>NW_004444150.1:2498245-2535901 GCF_000243295.1 Trichechus manatus latirostris | reverse complement strand
GGTCGCTCGCGCGTGGGCGTGGGTGCTGGTACTACCGGGAGGCACAGAAAAGGCGGGAGAGCAGCGCGGCCCCGCTCGCCCGCTGCACCCCCGCCCTGGCCTGCGGGGCCGCCAGTGAAGCTCCGGCACGCGCTGTCGGGCAGCGCGCACCTGCCCGGCGCCCGTGTTTGTAAACAAACCGCGCGGCTAATTAGCCTGGCGGGGGCGCGCGGGGGCGGGGCGCGCGGGGGCGCGCGGTTGGGGGCGCGTAGATTGGAGAGAGCGCGCCAGACCTCAGAGCTGGAGGAGCAGGGACTGTTCCCGGCTCCGCTTGCAGACCTTCGTGACCTGAGCCTCAGTTTCCCTCACTTACCCTGAGAGGGCGCGGAGTGAGATACGAAGTCCCCAGCCTGAGCTTCCAGGATGGGGCCACAAAGGTAAAAAGGCAGGAACCCTGGACTACTTTCTGAAGGCGGGCATGTGTCAGCCCTTTCTGGGTGGCGATTAGCAGGAGTATGCGTATGTCAACTTTTATCGAGTTGTAGCTCCAGGAGTGTGCAGGCCGTGTGTTAGACCCCAATAAAACGTCAAAAGCAAAACAAGTCTTCCTGGGGTGCCGCTGAGTCTGCCCCTTGCAAGGTGGACGTCGCTTCTCCCCCTGGACACACACACACACAGACACACACACAGACACACACACAGACACACAGACACACAGACACACAGACACACACACACACACACACACAGACACACACACACACACACGGAGACGCACTGCCTGAAACACGCTGTCTTTGTAACATTAACCAAGTCCACACCCACCCGGGAGCAGGCGTCCAGTCCTAGGCTTACAGGTGAGGAAACCCAGCTCGGAGAAACAAAATGACTTGCTGTGTTTCACAGAGCCCATGTGCAGGAGAGCTGAGACCCCAAAACCCAGAGTGCCTGGAAACACTGCAGAAGGGGCCAAAACTTCTCCCAAACTGCTTCCTGTGCATGGGCCTTTTGCCAGGAGCCCAGGAGTGGCTTACACCCCAAGCTCAAGGCTCGAGAGCAAGATTCCCTCCGTGCTTGTTTGCAAAGTGGGAGGAGGGCAGGTCTCAGGCACAGGAAGGCCAGCGAAGGGAAATGTGGGAGGTGCCAACCCCAGTGCGACTCCGCAACCACCATCCTGGCTGCTGCCCTCTTGCAGGCCAAGCTTGGAACCATTACAGACTACTGCTTTAGCCCTGAAACTGCATCCCATTTCTGCATCAGAGTCCCAGTCCCGCAGACATCCTGAACACTCTGGCCCCCAGGATGGGCCCCCTCACCTCTTTAGAAGTCCCCACTGCACTGCACCTGAGGCCAAAACAAAAGGCTGACCCGACCAGCCAGGCTGTTCTAGCTGCAGGCCAAGTGCCCAGGACCAGTACCCCCATCCTTGGGCTTCCCCCACACCCAGGAAGGCCCCAAGGACTGTGGTGGGGACATGGGCCCTCCCTGGGGCCTGGCTTTGATGGAAGGAGCTGTCCTTGCCTCTCCCCACCCCACTTACCTGTCCTGCCTGCCTGCTCATGTGTGGCCCAGGTGGCTCGGATGAGTGTCCTATCCAGGCTGGAGACGGCTCTGGGGAGCAGGATCAATAACAGAACTTGAATTTGAGCCTGAAATTTTGCAGTGACCCCTCCCTGAAACAAGGGGCAAGCAGGCGGGGGCCAGCCGTGCTGCCCCGGAAAGGGACCTGGGGAGCCCTGCTTGCACCCTGACCCACCATCCTCTCCCTTCCTTGGGCTCCAGGTTCTTAGACTTCCACCACCACTGAGGCTGAGCCTCCAGGGACTCCAAGGGCCCTGAGTGAGGCCACTTAATCTCCCCAAGCCCAGTGTTCTCACATCAAAGGGGATGAAAATAGGAGGTGCTCCTGGGCAGTCGGGGGGGAAGGGGCATGTGGAAGGCCAGACTGTAGTCGGAGCAGGCCCTCGCCTTCTGCCTCTCCACCACCACTCACCTCTCTACCTCCGTGTCTCACTTACTTGGCCTATTTATAGGCTGTCTCCCCTCCAGCATCCCAGCTCCATGAGAGCAGGGCGCTCAGTTCACTGCTATATATCCCCAGGGCCTAAAACGGCGTCTGGCACCTAGTGGGTACTCAGTAACTATTTATTCAATAACTAAATGTTCTCTTCCACGCCCCCACCCCCACCCCCAGCTGCCTACAAACCTCATTGTAGCCTCACTTTTCAAACTCATGTGGGGCCCTGAGGAGCCTGCCATATGGGCCTTTCAGCGTTGGGCCTCAGAGCTGCAGTCCAGCCAGGACAGGGCCTAGCACCTCATCTGCCTCCTCTTTCCTCCCACTACCTTCACCTGTCCACCCCTTGAGGCACAGAGTAGTTATCCCATTGCATTAAAGTTTATACATCAGTCTCTTTGAAGTTTAGTTATTGTGAGTCCTTCCCCAGGAGACTCATTAGCTGCCGGTACAACAACAACAACAACAAAATGGAGTTTCTTTCTGTGCCAAGAAAAGGCTGGGCTATCGAGAGCTCTGGAGAATAAAGGAATAGAGGTTTCTAATTATGTAATAATTTATTGAGCATTTACTGGATGCTAAGCACTGTGTCCAGAGATTTACATATGTGGTGCAGTGAATTACTTAATATGGCCCTCTAGCCATGCATGGTTTTGTGACACTTAAAAAATGATTGGGTGGGACAATGCAAATAAGGTGCTGGTGGCCTACCAAAGGGATTGGACAGCATTGCTAACAATGTAAATAAGGTGCATGGAATCCTTCAGGGGTGGAACCATGCAAATAAGGTGTATGGAATCCTAATGACGGGATTGGTCAGTTCTGCCATCCCGCTAGGCTTAAGGAAGCCAATCCCAGGAGTGAAAGGGGGGACGTCACTACCATCAAGAAAGAAGAGCTGAGAGTGGAGCATGTCCCAGGTCCCTGCACTGAGAATCTTCTAGACCCAGGAGACAGAGAGAGAGAGCTGTAACACTGGAGAAGCGCAAGACGGGGAGAATTGAGACAGCAAGAAGCAGCGGCAGAGAAACGGCAGCAGCAGAACCAGGACACTGATGCAAGATGTCTGCCGAAGGCTTCCCAGCCCACCAAGAGAGGCAGCTTACAGTAGTGTTATGGATTGATTGGGTCCCCCAAAAATGTGTGTATCAGTTTGGCTAGGCCACGATTCCCAGTGTTGTGTGGTGTTCACCGTTTTGTCATCTGATGTGGTTTTCCAATGTGTTATAAATTTTATCACTATGATGTTAATGAGATGACTTCACAGCAGTTATGTTGATGAAATCTACAAGATTAGATTGTGTTTTAAGCCAATCTCTTTTGAGATATGAAAGAGAGAAGTGAGCAAATAGACAGGGGGACCTCATACCACCAAGAAGCAATGCCCGGAGCAGAGCACATCCTTTGGACCTGAGGTTCCTGCGCTGAGAAGCTCCTAGTCCAGGGGAAGATTAATGACAAGGACCATCCTCCAGAGCCGACAGAGAAAGCCTTCCCCTGGAGCTGACGCCCTGAATTTGGACTTGTAGCCTACTAGACTATGAGAGATGAGAGAATAAATTTCTCTTTGATAAAGCCATGCACTTGTGGTATTTCTGTTATTACAGCACGAAGTGACTAAGACAAGTGGGCAAGAGAACTAAGTGCCTTCCTTTGGGCAGGAGGCTTGCTGGTGGAGTGGGGTGCCTCTGGGCACTTGTTGGCAGAGTTGAAAGAGCTTTCTAACACTTGCCTGAGCAGTGCGGGGCCAAGGGCCGAGAGAGGAGCCTGTCCTCTGGGGGCTGAGAGGAGCCTTGAATGGCGCAGAGCTGAGAGAGCCGTCCTGCACTGTGGAGGGGAGATTTTGCCTGCATGCTTCCTGATCCTGATCTGGATCCCGAGTTGTAGCCTGTTGTTCCTGATGCTGCATTGTAATCTATTACTTCCCTGGTAAACCCCATGATTGTGAGTATGGTCTGTGAGTTCTGTGCGGCCATTGCAATGAATCATCAAACCCAGCAGAGAAGTAGAGAGTGCCATGAGAGGGATGGCTGGTGTCAGAATTGGTGAAGAGTTTGGAGAGAGGAGGTAAATTTGACCTCCACCTCATAGGGATCAGCCTTGGGCAGATCTTGATTCTCTCTCCTCCCCCTTGTGAATTTAAAAGAGGTCCAGTGCCCACCCCACTCCATCCTTACAACATACATGATTTCACTGGATCCTGGAACAGTACTATGAGGTAGGGATTATCATGCCTATTTTATAGATGAAAATGGAGGCAAAGGGAGATATTAGTCTGAGCTATGGACTGACGCAGTCGCTGCAGCAATGGGCTCAAGCGTAGCAACGATTGTGAGGACGGCGCAGGACCGGGCAGTGTTGCGTTCTGTTGTGCATGGGGTCGCTGTGAGTCGGAACTGACTCGATGGCACCTAACAACAACGTGGTGTGAACCCAGGTGTGGGTTCACGTTTCACCTATAAAATACGTCCCAGGAGCCCGCATTTAGGCAGGGGAGATGAAGTATGTACTCGAGGGAGCAAACACCCAAATCTGAGCTTCCGTAATCAGTTCTCTTAGAAAAGGTTGGGGCGCCCCACAGAGGGGATGGCACCGCGAGGCGAGCCTTCTTGCTCTCCTGTTTTTCCTGCCCCCAAAATAGAAGGTCATTTCACAAAGGTAATCATGAAGTCCTTAAAAGCACAGAGCGGACAGGTGCTGGGTTTAACCCAGGGCTCGGGGGAGGGAGAGAGTGAGTGGATCTACAGCTGTATAAATGTGGATGCAGAAGACGGTCGGGAGGAGGCGGGCCAGAAGACAGGGTCGCCTGCCCCCTGGTCTCAGTTTCCTCGTCTGTAAAATGGGGACAGTAACTACGTCATGGGGCTGTTGTGAGGATAGATGAGGTAGAAGAGCTCGCTCGAGACAGCTCGTTCATCTGTCCATTCATTCCGCAGGTATCCATGGAACACTTCTCAGGAGCCAGACACTGCCACTTCTGTACTACAGAGACAACCGTGCACGAGACAGAGCCCCAGCCACTGTGCAGTGACGTGCTGCTAAGGACAGACGGACAATCACGAAGAAGGAAAATAGCCGGTGTGCTGATGGTACTTGGTTCTATGGAGAAACCTAGAGCAGGAAGGGGGCCGGGGAGCCACGCTCCGTGGCGACGGCGGCCGAGAATGCGTAACGGTACCATGGATAATTTTATTTTTCCTTTTGATCGTTAGTATTTTCCATTTTTCCACAGCAAACAGGTATTATTTATGTAATGAAAATAAAGTTGTGTTTTAAGAAGCAATGACCATGATACTGTGGACAGAAGGCTGGCCTGGGAGAGTTCCGGGGCTCTGGGTCTCCTGGACGCCTTGGCCAAATGGTAGGCACCCTTGGTTCTTGGGTTCTGAGGGTTTAACAGGTAATGGCACCAGCCCTCTTGGTTTTGCCATCCGTATGAAAGTTCTGATGCACCATGGAAGTCCCAAAGTCCTGGAAGGAGAGGTGAGAGAATATAGGGCAGAAAAAATATTTTAAGAAATAATGGCCAAAAACTTCCTAAATCTGATGAAAGACAAAGTAGACAGAACTGAAGGGAAAAACAGATAGTTCTACAATAATAGTTGACAACATCAATATCCCACTTTTAATAATGGATAGAATGACTTGAAAGAAGATCAGTAAGGAAATAGGGGACTGAACAACACTTTAAACTAGACCTAACAGACATGTACAGAACACGCCACCCAACAGCACAGGAATATATGTTCTTCTCGTGTGTACATAGTACATTCTCCAGGATAAATCATATGTTGGACCACAAGTCTCAATAAATTTTAAAAGATTTAAATCATATGACGTATCTTCTCTGACCACAATGGAATGAAACTGGAAATCAATAACAGATGGAAAACTGGAGAATTCACAAATACATGGCAATTAAACCACACATTCTTAAACAACCAATGGGTCAGAGAAGAAATCACGAGGGAAATTAGAAAATACTTGGAGACAAATGAAAATGAAAACCCAACTTGGCAAAACTTATGGGATACGGTGAAGGCAGTGCGCAAAGGGAAGTTTATGGCTGTGAGTGTTTACATTAAAAAAGAACGATCTTGGATTAATAACCTAACTTCACACCTTAAGGAATGAGAAAAACTAAAAGCTAGTTTAGCAAACTACACTCAAAGCTAGAAGAAGGAAGGAAATAATAAATTTGAGCAGAGATAAATGAAATAGACAAAACAGCAAAGAGAATCAACAAAACCAAAGTAGTTTCTTTGAGAAGGTCAACAAAATTGGCAAATCTTTAGGTAGCCTGACTAAGAAAATATAAGTGTATGTGTGTGTGTGTATGTGTGTATATGTATATATTCATACATCTGTGTGTGTATATGTATATATATATAAATGTACATATATGTGTGTATGTACGTGTATATGTGTATATATATATCTGGGTGTATATACACATATATATGCATGTATATACATACGTACGTGTGTATATTTATATACGTACATATGTATATGATTCAAATTAGTTAAATCAAGGATGAAAGTGGGGACATTATTACTGACCTTACAGTAATAAGAAGGATTAAAGGGGGACACTATCAATAACTGAAGGAGTCCAGGTGGTGCAGTGGTAAAGGGCATGGCTGCCAACCAAAAGGGCCGTGGTTTGAACCCACCAGCCACTCCACAGGAGAAACATAAAGCAGTCTGCTTCTGTAAAGAGTACAGCTTTGGAACCCTATGGAGCAGCTGTACTCTGTCCTAAAGGATCATTATGAGTCGGAATCCACTCGATGGCCATGGGTTTGGTTTTTTTGGTTTTATCAATAATTATACACCAACAAATTAAATAGCCTAGGTAAAATGGACACATTCCTGGAAACACATACACTCCCAAAACTAACTCAAGAAGAAATAGAAAATATGAACAGATCTACGACAAGTGAAGAGATTAAATCAGTAATCAAAAATCTCCCAACAAGGAAAAGACCTGGACCAGATGGATTTACTGATGAATTCTACGAAACATTTAGAGAAGAGTTAACACCAGTCCTTCTCAAATACTTCCGAAAAACAGAAGAGAAGGGAACACTTCCTAACACATTCTATGAGACCAGCATACCCTAATACAAAGCCAGACAGAGACAGTGCAAGGAAAGAAAACCACAGACCAATATTCTTTGTGAATATAGATGCAAAAACTCCTCGAGAAAATACCAGTAAACCAAATCCAGCAGCATATGAAAAGGACTATACACCATGACCAAGTGGGATCTAGCCCAGGAAATGCAAGGTTAATTTAACATCTGAAAATTAATTAATGTACCATAAAAAAAAAAAATAAAGTGGTAACTTTGGTGAAGGGTGAGACAGTACACAATACTGGGGAAGCCAGCACAACTTGTACAAGGAAAGGTCATGGAAGCTCCACAGACACATCCAAACTCCCTGAGGGACTGAATTGCTGGGCGGAGGGCTGTGGGGACCATGGTCTCGGGGAACATCTAGCTCAGTTGGCATAATACAGTTAATAAAGACAATGTTCTACATTCCACCTTGGTGAGTAGTGTCTGGGGTCTTAAAATCCTGTGAGCAGCCATCTAAGATACTCCACTGGTCTCACGCCTTCACGAGCAAGGGAGAATGAAGAGAACAAGATACAAGAAAAAGATTAGTCCAAAGGACTAATGGACCACAGCTACCAAGGCCTCCACCAGACTGAGTCCAGTACAACTAGATGGTGCCCGGCTACCACCACTGACTGCTCTGACTGGGATCACAACAGAGGGTTCTGGACAGAGCTGGAAAAGGATGTAGGACAAATTCTAACACACACACACACACACACACACACACACACACAAGACTAGATTTACTGGCCTGAAAGAGACTGGAGAAACCCGAAGAGTATGGCCCCCAGACATACTTTTAGCTCAGTGGTGAAGTCACTTCTGAGGTTCACCGTTCAGCCGGGGATTAGACAGCACCAGAAAACAAAATGGGACTAATGAGGCACAGCGGTGCATGGACAAGGACTAGAAGGCAGAAGGGGACAGGAAAGCTGGTGATAGGGAACCCAAGTTTGAGAAGAGACAGTGTTGACATGTCGTGGGGTTGTTAACCATTGTCATAGGGCAATATGTGTCCTAACAGTCTAATGAGAAACTATTTATTCTGTAAACCTTCATCTAAGGTACGAAAAAAAAAAGAACTATCTATGTGAGATCAAATTGACAACAGCAACTCAAAAGGTTTGATGGGAAGCCTAGGGGGCAGTGTGTTGAAAATAATGGTGATGGAATCATTTGGAAAAGGATAGTGAGAATAGCAGCACAGCTGGAAGAATGTAATTGATGTCTCTGAATTGTACATGTAGAAATTTTTGAAATGGTGTAACTTTGGCTATGTGTATTTTTACCAAAAAAAAAAAGGTCGAGAAGGGAGAGTGTTGACATGTCGTGGGGTTGTTAACCAATGTTATAAAACAATACATGTACTGAGTGTTTAATGAGAAACTATTTGTTCTGTAAACTGTCATCTAAAGTACAATTAAAAATAAATAAAACAAGACCCATTGCCATCAAGTCGATTCCGACTCATAGCGACCCTGTAGAACAGAGTAGAACTGCCCCATAGTTTCCAAGGAGCGCCTGGTGGATTTGAACTGCTGACCTTTTGTTTAGCAGCTGAAATCTTAACCACTACACCACCAGGGTTCCCTGGTATTATACGTACCATATGATAGCATAAAAATAAGATAACATGATCATCTCAATAGATGCAGAAAACGCATGTGACAAAATCCAACACCATTTCATTATGAAAACGCTGGACAAACTAAGAATAGAAGGGCGCTTCCTTGACTTGACAAAGGGCATTTGTGAGAAACCCACAGCTAACATCACACTCAATGGGGACAGTTTTAAAGCTTTCCCCCTAAGATCAGGACCAAGACAAGGTGCCTGTTTTCACCACCTCCCTTCAATATTGTACTGGAAGTTCCAGCCAGAGCAATTGGGGAAGAAAAAGAAATGAAAGACATCCAAATTAGAAAGGAAGAAGTAAAACTATCTCAAGTTCATAGAAGACATGATCCTCTATATAGAAGATCTAAAGAATCCACATACACACACACACACACACACACACACAATAAAAGCTAACAAATGAATTCTGCAAAGCTGAAGTATATAAGATCAACACACAGAATTAGTTGTATTTCTATACACTAGCAATATGCAATTCAAAAAAGAAATTAATGAAACAGTTCAATTTACAATAGCACCAGAAAGAATAATACATTTAGGAATAAAGTTTATCAAGCAAGTGCAAGACTTGTACACTAAAAACTGTAAAACATTGTTGAAAGAAATTAAAGAAGACCTAAATACATGGAAAGACAGCCTGTGTTCATAGACTGGAAGACTTAATATTGATAAGATGGCAATACTCACCTAAGTGATCTACAGATTCAGTGCAAATCCTTTCAAAATCGCAGTGGCCCTTTTTTTAGAAATATAAAAACTGATCCTAAAATTCATATGGAATTGCAAGGGATTCTGAATAACCAAAACAATCTTGAAAAAGAAGAACCAAGTTGAAGACCTCACACTTCCCAGTTTCTAAACTTACTACAAACTACAGTAATCAAAACAAGGCATAAGGATTGACATATAGATCAATGGAATAGAAGTGAGAGTCCAAAAATAAACCCATAATCTATGGCTAATTGAATTTCAACAAAGGTGCCAAGACTATTCAATGGGGAAAGAATAATCTCTTCAACAAATGGTACTGGGACAATTGGGATATCCACAGCAAAAGAATGAGTTGGATCCTTACCTGACACCATACATAAAAATTAGCTCACAATGGATTGAAGTTCTAATATGTAAGAACTAAAACCATAAAATTCTTGGAAGAAAACAGAGGGGTTAATCTTCAGGACCTTGGAATTGGTAGCGGTTTCTCCGATATGGTTCCGAACACATAAGCAGCAAGAGAAAAAGATAAATTTGGACTGTATCAAAATTAAAAGCTTTTGTGCATCAAAGGATACTATCAAGAAAGTGAAAAGACACCCCACAGAATGGGAGAAAATATTTACAAATCATAAATTTGATAAAGGTCTAGAATCCCAAATATATAAAGAACTCTGACAACTCAACAACAAAAAGACAAACCAACTTAAAGTGGCCAAAGGACTTGAACAGACATTTCTCCAAAGAACATGTGGTCAACAAGCAGATAAAAGATGCTCAACATCATTAATCATTCAACCCATTGCCATCAAGTCGATTCCGACTCATAGTGACCCTATCGCTATGAGTCAGAATTGACTCAAAGGCAACGGATAATTAGTCATTAAGGAAATGCAGATCAAAATGACAACGAGATACCACTCCATACCCACCAGGATGACTATAATAAGACTAGGATGGCTATAATTTTTGCGTGTGTGTGCTTTAAATGAAAGTTTACAGTTCAAGTCGGTTTCTCATGCAAAAATTTATACACACACTGCTGTGTGACCCTGGTTGCTCTCCCTATACTGTGACAGCACACTCCTCCTTTCCACCCCGGATTTCCCATATCCATTCAAACAGCTCCTGTCCCTTTCTGCCTTCTCATCTCGCCTCTGGACAGGAGCTGCCCGTTTAGTCTCATGTATCTACCTGAGCTAAGAAGCACACTCTTCACGAGTATCATTTTATGTCTAATCTATGTCTGAAGAGTTGGCTTAGGAAATGGTTTTAGTTTTGGGCTAACAGAGAGGCTGGGAGCCATGTCTTCCGGGATCCCTCCAGTCTCAGTCAGACATTAAGTCTGGTCTTTTAACTAGAATTAGAGTTCTGCACCTCACTTTTCTCCTGCTCCATCAGGGAGTCTCTGTTGCGTGCCCGTTTGGGGCGGTCATTGGTGGTAGCTGGGCACCATCTAGTTCTTCTGGTCTCAGGCTGATGGAGTCTTTGGTTTATGTGGCCCTTTCCTCTCTTTGACTAATATTTTCCTTATGTCTTCAGTGTTCTTCATTCTCCTTTGTTCCAGGTGGCTTGGGACCAATTGATGCATCTTAGATGGTCACTCACTAGCTTTGAAGACTCCAGACACCACTCACCAAAGTGGGATGCAGAACATTTTCTTAATAAACTTTGTTATGCCAATTGACCTAGATGTCCCCTGAAAGCATGGTCCCCAGATCCCCATCCCTGCTACTCTGTCCCTCGAAGTGTTTGGTTGTATTCAGGAAACTTCTTAGCTTTTGGTTTAGCCCAGTTGTGCTGACTTCCCCTGTAGTGTGTGGTGTCCTTCCCTTCACCTAAGATAATTCTTATCTAGTTAGTCAATAACCCTCTTCCTCCCTCCCCACCCTTGAACCATCAAAGAATGTTTTCTTCCGTGTTTAAACCTTTTTTTGAGTTGTTATAATAGTGGTCTTACACAATATTTGTCCTTATGCGACTGACTAATTTCACTCAGCATAATGCCTTCCAGATTCATCCATGTTATGAGACGTTTCACGGATTCATCATTATTCTTTATCGCTGCGTAGTATTCCATTGTGTGAATATACCATAATTTGTTTATCCATTCCTCCCTTGATGGGCACCTAGATTGTTTCCATCTTTTTGCTTTTGTGAACGGTAATGCAGTGAACATGGGTGTATGTGTGTGCATATATCTATTCGTGTGATGGCTCTTATTTCTGTAGAATATATTCCAAGGAGTGGAATTGCTGGATCTTACGGTACATCTATTTCTAGCTTTTTAAGGAAGTGCCAAATGGATTTCCAAAGTGGTTGTACCATTTTACATTCTCACCAACAGTGTGTAAGTGTTCCAGTCTCTCCACAACCTCTCCAACATTTATTATCTTCTGTTTTTTGGATTAGTGCTAGCCTTGTTGAGGTGAGACATTATCTCACTGAAGTTTTGATTTGCATTTCTCTAATGCCTAATGATTGTGAGCATTTCTTCATGTATCTGTTAGCTGCATGAATGTCTTCTTTGGTGAAGTGCCCGTTAATATCATTTGCCCATTTTTTAATTGGGTTATTTGTCTTTTTGTTGTTGAGATGTTGCAGTATCTTGTAGATTTTATAGATTAGACCCTGATCGGATTTGTCATAGCCAAAAATTTTTCCCTAGTCTGTAGGTTGTCTTTTTACTCTTTTGGTGAAGTCTTTTGATGAGCATAAGTGTTTGATTTTTAGGAGCTCCCAGTTATCTACTTTCTCTTCTGGTACTTGTGCATTGTTCGTTATGTTTTGTGTCCTGTTTATGCCATGTATTAGGGCTCCTAGCATTGTCCCTATCTTTTCTTCCATGATCTTTGTCGTTTTAGATTTTATATTTAGGTCTTTGATCCATTTTGAGTTAGTTTTTGTGCATAGTGTGAGGTATGGGTCTTGTTTCAAATTTTTGCAGGTAGATATCAGGTTATGCCAGCACCATTTGTTAAAAAGACTGCCTTTTCCCAATTTAACGGACTTTGGGCCTTTGTCAAATATCAGCTCTTCATAGGAGGATGAATTTATGTGTCTGGTTAGATTTATTCCTAAGTATTTTATCTTCTTGGGGGCTATTGTAAATGGTGATTTCCTCTTGGAAGTTCTCTTTGTTGGTATGGAGGTATCAAACTGATTTTTGTATGCTTACCTTGTATCCTGATACTTTACTGGAATCTTCTATTAGTTCCAGTAGTTTTCTTGTGGATTATTTGAGGTTTTTTGTGTATAAGATCATATCATCTGCAAATAGAGATACTTTTACTTCTTCCTTAATAATTTGGATTCCATTTATTTCTTTCTCTAGCCTAATTGTTCTGGCTAGGACCTCCAGCACAATGTTGAATAAGAGTGGTGATAAAGGGCATCCTTGTCTGGTTCCCGTCCTCAAGGGCAATGCTTTCAGACTCTCTCCATTTAGGATGATGCTGGCTGTTGGCTTTGTATAAATGCCCATAATTATGTTGCAGAATTTCCCTTCTATTCCTATTTTGCTGAGAATTTTTGTCATGAATGGGTGTTGGACTTTGTCAAATGCCTTTTCTGTATCAATTGATAAGAACATGTGGTTCTTGTCTTTTGTTTATTTATGTGATGGATGCCATTGTTTTTCTAATGTTGAACCATCCCTGCATAGCTGGTATAAATCCCACTTGGTTATGGTGAATTATTTTTTTTGATATGTTGTTGAATTTTATTGGCTAGAATTTTGTTGAGGATTTTTGCGCCTATGTTCATGAGGGATGTTGGTCTGTAATTTTCTTTTTTTGTGGTGTCTTTACCTGGTTTTGGTATCAGGGTTATGCTGGCTTCATAGAATGAGTTTGGAAGTATTCCATCCTTTTCTATACTCTGAAATACCTTTAGTAGTAGTGGTGTTAACTCTTCTCTGAATGTTTGGTAGAATTCTCCAGTGAAACCGTCAGGGCCAGGGCTTTTTTTGGTTGGGAGTTTTTTAAATTACCTTTTCAATCTTTTCCTTTGTTATAGGTTTATTTAGTTGTTCTACCTGTTTGTGTTAGTTTAGGTAGGTAGTGTGTTTCTAGAAATTTCCCCATTTCCTCTAGGTTTTCAAATTTGTTAGAGTATAATTTTCCACAGTATTGTTATGATTCTTTTAATTTCAGTTGGGTCTGTTGTGATATCACCCATCTCATTTCTTATTCAGGTTATTTGCTTCTTGTCCTGTTTTTCTTTTGTCAGTTTCGCCAAAGGTTTATCGATTTTGTCGATCTTTCCCAAGAACTAGCTTTTGGTCTTGTTAACGCTTTCAATTGTTTTTCTAGTCTCTATTTCATTTAATTCTGCTCTAATTTTTTATTATTTGCTTTCTTCTGGTGCCCGAGGACTTCTTTTGCTGCTCTCTATCTGTTCGAGTTGCAGGGTTAATGTTTAGATTTTGGCCCTTTCTTCTTTTGTGCATTTATTGCTATAAATTGACCTCTGAGCTCTGCTTTTGCTGTGTCCCAAAGGTTCTGGTAGGATGTGTTTTTCAATACCTCCTGGTGTATTGACCCTTTAATCATTATATAGTGTCCTTTTCCTTATCCTTTGTGGTTGATTTTACTTTAAAGTCTATTTTGTCAGAGATTAATATTGCCACTCCTGTCCTTTTTTGAGTGCTTTTTGCTTGATAAATTTTTTTCCATCCTTTGAGTTTTAGTTTGTGTCTTTAAGTCTAAGGTGTGTCTTTTGTAGGCAGCGTATAGACAGGTCGTGTTTTTTAATCCATTCTGTCACTCTCTGTCTCTTTATTGGTGCATTTAGTCGATTTACATTCAGTGTTAATTATTGATAAGTATGAGTTTAGTGCTGTCATTTTGATGTCTTTTTTTGTGTTATTGACAGTTTCCTTTTTCCACTTAATTTTCTGTGCTGTGTCATTTTTCTTTATGTATTTCTTTTCATCTTTCTCATTGTTGTTGATTTTGTATTTGCTTAATCTTTATGTTTTTCTTGTTTTTTATTTTGATATGTAGGATTGTTAGTTTCCTTTGTGGTTACCTTAATATGTACCCCTTTTTTTTCTAAGTTTAAAACAGTCTTTTATTTCTTTATATCACCTTGTCTTCCTTTCCATATGAAAGATCTGTGACTACATTTTTTAGTCCCTGTTTTTTGTTTTAATGTTGTTGTCTTTTACATATTGACTTCTCTGTTTCCCTATTTTCAGTGTTTTAGAGTTGATTTATTTTTGTGTCTTCCATATCTGGGTTGATATCTGGTTGCTCTGTCCTGTGTTCTAGTCTTGGGTTGTTATCTGATATTATTGATTTTTCTAACCAGAGGACTCCTTTTAGTATTTCTTATAATTTTGGTTTGGTTTCTGCAAATTCCCTAAACTTCTGTTTTTCTGGAAATGCCCTAATTTCACCATCATATTTGAGAGACAGTTTTGCTGGACATATAATTCTTGGCTGGCAGTTTTTTTTCTTCAAGGCTTTTTATATGTCATCCCATTGCCTTCTTGCCTGCATGGTTTCTGCTGAGTAATCCCAGCTTAGTCTTATTGGCTCTCCTTTGTAGATGACTTTACGTTTATCCCTAGCTGCTCTTAAAATTCTCTCTTTATAATTGGTTTTGGCAAGTTTGATTATAATATGTCTTGGTGACTTTCTTTTGGGATCTACCTTGTGTGGGGCTCCATGAGCATCTTGGATAGATATCTTCTCATTTTTCACAATATCAGGGAAGTTTTCTGCCAACAAATCTTCAACAATTCTCTCTGTATTTTCTGTTATCCCCCCCCTCCCCCGTTTTGGTACCAATCCCTTGTAAGTTATTCCGCTTGATAGAGTCCCACATAATTCTTAGGGTTTCTTCATTTTTTTAAATTCTTTTTTCTGATTTTTCCTCAAATAAGTTGGTGTCAAGTGCTTTATCTTCAGTCTCACTAACTTCCATTGCCTCAGTTCTGCTCCTGTGACTTTCTATTGAATTGTCTAATTCTGAAATTTTATCATTAGTTTCTGTGTTTTTGTTGGCTGTCTATGAATTCTTGCAGCCAGTTACATTTGTCATTATGCGCTTCTACAATCTTCTTAAGCTTCTCTACTGTTTTGTCCATGTGTTCCTTGGTTTGTTCTGCATTTTGTCTGATCTCCTTCCTGAATCTCTTGAAGAGTTCTGTATAGTAATCTTCTGTATTCTACCTCTGGTAATTCCAAGAAGTTCTCTTCCTCCAGAAAATTTCTTGATTCTTTGTTTTGGGAGCTTGCTGAAGCCATCATGGTCTGCCTGTTTATGTGATTTGACATTGACTGTTGTCTCTGTGCCATCAATAAGTTATTATATTTATTTTATGTTTGCTTACTGTGTCCTAACTGCTTGTTTTGTTTTGTTTTGATATGCCCAAATAGGCTGCTGATGTGAGCTATTTTGATTATTGGCACCTTTGAAGCTCTAATGTCCTGTCACCAGGTGGTTAGATCTGTTACTAGGTTTGTGAGCCCAGGAGTCCATTTACTTTTCTTGTATGGATTCAGCTCAGGTGACCAGGTAGTTGGTCACCAAGTGTGTGGTGCAGGCTGTCACCTACAGTCCTAGATGGGCAGGGGTGACTGATGTAGGCACAGGTATCTGGCTGCAGTAGGGGGTCATGTGCTGAGCTAGGCAGGGGGCTGATGGCTGCCCCTGAGTGTCTGGGAGGAAAGTGTGTTCCTCCTCCCCAGAGTGTGTAGGTGGGTGGGTTTTGCAGCCAGACTATGGGCACCTAATGCTATTGGCTGTAAGGACTGGGAGGCACTACTTATTCTTGGACTGCTGTTGTGGGTGGCTAGGTGGCGTGGGTGGAGCCACCAGTCCTCAGGACCCTGGTGTGGGTAGGTGAGAACCCTGCTTAATGGGCAGAGCAGTGTCACGTGTCACGAACCTGCTACTCCACCGTATAGCTAATACCGCTGAAGTTAGGCTTCAGGTATATACCCTATTGTACTGTGCTAATGAGTGCCTACGCTGTTGAAATGGGCCTACACGGGGCTATGCAGAGGTGAAAGTCATTCAAAGTCCGTGGACCCCTTACACCTGTGCCTAGGCAAAGGAGTTTTGCCTACCCTAAGTTCCCAGTTTAGGGAAGCTGGCAGATTATTTACTCCTGCTTGTTATTTTTTCTCTCTCCAAGGCCAGGAGAATGGCTCAGGGTGTGTGACCGGTCCTACTTTTGGCCCAGGGGACAGGACAATGGCTGATGCTGGCCTGGGACTCGGTCCATAGTGGGGACATGGCAGGTAAATGGGGGAGAGGTATTTCCCAGTGGTGTGTTTTTTCGATCCGTGCAGTAGGTTAGATGCATGTACTTAACTTTTGCCGATTGAGTGCTGCTTTTCACTGATTCTGGAGGCTTGAGTAGACTCTCCACTGCTTGGTCTCTCCCGATGTGGAAAATGCATCCCGAGTGCCACTGCTTGCCTCAGCACACACAAGAGCTGATCTGGCCTGAAGGGCCGGCCTCCACCGTGTCAGGTCTGGCAACTGCTTGCTTCTTCCGAACTGTCTCTCCTTTCCCCTACCACTCAGTCTGATTCCTCAACTTTGTCTTTGATGTTCAGAGCTCCTACATTGTCATATATAATCGATTCACTTGTTTTTTCAAGTCTTTGTTTTAAGAGGGACCACAGGAAGTGTCTGACTGCTCTATCGTCTTGGCCTCACCCCTGTAATTAAAAAAAAAAAAACACAGAAAATGGTGAGGATGTGGAGAAATGGGAACCCTCATACAGTGCTGATAGTAATGTAAAATGCTGCAGCCACTGTGGAAAACAGTTTGGCAGTTCCTCAATTAAGTTAAACAGAATTACCACGACCCTGCAATTCCACTCCTGGGTATGTACCCAAAAGAACTGAAAGCAGGTATTTAAACAAAAAGTTGATCATGGAAGCACTATTCACAGTAACCAAAAAGTAGAAACAAACCCCAGTGTCCATCAACTGCTGAATGGTTAAACAAGATGTGGTATATCCATACTACAGAATATTATTTGTCTGTAAAAAGGAATGAAGTACTGATACATGCTACCACATGGATGAACCTTGGAAACTAAGTGAGAGAAGCCAGACCCAAAAGGCCACATATTGTATAATTCCATTTATATGAAACACCCAGAATAAGCGAATCTATAGAGAAAGTGTCAAAATGAGAAGAAACAGCTGCAAACATCCATTAATAATCAGAACATGGAATGTATGAAGTATGAATCTACGAAAATTGGAAATCATCAAAAATGAAATGGAACGCATAAACATCGATTTCCTAGGCATCGCTGAGCTGAAATAGGCTGGTATTGGCCATTTTGAATCAGACAATCGTATGGTCTACTATGATGGGAATGACAAATTGAAGAGGAATGGTGTTGCATCATCATCAAAAAGAACATTTCAAGATCTATCCTGAAGTACAGTGCTGTCAGTGATAAGATAATATCCATACGCCTACAAGGAAGACCAGTTAATACGACTATTATTCAAATTTACACCCCATCCACTAAGGCCAAAGATGAAGAAATTGAAGATTTTTACCAACTTCTGCAGTCTGAAAGGGATCCAACGTGCAATCAGGATGCAATGATAATTACTGGTGACTGGAATGCAAAAGTTGGAGACAAAGAAGAAGGATTGGTAGTTGGAAAACATGGCCTTGGTGATAGAATGATGCCAGAGATTGCATGATAGAATTTTGCAAGATCAATGACTTCTTCATGGCAAATACCTTTTTACATCAGCATAAACAGTGACAATACACGTTGACCTCACCAGATGGAATACACAGGACTCAGATTGACTACACCTATGGAAGGAGACGATGGAAAAGCTCAATATCATCGGTCAGAACAAGGCCAGGGCACCACTGTGGAACAGACCATCAATTGCTCATATGCAAGTTCAAGTTGAAACTGAAGAAAATTAGAACAAGTCCATGAGAGCCAAAGTATGACCTTGATCATATCCCGCCTGAATTTAGAGACCATCTCAAGAATAGATTTGATGCATTGAACACTAATGACTGAAGACCAGATGAGTTGTGGAAGGACATCAAACATGAAGAAAGCAAGAGGTCATTCAAAAGACAGGAAAGAAAGGACCAAAATGGATGTCAGAAGAGACTCTGAAACTTGCTCTTGAGCGTCCAGTAGCTAAAGCGAAAGGAAGAAATAATGAAGTAAAAGAGCTGAACAGAAGATTTCAAAGGGTGGCTCGAGAAGACAAAATAAAGTATTATAACGACATGTGCAAAGACGCAGAGGCAAAAAACCAAAAGGGAAGAACACACTCAGCATTTTTCAAGCTGAAAAAAACTGAAGAAGAAACTCAAGCCTTGAGTTGCAATATTGGAGGATTCTACAGGGAAAACACTAAATGACGCAGGAAGCCTTAAAAGAAGATGGAAGGAATGCACTGAGTCACTATACAAAAAGAATTGGTCAATGTTCAGCCATTTCAAGAGGTAGCATATGATCAGGAACGGATGGTACTGAAGGAAGAGGTCCAAGCTGCACTGAAGGCACTGGTGAAAAACAAGGCTCCAGGAATTGACCGAATACCGATTGAGGTGTTTCAACAAACGGATGCAGCACTGGAAGTGCTCACACGTCTATGCCGAGAAATTTGGAAGACAGCTCCCTGGCTAACCAACTGGAAGAGATCCATATTTATGCCTGTTCCCAAGAAAGGTGGTCCAACAGAGTGCGGAAGTTATCGAACAACATCATTAATATCACACGCAAGTAAAATGTTGCTGAAGATCACTCAAAAGCATTTGCAGCAGTACATCGACAGGGAACTGCCAGAAATTCAAGCCGGATTCAGAAGCGGACGTGGAACCAGGGATATCATTGCTAATGTCAGATGGATCCTGGCTGAAAGCAGAGAATACCAGAAAGATGTTGACCTGTGTTTTACTGACTATGCAAAGGCATTTGACTGTGGATCAGAACAAATTATAGATAACATTGCGAAGAATGAAGAATGGGAATTCCAGAACACTTAATTGTATTCATGAGGAAGCTGTATGAGACAGAACCCCCACCGTGCTGTATTCTTTACCTGGCTTCCTCCCCTAAAGTGTTGTTTTGCAAAATTGTTTCCTTTGCTAGGCTTCCCGCCTCAGCTTTGCATTTGAATCCTGCTTTTGCTTGGAGGTTATATGTAAACCCCATTGCACCTGCGTAGTATGATTAAGAATGTTGCTGAGGTAACTAGTGTCAACTCCCTATTTGTAAACCCCTTTAAAAGTAACCTACCTGCCTGCGCTTGACAAGCAGTCTTGGCAATAGTAGCTCCAACTGACTGCATTTCCTCATACAACGAAATAAAGGTGGCTTTCTTGTTCTCCCACCTCAGTCTCTTGGTTATTGGCCAATCCGAGTCATGCTGAGTAAGAACCTGGGGTTCCCACCCAGTAACATGTACATAGATCAAGGGGCAGTCGTTCCAACAGAACAAGGGGATACCGCGTGGTTTAAAGTCAGGAAAGGGGTTGCATCCTTTCACCATAGCTATTCAGTCTATATGCTGAGCAAATAGTCCGAGAAACTGCACTATATGAAGAAGAACGCGGCATCAGGACTGGAGGAAGACTCATTAACGATCTGCCATATGCTGCTGACACAACCCTGCTTGCAGAAAGTGAAGAGGACTTGAAGCCCTTACTGATGAACATCAAAGACCACAGCCTTCAGTATGGATTACACCTCGACATAAAGAAAACAAAAATCCTCACAACTGGACCAATAAGCAACATCATGATAAACGCAGAAAACATTGAAGTTGTCAAGGATTTCGTTTTACTTGGATCCACAATCAACACCCATGGAAGCAGCAGTCAGGAAATCAAAAGACACATTGCATTGGGTACATATGCTGCAAAAGACCTCTTTAAAGTGCTGGAAAGCAAAGATGTCACCTTGAAGACTTAAGGTGCGCCTGACCCAAGCCATGGTGTTTTCAGTCGCCTCATATGCATGCGAAGGCTGGACGATGAATAAGGAAGACAGAAGAAGAATTGACGCCTTTGAATTGTGGTGTTGGTGAAGAATATTGAATATTCAAACAAATCTGTCTTGGAAGAAGTACAACCAGAATGCTCCTTAGACTCAAGGATGGCTAGACTTCTCACATACTTTGGACGTGTTATCAGGAGGGATCAGTCCCTGGAGAAGGACATCATGCTTGGTAAAGCAGAGGGTCAGCGAAGATGAGGAAGACCCTCGAGGAGATGGACTGACACAGTGGCTGCAACAATGGGCTCAAACATAACAACGATTGTGAGGATGGCACCGGACCAGGCAGTGTTTCGTTCTGTTGTACGTGGGGTCGCTGTGAGTTGGAGCTGATTCAATGGCACCCAACAACAATGTCGAGAAAGAAAACAGATTAGTAGTTGCCAGGGGGTGGGGGAGGGATTGGGAGTGACTGCGTAATGGATATAAAGTTTCTTTTTTCTTTTAAATTTTATTATGGTGAAAAACATACATAACAAAACATACGCCATCTCAGCCATTTCTACATGTAGGATTTAGTCATACTGATTACATTCTTCAAGTTGTGCAACCGTTCTCGCTATCCTTTTCCAAATTAGCCTGCCACGATCAACACAACTCAGTGCCCTCGAAGCAAAAACTTCCCTCCCCCACACCACAGGCTTGGTAACCGCTAATAATCTTTGATTCTATATATTTGCTTACTTCGCGTATGTGACATCACAGGGTACCTTCTGGGGGGATGAAGATGTCCGGAGTTTGACCGTGGAGATGGCTGTACAACACTGTCAATGACTAAATGTCACTGAACTGTGCACTTTAAAATGGGAAAAATGGTCAATTTTTTGTTGGGTGTATTTTACCACGCACATAAAAAAAGTAACTTGAAAACAAGCAAACAAACAAATAAGACAATTTTGGAAAAAAAATTCCTGGAACTTCCAGAAATAAAAAATATACACTACGTGGAGCCTGTTACTTCCCTAATAAACCACATAGCCGTGGGTATGGGCTGTGAATTCTGGGTGGCCATTGTAGCGGATTATCAAAGCCAGCTGTATGGTTAGATTTGAGAAATAATATTGGAGTCATTTTTCCCTGTCCTTGAGCATAGAGAATGTGACCCAGCTGGAGCTGGACTCACAAGGACACATCAACTGGGCCCTGACATAGAAAGACAGTAGCTAGGACAATCTTGGAAAATATCTTTTACGGAACCTTTTACATAACCCAATCAAATAAAACACAAAAGACTTTCCACTCTTATCTTTTTCTATTAGTATCTAGGAAATAGAAAATTTGTTGGACCAGTGAAGACCCTCCTGACTGTCGTTACTGAAACTCGTACCAATGATTGTTAAGAAAGACAATTCAGAATGTAGGATCACAGTTTTTAGCCAATCGGTGAAAAGGTGAAGCTTACAATGATTTTGCTCATTTGTAATGTTGATGTATATTGATGATGCTGTAACGTTCCTTGGACTTGGGCAGACATGGCTGTGGCAGTATGCTTGTCCGTTTTCCCATTCTTGCCTATTCTGTAATACTCCCTTGAATTTGGGCAGACATAAGCTCTGGCAGCATGCTTGTCTGCTTCCCACTTTTGTCTTTTTGAAAATAGGCCGAATAGAACTTTCTTTTTGTTTTACTAAACTTTGTGATTTTTTTTTCACCCTACAACAGGTTTTACTAGAGGAGGAGAGAGAATCACCATCAGCCCAAAGCTGATTCCCAGGAGGTGGCAGTCAGACACATCTTCACTCCCCAACCTTTTTACCAATTCTCACACAGCCATCCTCCCCACACACTCTCCATCTCTGCTGAGTTCGATAATCCGTTGCAATGGCCACACAGAGCTCGCAGACCATACTTACAGTTAAGTGGTTTATTAAGGGAGTAACAGGATACAACTCGGAATGAGGATCAGAAAGGAGGCGGGCAGAGTCTGGAAGGCTCCCTCAAAGAGGAGACCACACCTCTCCCTTCTTCAGTGCAGGACAGCTCTCTCAGCTCCTCTCGGCCGTGCAAGTGAGCAGGTCCTTCTCTCTGCCATGTGCGCCCCTTCTCGGCCATTCGGGGCTCCTCTTGGCCCCCTCAGGACAGGCACGCCCCATCTCAGCTGTGCAGGCCTCTCTGCCTTCAGCCTCCCTAACATCGGCCTCCCCACCGCTAACTGACCCAGCTCACAGCCAGCGCAGCGGTTTTGTTGGGCTCTCACAGCTGCCTTGCTAGTGGCAGGTTTCTGCCGTCACCACCCGCTCTGCCGCAGGGCGCCTCCCAGGCCCCTCGCCGTCTTCAGCGTTCCAAGTCTTGACCTGCGTTACGGCTGTTTCAGGAGGTCCCTTGCCTCTGCCGCTTCTCTCTCTCATGCCACTTGTCTTTTCTCCTTTCAGAAACTTCTGTGGTCTTGGCTGTATAGATAAGCAAACGCTTTGTCAATTTCAAGGCCTGGCCCTCACCAACGGGCCACGAACTGGCCAATCCCCTTGGTGGACCATAGTTACTTCATTTGCATAGTCTATGGATCAGTCCCTGCGAGGTGCTTACCGATCCTAGGGCAGGCTGCAGCCCAGAGTTAGACAAAAACTGTCAAACCACATTGTTGCTTACAGTTTTCCCAGGAAATGTCCGTCCACCTGGACAAAAGGAACAAACCCTCCAGGGCAGAAAACGAGGGCAAAAGTAACTCCTCAGGGTTTAGGGGAAACTCTCTCAAGCTGTTTTCCCACAGAACCAAGGCAAAAGGCCACATCAAAGAACTCAGATCACCGGGCCAGCAGAGAGGTAGAATGCCGTGAGGAAGCTGGTGTCAGAATTAGTAAAAAGGTTGGAGTGGAGGTGACTTTGACCTCCACCTCACAGGAGTCAGCTTTTGGACGATGGTGATTCTCCTCTCCCTCGTGAATTTAGAGGACTCTGATGTCACTACTAGATGGCGCCCCCTCCCCCTTGCCTTTTACCCAGGACATTCTGTAGTTATGCTCCAAATGGCTCCAAAAATTGATGGGTGCACCATTGTATTGGACGAGTGGCAAAACTGCTTGTTGGGTGCTCGATAAACAATTTGTTTAAAGAAAAAGATCTGTACAGGCTCCACGGAAATTGAGAACTCGGGGGATGGGTTTGACGGCAGCTTAGGCACAAACTGAAGAGAGAAATTGTTGTGCGTCATCGAGCCGGTTCCAACTCACAGTGACCCTACAGGACGGAGTATAACTGCCCCACAGGGTTTCTAAGGAGCTGCTGTTGGATTTGAACTGCCAACCTTTCGGTTAGCAGCCGAGCTGTTAACCACCGCGCCACTAGGGCTTCCAAGAGAGAAATAGTTCCCTGAAAGTTTAAAAAACAAAGCAAATCAGTTGCAACTCATGTTGACCCATGTGTGTTAGTGTAGAATTGTAGTCCACGGGGTTTTCGGTGGCTGATTTTTTGGAAGTCGATCACCAGGCCTTTCTTCCCAAGTGTCTCTGGGTGGACTTGAACTGCCAACCTTTTGGTTAGCAGCTGAATGCTTAACTGTTTGCACTACTCAAGGATGCCCCTTCCCGAAAGATAGATCTGAGTAAATCAGCCAAAATAACGCTTGGAGAAACGGAGTAGAAAACTGGAAAATCCAGTTAAGAGACAGGAGAGATGTGTTCTGTCTTCCCTGTAATAGGAAGAAAAAATGTCTTCCTCAGTCATCAAAGCCCTGGTCCCATCAGGGTCTAGTCCTAAGGCCTCCCAGATAAAGACTACACTCTGCACCTTCGCTTGCAGCTGGGAGTGGCCACTAGGATGGGAGTAGGCTGGTGAGTACCCCTCTGGGAAGGCTCCTTCATTCTTTCCTCTTCTTGTGCTGCTGGAACGGGCCAAGCCGGCCACCATCTTGGACCATGACATGGGAGCCATGTGGTATTAGTGCTCTACCATTTTCAAGAGACAAGGAGCCCCACCCAACCGGCCCTGGCTACTTCCCACTGGACTCTGTTTCCATGGGAGAGAAGTAAAGTTCTGTTTCATTTACAATATGTTCCTTTGGTTTTCTCTCTCTCGAAGCTGATGTTGACCCCACTGATCTAACAATTAAGACGGGAAGGGAGGTGAGATGTGAACGTGGTAAGGCTTTGTTTGTGTCTCTATACATGCAGGAGGATGGAAGAGAGAATAACTCAAGGGAATATGCCTGTTAAAATTGTAAGGGGAACCACTAAAGTAATAGCAAAATAATGGATAACTTCCAGACCACAGAGAGGACAAAACAAGAGAAGCCATTCTCTACCACACACACTCATGCCCCGTGCTGCTTGCTTAAGGGTCAGTGAGGGTTTGGAATGGAATTCCCTGGACATTGGCTGTTGAGAGGCAGCCCACGCAGCCATGAAGGGAGTGAGTTTGGGCGTCAGAGAGCTCTGAGTTCGAATCTCACCTCTGCCCCTCGTTATTGTTCAGCAAGCTACTTCACCTCTGCGGGGCCTTAGTTTCCCCGTGTGTGAAGTGGAGACAGTAACAGTACCCACACAGGGAGCCTGGGGGGCAAAGGAGACTTGCCTGGCTGTGTCAGGAGGGCCCAGGTCACAGCCCTGAGAGATGGGCAGAGGTGCAAGCAGGACATGGGGATTAGGCCTACGGCCAGGAGGTTGTGGGAGGCGGCACACGAAGGGAAGACATGGGGGCTCCCTGTCCCCCAATGCCCCAGCCAAACTAGTGTCACCCTGGCCACTACGCCCTGCGGAGTCTGCCTCCTAAATATCACTCCAGTGTGTCCACCCGCTTTCTCCTGCGCATCTGCTGTAGCCTCCTGGTTCCCCCGGAGCAGCCAGAGGGAACACGTCATTGCTACTGACAGCTGCCAAGCCTCCCCATGTCCCCGGCCCAGCATCTGGCTCCAGCATGCTCCGGCCCACCCACCTCTCCACCTCATCCCCCACCACATCCTGGCCACACTGACCACTTCCCAGGCCCCCAGACCAGCCAAGCTCCTGCCTGCCCCTGGGCCTTTGCGTAAGCTGTTGTCTCTGCTTGGTGCACTCTTGCCCTCCTCGGCCCTGCTTTTCCTGGCCCCTGTGTCCCCTCAGTCTCCCAGGGGGCGCCTCCTCTGGGCAGCCTGCCCCGACCACACCTGCTCTTTTCAGCTACCTCTCACTCACCACAGGACCAGCCACCGCTGTGGCTCTGCAGTCACGGGCAGGATTCTCGACTGGGTATCTCCTGCCAGACTCGGAGCTCCCGAGGGCCGGTCTGTGGCTCCCCAGTGCTTGGCACAGATAACGGGCTCAGAAGGCAATGTTGGGGCTGAGCAGTTGGGTGTGGGTCCCAGCTGCGGGGGTGTGGGTGCTGGGCCAGCACAGCCCTTGCCAGGCGGCAAAGGAGGTCACCAGGAGCCATGCAGTTGTTAATTGTAATAACTGCTCATTCTGGAAATAAAATTTTAAAGGCTCTTCGAATTGCTGCTGTAAATTTGGCCCAAATAGTAGACCAATACCTTTTCTTAAGTAGGAAAATAAATCATTGTCCAAGTCCGTCTACACTCCCTGGATTTACTTTGCAGTTTTGAGGGTAGGGAGGGGGTGATGCTGTGCTGGACATTCTCTGCCAGAAGGAGGTCCGTGAAAGAGAATGAGTCTGTGTGTTTGTGCATGCGTGTGTGAGCGTGTATGCGTGCGTTGTGTGCACGGGTGCGTTGTACACATGTGTGCATATGTGTATAGGTGTACATGTGTGCATGCGTGTGTGTGTTGTGTGCATGCGTATACATGTGTGAGTGTATGTGCATGCATGTGCGTGCACTGTGAGCACGTGTGTACATCCATGCGTGTGCACTGTGTGTACGTGTGTACATACATGTGTGCGGTGTGTGCACGTGTATACATGTGAGTGTGCACGCATGTGTGCATGTGCATGCATGCATGTTTGTGTGTGTGTGTGTATGAGCACAGGCATGTGTGTACATGTGAGATGTACTTTAACATTGTCTTTGTAGAGCCTTGGGTAGATATAGAAAGGAGGTGTGTGGGGTGGAAGGGTGGAGGGGGGCGAGGAGCCTCAGTTTCTCCTCCCGCTTGGACGCACTCCCCTGAACGAGATGCACAAGACCACAGCGTGCCACTCAGACAGCACTTCAAGTCATCCCCGAGTTCCCTCGTTCGACCCCTGCCCTCTGTGGGGGGTACTGTTATGGTCCTTGCCTTATAGATGGGGAGACTGAGGCTGAGAGGAGAGGCGTGGCCGGCCGGTGGCAGAGCCAGGATTGGCCACAGGCTGCTGCCAACACCTGTGTGCTTGACCAGTAGACTGCCCTGCCTCGCGCCCTTATTTACAAAGTTCTGCACACGACACTGGGGCCTGCAGAGGCCTTAGGGTGCAGGGACCCCACGCTAAGACACGAGCAGAGAGCAGAGTAGGGTGCGGACACATGCACAATCACAGGGACCCCAGAGCCTTGTGGGGCGAGGTGACACTGCAGAAGGGAGGGGCTGCACCCCGGGCCCAAGGCCACCAGAGCAGCCTCTTCAACTAGCAGACAAGGAAACGGGAGCAATGGATGTCTCCGTTTGGAGCACCGCGACGCGTTCGCGAACAAAGACCCTGCAAGATTCTGTCCTGGCCAGACAGCGGCCATAGCCCTGTCTTTTTTTTTTTTTTAATTTTATTGTGGTAAAATAAATAGAATAAAGAGCTTGCCATTTTAACCGTTTGTAAGGGTAGAATTCCGTGGCATTCATTATATTCGCCATGTGGTGACACCATCACCTCTATCCTTTTCCAAATGTTTTCCGTCACCCCAAACAGAAACCCAGTACCCCTGCAGCACCCCATTCTTTTTTAAAATAAGCTTGTTATTTGGCAGTTATTTTCGACTTACAGAAAAGTTGCAAGGGTAGTACAGAGTGTTTCCGTAGACCCTGCAGCCCGCAGCTTCCCCGTTGTTACGCCTTGTGTGACCGCGGGGCACCCGTCACAGCCGTAACCAGCTTTCCCGTTACCGTGCTCTTTCTGTCCCGGGATCCGATCTCGAGCACTGCTCTGCCTTCTGTCGCGTCTCCTCCACTCGCTGACGGTTCTCAGTCTTGTTTGTCTGGACGGCGGCAGTGCCGAGAAGAACTGGTGAGATGTTCTGTAAAACGTCCCCCAACACTTGTCAGGCGTTTTCTCACAATTTGACTGGGGCTGGAGGTTTTGAAGGAGCCCTGGTGGTGCAATGGGTAAGCACCCGGCTGCTGACAGAAAGGTCTGTGGTTCAAACCTACCCAGTGGCTCCATGGGAGAAAGACCTGTCTATCTGCTCCCATAAAGATTACAGCCTACAAAACCCTGTGGGGCAGTTCTACTCTGTCACATGGGGTTGCCATGACTCGGAATCAACTCCACGGCACCCCACAACAACAATATGGGTTTTGGGAAAAAGATCCCAGCAGCGAGGTGCCCTTCTCATCACATCCCCTGAAGGGCACACGCTACTCACGTGCTGTCTCAGTGACTTAGACGCCCTCCCTGGTCAAGGTAGCCTCAGCCAAGTGTTTCCATATAAAGTTATGATTGCCCCTTTCCACCCTCTGTTCTTAGGATCGAGTCACTAAGCACATTCCACCCTCAAACGGAGAAGGGGACTAAGGGCCCCCTCTTGGCGGGGCCAGTAACTGCATGCATTGCTAGGAATTCTGTGGGAAGGAAGTTTGGTCTTTTCTCCCATCCGTTGGTTTATTTGTTCGATCGTTTATTTCTTTCAGTGTGGACTCGTGCATATTTGTTTTATACATTGGGTCTTAGCCCAATACTGTGTTATTTACTTTTTTGCTGAAGTTGGTTCCAGCTTTGCCATGGGGAGCTCTTTCCAGGGGCTCCTAAGCCCCTTTGACACGCTCCCCACTCATTTGATGTCTGATCACCTTCTTCCTTCCTTTTTCTCTTTTTACTTCCTTACTTTCTTGCACTACAAGATGCTCTGGGATGCTCTTGTATCAAAAGCTGTCACACCGACTCTCCAACTAATTACCTTGATCTTCTGGGGAGTCTTTATTAAGTACCTCCTGTAGGTCGATGGAGCCCTGGTGGCACAGTGGTTAAGAGCTTGGCTGCTAACCGAAAGGATGGCAGTTTGAATCCACCAGCCACTCCCTTGAAACCCTATGGGGCAGTTCTACTCTGTCCTAGAGGGTCACTATGAGTTGGAATCGACTCAGTGGCAACAGGTTTGGTTTGGCGTGGATAGGTCTCTGGGTGGTACAAATGGTTTGCGATCAGCTAACTGAAAGGTTGGTGGTTCGAACCCACCCAGCAGCGCCATGGAAGGAAGGCCTGGCAATCTGCTTCTATAAAGATTGCAGCCAAGAAAACCTGATGGAACAGTTCTCTAGGGTCACTACGAGTCGGAATCACCTTGACAGCAATGGGTTTGGGTTTTTTTGAGTTTGGTGTACCTAGGACTGTCATAGTGCTGGGAATATACTTGGTGTTCAAACAGCATTTAGCCATCCCTCTGCTCATGATATGAGTATTCACCCATCTAGGGTCTTGCCAGGCTTGGGCATTCTGGAGGATGTGACCGTGGAGGTTTCTGCCCTCACAGAACTTCCCCTCCAGAGGGGCAGAGAGACATAAAGTCATCATAAAGCGTTAACTGTCGTAACCGTGATGAGGTCTAAGAAGCAGGAAGTGGGAGGGAAAGCGCGAGCCCTTCGAAGGGAGACAATAAATCGCGGATCCATACGGAATCTTTGGAGCGGGTCACCTTTGCGAATCCTCTTGGTTGCGTGGCACTTGACAGTGTGCGGAGCACCTTTCCAGAACCTTCTTTCATTCCCCTAGCCCCACTCACACGGATGGGGAATTGGAGGCTGTGTCCAAGGACCCCAGAGCCCTTGCCTGGGCCCAGCTCTCTAGTGGCGAAGGCACCAGTGGGAGGGCCTGCGCCGGCCTGTGGAGGCCACCAGAGGGCTCGCGGGGCGGGTCTTGTGCACACGTTTCCCCCACCCCTGAATGCACTGCTCCTGTGTTTTCTCCCTTTTCCTCCCTCCTGGCAGGCCGGGTACAGAGTCCGACTTCCTGGCCTTGTGTGCTTGGCTCATCTGCCCCGATGTGACCCTGGCGAATTTCCCTGCAGTGGCCTCCTGGTTGTTGTAGGATGTAGCTCTAAGTGGGACGCTGTGTCAGAGATGGTGTCTTAGTCATCTAGTGCTGTTGTGACAGAAACACCACAAGTCGATGGCTTTAACAAACACAAGTTTATTCTCGCACAGTCTAGTAGACTAGCAGTCCAAATTCAGGGCATCAGCTCCAGGGGAAGGCTTTCTCTCTTTCAGCTCTGGAGGAAGGTCCTTGTGATGCATCAATCTTCCCTTGGTCTGGGAGCATCTCAGGGCAGGAACCTCAGCTCCAAAGGACACGCTCTGCTCCCGGCACTGCTTTCTCGGTGGTATGAGGTCCCTCCAAAATATGTTAACTTGGTTAGGCTACGATTCCCAGTATTGTGTGGTTGTTCTCCATTTCGTGATTGATGTAATTTTCCTATGTGTTGTAAACCCTAATCTCTGCCTGTGGTTAATGCAGCAAGATTAGGTTATGTTAAAGAGGATTAGGGTGTGATGTAACACCCTTACTCAAGTCACATCCCTGATCCAATGTAAAGGGAGTTTCCCCAGGGCCCCTGTCCTGGTGCTTTGTCAAGTGAGACTTCGCCTCCAGCTGGAGGGCTTTGTGGGCAGCAGGGACCTGGTCACATCGGTGCTGTACCCTCAACCTCAGCTCGAGGCCGGGTACAGAGGGAGACGCCGACTAGGGTGACGGTGAGTCCTGCTCAGTCACCTGCAGCAGTGGGACCTCTCTGAGCCTCATCTTGCTCATCTGGATGATGGGGTGAGGTCACACAGGTGCAGTGCTTAGCCCAGAGCCTGGCACACACTGAACTCTTATCAACGGATCTGTCCAGTGTCCCTGGATGCTGGTGGAAGCAGGTGTGAAGGACAAGTCCTCCGGGAAGCCAGCCATCGGGCCTGAGGGAGAAGCATGGCCTGGTAGCAGAACCTGAGAACACCCTGCCCAGGTCCGAGTGGTCTGCTGTGCCGTCATCTGCCCCTGTCCACACTCAGACCTGCCCAGCTCACTGCAAAGCCAAGAGTCTCCATGCGTCTCTCCCCGACATCTGGTGCCGGACAGGGCTCATGTCCACCAGCGCTGGTGTGAAGTGGGTGTCCACAAAAAGGATGGGTGAAACGGCATCGGACGCCCTCCCACACACGGTGCTGGCGAACGGAGAGCCCCCGCCTGCCAAGGGACCCCGATCTCAGGGGTAAATGAGCACAGGAGGGCGGTGCAGACCAGGAGGGCGGGCAGCTTTGGGGGGCAGCAGGTTCTGTTTCTCTGTTGTGCCCGCTGCATGGGGACGGGGTGTCTGAATGTGCGTTGAGCTGTCTGCAGATGGACTGCGCCCCCGTGAGCCGTGCTGGGCTGCATGATCAGGTCCCGGCTCCAGGTCCACGTGGCTCCAGCCAGGGCTGCATCGTGGTCACCCGGGAGAAGGCGCGGAGCGGCTGGGGAGCTAGGTGGGGAGACCAGGCCGGCGGGTCGGGGCCAGGCCCTGCTCTGGGGGCGTGTGGAGAGCCCGGGGCGGGGGGACACCCTCCAGCCACTGACCACAGGGGCCCAGCAAGGGCCACCCATGCTGCCGGGCATACCTCATCTCCCACGTGAGTTCTACCACTGACGAGGTGGCCCTGGGCACGTGGGCGGCCTCACTGAGCCTCCATTTCCCATGTGTGGAGGAGATCCCACGCACAGGTCAGCTAGAAGGTGAAGTGAGATCAGGCAGGTGTAAAGTGTGGTGGCACGGGGCCTAGTGTGCGGGGTGCCCCCGCTTGCACGCAGCAGGCGCTTAGTGGGTGCCAGGAGGGGTGGGGGGGCCAGGGGTCTGGGAGAACCCTTTGGTCTGCTGGCTCCTGGACACGGAGGTTGGGGGAGCGTGCATACACCTGTGACGGTGCATCCCCCGGCGCAGGATGGCCACGTGGCAGACAGGCATCACCATGGCAACCAACCTCGGGCGCCAGCAGCCTTCGGCTCTGTCAACCTCGGCTCTGTCAACCTCAGGCACCCTATGGTGGGAGCCGGCGCTGGTCAGCAGAGCCGCAGGGAAGGTGGGCTGGGGCCTCCGCTGCTGCAGGCGGCCGGGCCCAGCACCCAGCGAGGAGACCCAGGCGGGGAATCCGGGGATTCGCATGGGATAAGACACTGACTGCCTGGAAATCAGTGGAAGATTCCAGAGCCTCAGGTGTTAGAGAGAACACTGCCTACATCTTCACTGTGCAAAGAGAGTGGGGAAAGGGGAAAAAAGAGGGAGGGATGCGTTCGCTTGTTTATTAGGAGTTGGGGAAACTGAAGCAGAGGGGGGCCAAGGCGGGCCTGTCTGCCTGGCTCGGCCGGCCGGGAGCTGGGTCTCTCCTCAAATGCCCAGACCACGGGCTGAGTCGGGAGTGCTGCACCTTCTCTCTCCCGACTGAGATTCAGGCAGGCCTGAGCAGTCCTGCAGCCCCGGGTTGCGCGAGGGTCGTCCCTCCTGCCTTCTTCCCCCCATAGGTCTGAAATCTGTAGGACCAGAGGGCTGGGCGTGGGGCAGGGTGAGGAGCAGTCGCTGGCTCTTCCTGTTCACCGTGACGGGGCGTTGGGGTGAGGGGGATCTCGGTCCCTCTGACATCCGCAGGCTGCTCCTGCCTGCCTGGTGCTTCCAGGTCATCGCCGGCCCCGGCGCAGGGCTCTGTTTGCACAGAGCAGACACTCCATCACTATGTGTGGGGGGCATGACTAGATCCAGCCTGGGTCTTTATCCTGGGAAGAATGTTCTGGAAATGTGCTAGCACTGGCTCTCCCCGGGGCAGGAAAGCTCCAGGCCATCCTCAGGATGCTCTGACCTTGGTCGTCTTGTCTTCTTGGGAATTCCTTCTGACAGCTGCGGCAGGTTGCGCTGTTCAGCCCGGTGTGGGAGAGCAGTGGGGGACTTGGGCCCAGAAACCGGGGGGCTCTGGGCATGGGCCCCAGCTTGGCGCCACGTCTCTCTGCCCCTCATTTTCCTTCTCTGTCAAATGGAGAGAACTCCTTCTTTGAGGATTAAATAAGCTCATGTATGTGAAGTGTTTACCAGGATGCCTGCAAAGGTAAAAGAACTCAGTGATTGACGTTTGTACCAGGTCGCCCCCTACTTACGATGAGGCTCTATTCGGATGACTCCGTCATAAGTTGATTCTGATGTAAGTCGAATACTTCTATATTTTTTTTAGTTCTCATTATTATTGCCTTTTATTATCAGTATCTGCATAAATCTGATCTTTATTTGTCTTTGGGGGTTGGAAACATTCCATATAAACTTACAGATATATTTTAATACACACATAAAAAATACACAAATCGTAAAAATTTACTCCGACAATGATGAAGAGTTGGATGACGTTGGCATTTTGTCAGTTGTGGCAATAACTCCACTTGCGGAAGGTTCTGGATCATCTGGATTGTCCCTGGGAATGGGGATGACGTTTCTAGTCAGAAAATCAGTGAGAGTTGTCTGTGTGGCCCTTTTCTTTTTTCTTCGTATATTTCGCAGTGACATCTCACTGCTTCCCGAACCTGCCTACCGACTTTAGCAAAGCAATCAGTGTTGGAGTCCATGTTTTCAAGCAACTGAAGTCCCTGATTTAGTTTGGAAAAGACTCCAGCCAATCCTTTCACTGTAAAAATGTTTGACACCTTCTCTCCTTCCCCTTCCTCATGATTTCTTTCTTCTTCAGCATTTCTTTCCTCTTCAAAATCCATTAAGTCCTGATCCGTCAGTTCCCTATCTTCGTGACCTATGAGCTCTTCCATATTAGAGATATCAAGTTCTAAACTCAGCGTTCTTGCCATATGGACGATTTTTCCACTGATCTCTTTCATCATACTATCCTGATCAAATGCTTGGAGCACGTTCACATAACTCAGCAATTTTTTCCATACCCCCTGCATGCATTTTCCCGTAACTTCCTCCCAGGAAGGTGCAATGTTCTGGATACACCCAAGAATATTCTAATTCTTCCAGAAATTGCATAATGTTACTGTACTTCCATCTGTTGCAGCTATTACCTGAGCAAACATAGTCTGTAGGTAGTGATTGCAGGTTGATCCGTAGGCTGAACACAGCAGTCATATTGGGAAGTTGATACAGCACTTTCACGTCCTGACTTAGATCATCTATGTGAGGAGGATGTCCTGGGGCATTATCAAGTAACGGCTGTCGGGCACGCACAGGTCAATTGTCATATGTCGGTAGAGTTGAACATTGCCCAGCTTTCTATCCATTATAAGTCCCGACACTGACACTGACTTCATTGTAGACCAGGCCGTAGCCTGCTAGACGGCAGTGCTTTGAGCAGTCAATCATAACACTGAACATCTGTGAGTAAACATCTGCGAATGATAACATCAGCAAATTACACGATGCAACATTGTGTTTAGTACGTATTACTAACGATGAGATGTACAAAGAAAGTAAACAGATGGCCGTAAGTGCTGTCCGTCATAACTTGAGTATGTCGTAAGTCGGGGAATGCCTACCTGTATTGTTACATCAAAATCTGGCCCTCCCAAATCTCTCCATGTTTCTCTCAAGCTCCAGAATAGGGCTTCCAACTTTTTGTTGAGAAATGGATCTAGTTTCCCAGCAGGACCTCTAATTCAGATCTGCCCCAAATTGAGTTAAAATTCTATCCACTCCCCCCACCTCTACCATCACCTTCCTCCTGACCTTGATCTTTGCTTAATGGTATCATCCTCTCAGCCTCTCAAAAGTCACCTTACAGGCACCGTGGTTTCTTGCTTCTCCTTCTACATCAGGACCACCACTAAGACCTATTAATTACTCTTCTGAAAAGTACCTCTCTTTATCATTACTGTCCATTTCCACCCTTCCAGCTCTCATTGAAGCTGACATCAGTCTCACCTGGACTGTGAACTGACCTCTTAACAGCCTTTACTGCATTCCATCCATCTGTCCATCCGTCTGTCCATCCATCCATCCTTCCATCCATCCATCCATCCATCCATCCGTCATCCATCCATCCATCCGTCCATCCATCCAACACTGATTGATGCCTACAATGTGTAGACATGGGAATGCTGGTAAGTCTTAAGCCTGTTTCTGCATTCATCTTTCGAAAGCAGACCTGAAGTACACTACTCCCCAGTTCAAGATGAACCAGCAACATTTTGGAGGGCTCGTTGTCATGGATTGAACTGTGTCCCCCCAAAATGTCTGTCGGCTTGACTGGGTCGTAGTTCCCAGTATCGTGTGATTGTGTAATGATGTGATTTCCTCATGTGTTGTCAACTCTATCACTATGATGAGGTTATACTGATGAAGTTTACAAGATTAGATAGTGTCTTAATCCAATCTCTTTTGAGATATAAAAGAGAGAAGTGAGCAGAGACACATGAGAACCTCACACCACCAAGAAGGCACTGCCGGGAGCAGAGCGTGTCCTTTGGACCAAAGGTTCCTGCGCTGAGATGCTTCCAGACCAAGGGAAGATTGATGCATCACAAGGACCTTCCTCCAGAGCCAACAGAGAGAGAAAGTCTTCTCCTGGAGTTGATGCCTTGAATTTGGACTTGTAGCCTACTGGACTGTGAGAGAATAAACTTCTCTTTCTTAAAGCCGTCCACTTGTGGGATTTCTGTTAGAGCAGCACTAGATGACTGAGACAGTCGTGGTATTTATCAAAATTAAACAACTTCTGCTTCTGGGAAGATGAGGGAGAGATATACCTCTCTATTCCTCCTGCTAAATATAATTAACAATGCTGGACATTATGCACTAAAACCTGTGAAAGTTGGAATCTGTGTAAGGTGGCAACCTGTCAGAGAAGGAAAACTCAAATATTTTCCAAATAGACAGTGATAGAAAAGTTGTAAGACCGCACCCTGTCAGAGGAGAAAAACTTGTGAGACCCAGAAAAACAGGGCAGTCTCGCCAAGTTCCAGCTCTCACAGGTTTCCCTGCATGTAAAACAAACAGAAAGCCTCTGACAGGTGGAGAGAAGAAGGCAGACCAGCTAGGGACCGTGGGAGCCAAGGAAGGACATGGTGGTGGTTCCCCGGGTTTTCCTTTGCTTCATATATTATTGCTGAAGAAGCCAGCAACTTGGCAATGCCAATGGGCACAGACACAAAAGCTCCAACAACAGCGGGTTTTCTCTAGCCAGAGGGCAGGAAAGGGCAGCCCAGCAAGATGTTTAGATAGGAACTGCTTCACTGCAGCCAGACACCGCAGAAAATACACCCCACCCATGCTGCCAAAGACCAAGGGGGCCTAGACTTCCATTACCACCTGATGGTGACAGGGCCATCCCCCCCTCACTGTGTCAGCGTGGGCCACATGGGGAGCAGTAACGAGGCGCTCTTACTCCTCCTAGCCCGTGAGGTATTGGAGGTTTAGTGAGGAGCCGTCACCCCCAGTAGTAACTAGAGTTGTAGCAGTAGTAGTAATAGTAGTAACAAGGAACATTACTGCCCTGATACAAAACCTGACAAAGACACCTGGACACCCTTTTAACTCAGTCCTGAAGTCACTCCTGAAGTCACCCTTCAGCCAAACATTAGACAAGTCTATAGGGCCAACAATAACGGACGTGAGGGATGTGGTTTGTAGTTCAATCATGTATACAAGACTAATGGGCACACCAGCCCCAAAGCAAAGACGAGAAGGCAGGAAGAAACACGAAAACTGGATGAATGGAAAAAGGGAACCTCGGGTGGAGAAGGGGAGTGTTGACACGTGGCGGGGTTGGCGACCAATGTCACAAAACAATTTGTGATTAACTGTTTAATAAGAAACTAATTTGCTCTCTAAACTTTTCACATTAAAAAAAGTATTAAATAAAATTCTGAAAAAAAAGCAAAAACAAAAATAAAAGTCCTGACAAAGACAGTACAAGAAAATAAAACCATAGGTCCATATCCCTCATTAACATAGGCACAAAAATCCTCTATATAATTTTAGCAAATCAGATTCAGCAATATAGACTAAGAATAATCCATCATGACCAAATAGGATTCATCCCAGGAATGCAGGGCTGGCTCAATATTCGAAAATCAACGGGTGTAGGCTAGCATGTTAACAGATGGAAGAAGAGAAATGACACGGTCGTATCAATTGATGCAGAAACAAAGCGTTTCTTTTAAATAAAAATAAATTTAAAAAAAGAAAAAGCATTTGACAAAATTCAACACCCACTCATGACAAACATCTTGGAAAACTGGGAATTCAGAGAAACTTCTTTAACCTAAATAAGGCATCTACAAAAAACTTGCAGCTAACTTCATATTTAATGGTCAAAGACTGAGTGCTTTCCCCTAAAATTGAGAACAAGGCAAGGTAGTCCGCTCTCATCATTCCTTTTCAACATTGTACTGGAATTCTCGGCTAGTGCAATAAGGCAAGAAAAAGAAATGAAGAAATAAAAATTTTCCTATGCACACATGGCATAATGGTCCACCTAGAAAATCCCAAGGAATCTGCGAAAAAGTGAGTTTAGTAAGGCCATAGGATACAAGGCCAACATACAAAAATAGCAATCATAGTTCTATATACTGGCAATCAACAATTGGAAACTGAAATTTAAAATGAATAAATATATATTATACATATAATTGTATGTGTATATATATATCACTTACAATTCTTAAATTATAAGTGTAGGATCTGTATGTTGAAAATTATAAAAAGCTGATGAAAGAAACCAAAGACAATCTAAATAAATGGAAAAACATACTGTGTTCATGGATTGGAACACTCAATGTAGTTAAGATACATATTCTCCCCAATTTGATTTATAGATTTAGCCCAATTTCAGTCAAAATCCCAGCCTTTTTTTTTTTTTTTTTTTTTTGTAAATATAGATAAGCCAACCCTAAAATTTATATAGAAATGCAAAGGAACTAGACTAGCCAAAACAATTTTGAAAAAAAAGAACAAAGTCGAAGGGCCCACATGAGCTGGTTTTAAGATTTATTGTAAAGCTACAGTAATTAAAACAGTGTGGTATTGGCCAAAGGAAAATATATAGATCAATGGGGAAGAAGAGAGTTCAGAAATAGACCCACAGAAATATGTTCAATAGATTTTTTTTTTTTTTTTTTACACAATTCCAAAGATAATTCAATAGGGAAAGGATAGTCTTTT
>NW_004444150.1:2469185-2498145 GCF_000243295.1 Trichechus manatus latirostris | reverse complement strand
TTTTTACAGAAGTGCAAAGATAATTCAATAGGGAAAGGATAGTCTTTTCAACAAGTGATGTTGGAACAATTGGCCATCTATTACATAGAAAATGAACCTTAATCTATACCTCACGCCTAATACAAAAATTAACTCAAAAGGGATAATAGATCTAAATGTAAAACTATAACACTTTTAAGAGAACCACATAAAAGAAAATCTTTGTGACCATGGATTAGGCAGAGTTCTTAGATATGACCCCAAAAACACAATCCATAAAAGAAAAAAGTGGTAAATGGGACTTCATCCGTCTCAGTCATCTAGTGCTGCTATAACAGAAATACCACAAACGGATGGCTTTAACAAACAGAAGTCTATTCTCTCATAGTCTAGTAGGCTAGAAGTCTGAATTCAAGGTGCCAGCTCCAGGGGAAGGCTTTCTCTGTCGGCTCTGGAGGAAGGTCCTTGTCATCAATCTTCCCCTAGTCTAGGAGCTTCTCTGCACAGGGACCCCAGGTACCAAAGGATGCACTCTGCCCCTGGTGCTGCTTTCTTGGTGGTATGAGGTCCCCTTGTCTCTCTGCTCGCTTCTCTCTTTTGTATCTCAAAAGAGATTAATTCAAGATACAACCTAATCTTGTAGATTGAGTCCTGCCTCATTAACATAACTGCCTCTAATCCTGCCTCATTAATGTCTTAGAGGTAAAATTTAAAATCACATCAGATGATAAAATGGTGGACAATCACACAATACTGGGAATGATGTACTAGCCAAGTTGACACATTTTTGGGGGACACAATTCAATCCTTATGGATTGAATCATCAATCATCAAAATAAAAAATCTTTGCTATATGAAAGACACTGTTAAGAGAATAAAAAGACAAGATACACACTGGAAGAAACTATTTATAAATTACATACCCTACAATGGATTTGTATCTGTAATATATAAATAACTCTCACAATTCAACAATTAGAAAACAAACCATCCAATTTAAAAATGGGTAAAAGATGGGAGCAGACACTTGATTAAAGAAGATACAGAGACGGAAAATAAGCACAATGTTATTAGCAGGCAGAGAAATGCAATGAAAATCCACTACCCACCTATGATGATGGGAGGGATGGGGGAGCCTGACCATAGCAAGTCCTGGTGAGGATGCTGGGCAACTAGAAGTCTCATCCATTGCTGGTGGGAATGCATCACGGGACAGCCACTCTGGAACACAGTTTGGCTGTTTCTTAAAAAGTTAAAATATACTTACCGCCTGACGCAGCAATCCTGCTCCTAGGTATTTACTCAAGAAAAATGAAAACTTACATTGACACAAAAACCTCTATATTAATGTTTATAGCAGCTCTATTCATAGAAAAGTCAAAACCAGAAACAGGCCAAATGCCCTTTGATGAGTGAATGGTTAAATAAACCCATATCCTTCCCTATATCGGTAACTGCAGGGATGAAGAGCAGAGCAGCGATCGCCAGGGGCTGGGAGCGGAGCACTTGACCTCAAAGGGGAGCAGAGGGAAGTTTGCGGACTTGGAACTCTTCCCCAGTCTTGATTGTGATGGTGGTTATAGGAATCTATACAAATGTAAAACTCAGGGAACCGATAGCCCCCAAATTAGATTTTACGATACGGTAATTTAAGAAGAAAAAAATATTTTGTAGACGACTGTATCTTCTTAGAGCTTACTGTGTTCTGGATCCTGCACTGGGGCTTTGTATTACCGTGTGTGAATCCTTTAAACATCTGGACAGTTTGGTCTGACCATTCTGCTTTTACAGATAAGGAAGTTAAGGAGTAGGGAGGGACCTGGGTATGTCTGACCCCAAAACTCAGGCCTTTAACCGCTGCTCAATTTAACACCAAAAATCAAGCCAGCTTTTTGGTTGAGTTGACTCCAACTCACGGTGACCCCCTGTGTTTCAGAGTAGAACTGCGCTCCAGAGGCTTTTTAATGACTATGACCTTTCAGAAGTATATTGATTACCAGGCCTTTCTTCTGAGGTACCTCTGGGTGGACGCGAACCTGCAACCTTTCAGTTAGCCGCTTGCACCCCCCAGGGGCTCCTGCTGGTCATTTGAGAGTTCCTCGGCGGCATCAGGATTTCTCACGCTGACAGCTGTGTGTGGGCAGCAGGACTCTTGTCCCGGAGATTGGGAGGACACCTATGGCCTCGCAGGGACCACTCTGGACTCCTGCGCCAGACAGACCATCCAGCGCAGTGGAGGGGGGCTGAGGGGCAGGAGGAGGAGGTGAGGGGGCCAAAACAGAGGTTCCAGATGGACAAGTGGTTTCAGACGTGGGGCCAGGAGGCGGCATCCTGGGATGACCGGAACAGCTGGGTACACCACACTGCTGCTCAGCCCCCGTCGGCCACACAGGTCCTGCCAAAGGGGTGGCCCTGAGCCGACACTCTCCATCCCCACAGACCGGCTGAGGACTGGGCGCTGACCCATGGCAGCCCTCCCAGGCTTGCAGGGTCCGGGTAGGATCCAAAGTGGACGGCTTCTCCACTGGGAGCAGATCTAGGAGCTCTGGAGACAGTGAGGCCTGGCAGGATGGGCTGAGGCCTCATGGGACGGGGGTGAGGGGCTCTGCGGGCAGGGAGGCCACCACAGCCAGTATTGAAGCCAGCAGAAGCTGGAAAGGAGGGGAAGACACAGGCCTGGCAGAGACCTCAGCAGAAGGGAGAACAAAGGGACAGACAGTGTTGGGCCCGGACACAGAGTGGCTTGGACTCTACAGGCTGCTGGTTAGAACTGCAGATTCCCAGGCCCACCCCAGACCACCGGGGGCCTGGGGATCTGCATTCAACCAGCTCCCATGGGATTCTGTGGTGCCCCAGAGTCTGAGAGGCGTCTGCCCCGGTGAGGAGGCTCGCACGAGGTCCCCGCGGCCCGGCACTCCTGTGGCGGCTTTCGAAAGCCTTCCCTCTGCCATGGCTGTTCACCGCTTCCTGCTGGACTTGGGGTACACGGGGATGGCTCTCGGCAGTGGGAGGGGCGACAGCAGTACCCAGACAGCAACCCTGACCTCTCTGAGGCTGAAGCTCCTTGCCTTCCAGGTGCCATTGGGTCAATTCCGACTCACGGCAACCCCATGTGTGCAGAGTAGAACTGCTCCATAGGGTTTTCGAGGCTGTGACCTTTCAGAGGAAGACCACCAGGCCTGTCTTCCGAGGTGCCTCTGGGTGGGGTTGAGCCGCCAGTCTTTCATTGAGTAGTCTAGTGCTTACCCGTTTGCGTCACCAGGGACTCCTCTCCTGGCCTAGACCCCGTTCCAGGCTGCCCCACCCTCCCAGCATCTCCAGCAAGGGTGACAATCACGGGCACGGAGGACCAGGCTCAGCGTGCTGCTGAGAACGGGCTACGTGTTTCAGACTTTGCCCTTCACAAAGAGCCCTGCAAGGCAGCGTTGTAACCCTTGTAACCCCATTTGTAAGGTGAGAAAGAGGGGTCTAGGCAAGATTAAATACATCTGGGTCACTCTGGGTGACCTAGCCAGTTTTGGGGTGTCACAGTCACCCCAAGACCTGCTCTCAAACCCTTTCTCCCCTGCTGCCCCCAATGGTTGACTTTGCTCATCTTTGGGCCTTCTTGGAGTCCCTGGGGGGTGCATATGGTTAACATGCTCAGCTGCTCACTGAAAGGGTGGAGGTTCGAGTCTATCCAGAGGTGCCTCAGAAGAAAGGCCTGGTGATCTACTTCTGAAAAATCAGCCATTGAAAACCCGATGCAGCACAGTTCTGCTCTGACACGCAGCGGGTTGCCATGAATCAGAGTCAGTTCCACTGGCAACTGGTTAATTAGTGAGCTAAATCGTGCCTCATTCTACGATTGTGAAAAATGGACTGAGACCTCGTATTGCCTTCTTTAACCACAGAAGTGGGACGCGTGATTGGCAAAATTATCCGTGATCTAAAGCGAAGATTGAAAGACACCCCTGCAGCCCCTCCATTACCCCTGGTTCCCTGCAGGCAGCTCCTCAGGAGGCCTCGGGGTGGTGTGCTGTTTAGGAGCGCGCTTTCTCCCTTCTTCCTCACAAGCAGCTCTGTGTCACCTCACGTTCTTCCTCTTTTCTCTCAGCAATATGCCTGACACATTCCTCCACAGCAAGAGCTACCTCACTCTTCCCATGGTGGCGGAAAGTTCCAGAATACGCATGCAGCACGACTTGCCTCAGTATCCCCCTACAGATGGACATTTACGTTGCCGCCAATTATTACATCATGATAAATAACACCGCCATGAACACCTCTGTGCTCTTCTGCAGAGTTTCTGAAGGAAAGGTTCCTGGACGGGAGACCACTATGTTTGAAACAGGCCCTTGAGGTTCATTTTTTATTTTGGTTTTAGGGACCACTGTTATCTACCGGGAGCCCTGGTGGTGCAGTGGTTAAGAGCTATAGCCGCTAACCATAGTCAAGAGCTCAGCTGCTAACCAAAAGGTCGGCAGTTCCAATCCACCAGCCGCAACTTGGAAACCCTATGGGGCAGTTTTACTCCGTCCTGGAGGGTCGCTATGAGTCGGAATCGACTCGAGGGCAATGGAGTTATCTATTATTTAAGTGACCTCCCTGCTCTCATAACCCCTATTCCCTCTGGTGCCCCCCAGATTGGTTCCCACCAAGTCAGTGTCTGGGATCAGAACTAGCCAGGGGCCAGAACCATTCACGCGTCATGGACTGAGCCTTCTGAGCCCCACCACGACCCCAGTTTCTAGCCCACTCCCCCTCCCCCAGGCAGGCCCACAGTGGGTGCACCTGCCCCAGCTGCCTGCGAGGCTCCAAGGCGCCGGCAACTGGGCAGGGCGGGGTGGCCGCTCCCTGCTTCCAAATCTGTCCTCCAAGGTCGGGCCACAGGGAAGACAGCTGTGAGGAAAACCAGGCTGACCCCAGCCTCTAGAAGCTTCCTCAGCATTCCCTGCAGGGCTGGGCCCCTGCTGTTTGCAGGAGGCTTAAAGAGCTCTGGATGGAGGGCTGGGGGCGTGCAGAAGGAGGGGCCGTGGCGCCTTGGGGGAGCCGGGGAGGGAGGGGGTGCCTGCAGCCTGCCCGAGGTGGCCTGGGCAGAGGCCTCTGACTTTGGCCCTGCCTTTTCTCGTGACACTTTTCTATTTTAGACCAGTTGCTTCTCTGGGCGGGGAATTTCAGCCAGCCTGTGGGAAACCAGCAAAGGCCAGCCCTGTGCCTTCGGCTCCTGTGCTCCTCGGCCCCGGGGGTCCTCTCAGTGCCTGGGTCGGGGGTGGCCAGGCTGGCTCGCTCCCAAACGCAGGCCACGCTGTCAGTGACGGATCGCAGCCAGGCCAGCCCTGGGTTTTATCCCAGAGAATCCATGTGTGGCCGTGAACCTTGTGCGGGGGAATAGGTGTGGCTGAGGAAAGAGGAGGTGGGGAAATGCCCATGCTGAAACCTCGTTGCTGTGTGCCCCAGGTTCCGACTCATAGCAACCCCACGTGGCAGAGCAGAACCGCCGCAGAGGGCCTTCTAGGCTATAATCTTTATGGGAGCAGATCACCAGGTCTTTCTCCTGAGGAGCCGCTGGTAGATTCCAACCATCAACCTTTTGGTTAGCAGCCGAGTGCTTAACCATTGCGCCACAAGGGATTCTTCTTTATTTTATTGTACTTGAAGTGAAAGTTTACAATTCAAGCTAGTCTCTCATACAAAAATTTATACATACGTTGTTATGAGCTCCTAAATGCTCTCCCTATACTGTGACAGCACATCCTCCTTTCTACCCTGGATTTCCCGTGTCCATTCAACCAGCTCCTGACCCTCTCTGCCTTCTCATCTCACCTCCAGACAGAAGCTGCCCATTTAGTCTCATGTATCTACTTGAGCTAAGAAGCACACTCTTCATGAGTATCATTTCATGTCCCATAGTCCAGTCTGATCTTTCTCTGAAGAGTTGGCCTCGGGAATGGTTTTAGTTCTTGGTTAACAGAGAGTCCGGGGGCCATGATTTCCGGGGTTCCTCCAGTCTCAGTCAGACCATTAAGTCTGGTCATTTTACTAGAATTTGAGTTCTGCACCCCGCCTTTCTCCTGCTCCATCAGGGACTCTATGTTGTGTTCCCTGTCAGGGCGGTCATTGGTGGTAGCCGGGCACCATCTACTTCTTCCAATCTCAGGTTGATGGAGTCTCTGGTTTATGTGGCCCTTTCTGTCTCTTGGGCTAATACTTTCCTTGTGTCTTTGGTATTCTTCATTCTCCTTTACTCCAGGTGGGTTGGGACCAACTGATGCATCTTAGATGGCCGCTCACTAGCTTTTTCAGACCCCAGATGCCACTCACCAAAGTGGGATGCAGAACATTTTCTTAATAAACTTTGTTATGCCAGTTGACCTAGATGTCCCCTCAGGGCTTCTTGATGAAATGTCAGCAGACTGCACAGCTACTGAGACTGAAGTGTGTGGACATGACATCTGCATCCTGAGAAGGCCAGTGGGCTCACGGACATGCGCGGAGGCGAAGGAACCAGGGTTAGCCCTGCACTGTCACTTACGTGCTGTGTGACCCTGGACAAGCTGCCGAGGCTTTCTGACCCCCATTTTCCAGAGTTCTGGTGGCAAAGTGGTTAAAGATCTCAGCTGCTAACCAAAGGTCAGCAGTTCAAATTCACCAGCTTCTCCTTGGAAACTCTACAGGGCAGTCCTACTCTGTCCTATAGATTTGCTATGAGTTGGACTCGACTTGATGGCAACGGTTTTGGTTTCCGGTTTGGTCAAACCCAGAAGAGCTTACAACCATCTGTGGGGATTTAATGAGACTACATTTAAAGCCCTTGTCCCTAGCTGGCAGAAGTGGTTTGCACTCATTGCTCACCTAAAGGTTGGCAGTTCAAGCCCATCCAGGAGTACCACGGAAGAAAGTCCTGGGGATCTGCTTCTGTAAAGATTGTTATTGTTGGGTGCTGTCGAGTTGATTATCAACTCACAGTGACGCCACATGACAGAGTAGAACTTCCCCATAGCGTTTCCTAGGCTGTAATCTTTACGGAAGCAGATTGTCAGGTCTTTCTCCCGTGGAGCTCCTGGATGGATTCAAATCACCAACTTTTTGGTTAGCAGGCAAGTGCTTAACCATTTCACCACTAGGGCTTCTCCTTCCATAAAGGTTATAGACAAGAAAAATCTACGGAGCAGTTCTACTCTGTAACATATAGGGTCGCCATGAGTCGGAGTCGACTCCATGGCAGTGGGTTTTTGGTTTGTATTTAAAGCAGGGCCTCCAATCCGTTTGTTAGAACAAGTTCCCAGGCGATGCTAATGCTGCTGGTTAGGGACCAATTCTGAGAACCACTAGGAGAGCAGTGGCTCTCAAAATTTCTTATACATAAAAATCACCTGAGGATCTTGTTAAACTGTAGATTCCGATTCAGTATATCTGGGGTGAAAATGCAAATTCTCAGCAGGGGTTCAAACGAGAACAAACCGGTTCAACGCCCTGATTTAAAGTCCTTAGCCGTGTGAAGGGCACACAGTAGGCACTCAGGAAGAACAGCTGTGATGGCTTTTAATAACATGGACGGGTGGAAATAGTTTGACATGATGGGGAGACACAGGTGGAATACTAGCAGCCAAATTTATAGTCCTTAAAAAATGACCCTTTAAACCACTGTTGCACTATCCCACCCCCCCAAAAAAAGCCCTTGAAAAACTTCCTTGACTTTTTGGGGCTCCAGTGTTTGCCTGGCTTGTTGTGGAAGGTGTCTCTTTCTCATTTGTCCTGTCCGGGGGATTGCACCAGGTCCCAGGCGCCAGGTGCGGCCTGGCTTCGCAAGCGGGAGAATACATTCCTGAGATTCCTGGGGGGAGACCCGCCCAGCCTGGCCCCTGCACCCAGAGCTTCCGGGTGTGGGGTGGCCAGGCTCCCAGCACCACCCGGAGGCGGCAGCGGGCAGCCCCGTCCAGGGGAGATGCCAGGGCATGGTGGGGTGGGGGGTGCAGGGTGCGGGCAGGCGGACGTAATTGGAAGCAAGTTTAAGATAGGGTTAAAAGCAATGGGAGGGGGGAGAGGGTGTGGGGGAAAACTGCTGGATGGGTAAGGAGCTTTACTTGGGAGGGATGGGAATGTTCGGGAACTGGAGACGTGGGGTGGTTGCACAGCATTGTACATGCGCTAAATACCACGGAATTGTTCGCTTTAGAATGGCTAACGTTTACTTTTTAATTGTGCTTTGGGTGAAGGGTTACCAATATTGTTTTGTGACATTGGTTGTCAACCCCACGACATTTCAATGCTGTCCCTTGCTCGACCTTGGGTTCCCCATCACCAGCTTTCCTGCCCCCTCCTGCCTTCTAGTCCTTGCCCCTGGGCGGGTGTGCCCACTTAGTCTCCTACACCTGGCTGAGCCACTTGTATGATTGTTTTATGGGCCTGCCTAATCTTTGGTTGAAGGGTGAACCTCAGGAGTGACTTCGGTACTGAGTTAAAAGGGTGTCCGGGGGCCATACTCTCAAGGTTTCTCCAGTCTCTGTCAGACCAGTAATAAAATGGCTGATTTTTTTGTTATGTGAATTTCACCTCGACCAATGATTTTTTTAGAAGCCCAAAAGAAGAGAAATTGAGCATTTGGTGACACATTCCCTCGGCGGGGCTTTGCTGAGCACATCCATCTCTGGGGATTTAGTGAGACTGTATTTGAAGTCCTCATCCCCAGCTGACACAGGTGGTTTACGCTCGTTACTAACTTAAAGGTTGGTGGTTTGAACCTACCCAGCGGCACCACGGGAGGAAGGCCTGGTGAGCTGCTTCCATAAACAGTATTGTTGTTTTTGGGTGTTGGAGTCAAGCGGAACTCATTGGCGCCCCCAGCGGTGACTTGTTCCTCTCTGGGCCTCCACTCGCCCCTCCAGGTACAGCAGTGGACATTGTCCACAGTGTTGAGGGGGGTAGGTGAGTAAGTGAGCCCTTCGAGGGCCAGCAGGCTGGCAGGATGGGGAAGGTGCAGAGGCATAGGGGAGGGCCTGGGGCTCCTTGAGGACAGGCAGCCTGGGAGAAGGGTAAGAGTAGGAGGGGAGGGACCGGGTGACCCCCATCCTGGTTTACCTGGGACAGAGGGGTGCCAGGGACGGGGACTGTCAGTGCCAGAACTGGGACAGTGCCCGGCAAACTAGACGGTCTGTCACCCAAGGGTCACCTTAGAGGGCAGCAATGGTAGGAGGTGCAATATAGGGGAAAGAAGCTTGAGGGAAGGAGACAAACCTGGGTGGGGAGAGGCACGTGCCTGGGTGGACTGTGGAAGGAGAGAATTGGGTACTAGGGAGAAACCCCACAATGTCAGGGACAAGAGGGTCCAGCCTGTTCTTTCTGTAACCGGGAAACTGAGGCCAGGGGAGGAAGAGAGGATGGTGGCCCAGTCAGGGCTGGCTGCACGCCAGTGGTGATAGGTGCCCACCTGGCTCAGGACGAGGCTGTGGCTGAAGGTGCTCTGTCCTGATGGACCCAGGGCTGGGTGGGGGGTGCTGGGGAGGGAAGGAAGGAGCCCTAGCAAGGGGGATGGTGGTATAAGCCCCCTAAACTGGCTGCCTGGCATTTTTATGCAGAAAAGGGCTTAGCACACACCCACTGACCTGAGCTGGCAGGAGCTAGGGGTGGGTGCGTGGGGGCTCAGGACCAGGTCAGCCTGTGGGATCCGGGGAGCAGCTCCTGGAAACCCTGGCTCCTGGGCATCTGTGTCCATCAGCTTCCATGATCCTCCCTCATCAACTGCCATTGGAATCTGCTGCCCCCAAAGCTCTGGGCTCAGCCATTAAGGGGCTGGAGGTTCACCGCTGCCTGCAGCCCCAGTGTGAGCATCACGCTGTTCCACCCCAGCGTGACCATGACCGGCCCCTTCCTCGGCCACCCTCCCGCAAGCCCTCTCCGAGTCTGGCAGGCCACCTTCCCTGATGAAATATTTATCACTAGGTGATAAAACAGGGCTTTTCAGAAGCTTCAAGTCCTGTACGAATGTGATGTCGTTAAACTTCAGATCTGCAGCCTCCATAGAGCCTCCCCTGAGGGCTCAAGGTCACCGTGCTGCTGCCTTCTCGGAAGACCTACAGCACGGATTTTTCACTCACTCACTCACTATGCGTTCACCCGGTAAGCACCACTGAGCCACTGAGCGTGTACTCTGTTTGCAAGTCTAGGGGTCGGGGCCCTAGGCTGTGCCTCCAGCCAGTCCTGAGGCTTAGTGTTTGCTACCGACTGGAGGTCCTCGGATGGTCTCTCAACCTCTCTGAGCCTCAGTTTCCTCATTGTGAAAAGGGGATAATGAAGTCACCCACTTCACAGGGATGTTAAGGGGGGTGCAAGGAGGTAATATGTGTCATAAACTAAATAGACAAAGGAGCCCCCAAGTGCTCAATGCATGCCAGATCATACCTCTTCCCTCTCCTCCTTCTCCCTCCTCCTTTCCTCCTTCTCTCTCCTCCCCTCCTCCTCCTGCTCCCTTCCTTCCTTCTCCCCACTGCTCCTCCCCCTTTCTTCCACTGCTTCCCCCTTTCTCCCACTGCTCCTCCCCCTCCTCCTCCCCCCGCCTTTCGCCCACTGCTCCTCCCTCTCCTCCTCCTCCCCCTGCTTTCCCCACTTTCTCCCCCTGCTCCTCCCCCTCCTTCTTCTCCCCTTCCCACCAGCTCAGTTGCCCCCAGAGGACATTGGACCAGGATTACAATGATGGGGGTTTCTATTGGGGAAGAACTGGGAGCAATGCAAACACAGCCGGGGGTCACTCGCCAGGTTTGGGGATCAGGGGAGGAGGCCCCAGATGACGTTGCCTGGGGGTGGGGGCGACGAGAAGGCGAGCCTGGTGGAGGGAACTGGGCAAGACGGAGGTGCCCAGGCTGGCTCACATCTCCCCTCTGGTCGGTCCGACTGCCGTGAGTGGGGGTGGGGAGCGGCTTTCTAGAAATGTTGTCCGTATAAAAATTGTTCTCAGAAACCATTTCCTCCATCAGTTCACCCCGGATGGCCCAAGCGGTTAGTATTCTGGAAAAAAACTGCTGTAGCATGTTTTCCCCTTTTCTGTAGCTCTCACTCTCTTCGGTTTCCACTTGCGATTTTTCTGAGCCTGACAAATCTGGGGGAGGGGTATAAAGGGATTTAAAACATAGACAATAAAGCAAATTACTTGTTTTTGTTAAGCTGCTCTTCCCGCTGTTATTCGGCTTCCGGATTTTAGCTCTGTGGGGATGAATTGCAAAAACTCTCAAAAGTTAGAGGATTGTTTTCTTTTTCGCCGGAAGGTTCTCTCTCCCGGGGGGAGGGAGGGGAGGGAGGGGAGGGCGGGGCCAGACCGATTTACCTGGGAGTGGAGGTTGGGAATCTGCGTTAACACCTTTGAGTTCTCTGCCGGGAGGTTTGGGGACTGGAAGTAGTTTGTATCTGGAGTTGGAACCTGGGGTGCACAGTTTGGGGGGGGGGTGCTAGGCTGGAAGGGGAGGGGAGGGTCTGGTAAACCCTGCCAACTGTTTAGCTTTTGACCTGAGGGCCCTGGGAAGCCATTTCTGAGCCTTAAACTGGGGAGAGACAGACCAGAGCTGGAGTTTTCCTCTGCGTGCTGTGTAGAGGTTTGGGAAGGGGGGCGTTGTGTTCACGTTGCGGTGACAGGGCAGGCGTTGAGAGGAGTGAGTCGATCCGAGGGCTATCTGAGAGACACGGGGGAAATCTGGGGGGGCTCAGGTGTCCAGCCAGGCTGCCAGGTGGATGGAGATGGCCGTCTTCACTTCTGAGCTCGTTTTGTTAACCTTCGAGCATCCCGGCCTCCTGCCCCAGGGCAAGGGCCTGCTGGACACACAGATCCACTGAGCCATGGTCTTGCCTCCCTGTGTCCTCTCTGGGAGGGTGCTCCATATCATCCGCTACTCGTTAGCTGTCCTATCTATGACAACCTCACATCTCACCTTCCCTGGGCGATTCCACTTCTAATGCTTGCTCCCTTTGTTTGCTCAGGTACTTGTGTTGTATTAATTGGAACATAAGAGGCTGTCACTCTACCCACAGTCCTGGGCTGGGGCTATAGTGCTTCGGGGACCACCACCACCTCCAAGAGTCTAAGACCCACGTGGTTTGCAGAACTGGGGCAGTGGGCTGTGACTGCTCAGGCATGGGGCAGAACACCGGAGCCCAGGTTCTGCCCCTGCCCCTCACTCCTCTCCGGGCCTGGCCTGCCCACCTGTGATGGAGGTGAACACCTGTCTGGGGCCCCGAGCCGGGAGGGGCTGTGAAACCAGTTTGCATGCAGTGATTATTAGGATTGGCTCTACTCTCTGCACAATGCTGGGAGGGAGGAAGGTGTGGTGAGCGTGGGCAAGAGCTGGCGCAGGAGGGACTCTCAGCCCCCTGGGCGGAGCCCGGACACTGAGCCCCAGGTCTCGTACGCGGAAGGCATCCTCTCCTGTCCACCTGATGTACGTGAGGGGTCGCTGAAGCGCCGGGCGGTGCGCGGGCTGGCCGCAGAGGCTCTAACAGTTAACTGCTGCGATCAGCAGGATTAGCGTTCATAAAGAATTGATCCCCCGACCGGGGCGCTGATTCCGAAGAGAAACGTTGGGCAACGCCCCCTCCTCAGAATCCCAGGAGAATATTCTGTCCCAGGATGTCGGTGTCGGCTGCAGGGCTGCTCGCAAAATTCGAGGGGCACACTAGTACGTCCCTGTCCGTATATTATACTACTGTTTTTAAAAAGTGCGGGAGAAGGTGGGCCCGTAACAGCCAACTTCTGGACTTTTAACTCTGGAGTAGGAAGCGCGCGCAGCACGCGGTCCCTTTAAGGCGTTGGGGGTGGCCGAGGCATTCTGCCCCTCGCCGCTCCCCGTAGCGCTCCTCCGAGAGGCCGGCTTTGTGCGTTGGCCCCACCCCCGGGACACCGCCCCTCCCCTCGCGCACGCGCACTGGCAGCTCCCCGCCCCCAGCCTTCACGCCGCTTGGCGCCCGCCGGACCTGCTGCCTCGTCGAGCTCGGCCCGCGCTGCCGCCCAGGTGGCGGCCGACGCGACGCCCAGCGCCCGGCCCCGCCGCTGCGGCCCAGAGGTAAGCGGCAGCCCTCGGCCCGAGGGCCGCAGCGGGGTAAATGGGCGCGACCCGGCTGAGCCCCCAAACCGCCCCCGGCCGCCGCACGTGTTCCCCGCCGGCCCGGCGTCCCGGGCCTCGGCCCCAGCTGCAGCTCCTTGTCGCGGACCTTGAACGGCCTCCTGCGGGCACGGGCCCTCCTCGTGCAGACGCTCTCCGTGAGGGCCGCTTTCCGCTCCCCGCCTGCAGCCGGCCGGTGCCCTCTTCGCCCTCCTCCCGGGTCAGGCTCCCCGCCCCCTCGCTGGCGACCCCTCCCCCAATCCAGCAGCCGCGCCCTGGATGTCCTGTCTCCCCTTCCCGGGGTACTCTCCCACCCATTGATTGCGGGAGGCCTCTGCAGTCACGTCCCAGTCTCCCCGGAACTTGTCCCTTCCCAGCGGTCACATGACAAGACCAAAGCCCCAGGGGTTGGGACGCCCCTCCCCACCCCCAGCCATCGAGCACATCGCCCCCTTTCCCTCCATTTCTTCAGAGACACCCCAGGCGAGCCTGTCCTGGATGTGGTCCACTCACACGCTGGCTGAATGCAGACAGAGTTGAGTCCCCTTCTTTCCGTCCACCCTGTTTCTGCTGGTTACCCCCGAGCTGCCAGGCCCCATCTCTTCTAAGAGCCCAGAGCCCCTGGTTGGGGTTGCTGGGCTGTGCGTCCACCCTCATGAAGGGAGAAGCTACTGGCCCTCCTTCGGTGGAGCCTCTCAGCCACTTTTGGTCTGGTCTGCAAAAGCCATTTGGGGGGATTTTAAAAGACACCCCTTAACCACCTTTCCTGTACCAATTCTGTTTACTAATTCTCGTCAACAAACGTTTTAAAGCTTTGACTCTGGCAGGCACTGCGCTAGATCTTGCCCCTGAGCTTGGCCCCTAGGGAAGGCAGACAGGTAAGCACCAAGGAGTAAAGTGAATGGAAGAGCTGAGGTAGCAGAGAGCTATGCTTGCCACCACTGCTTCAGGACTCACCTGAGCTCACCTGGGTGCCCATTTAGCGACACAGATGGCCTCTGCCTTCCCGGATCTGGATGGAGCCCAGGAACCTGCGTTTTACCAGAGTGTAGGAGAGCGCTCAGAGCCCTGGTGGCGCAGTGGTTAAGTGTTTGCCTGCTAACCGAAAGGTCGGCAGTTGGAATCCCCCAGGCGCTCCTTGGAAGCCCTGTGGGGCAGTTCTCCTCTGCCCTGTAGGGTTGCTATGCGTGGGAACTGACTCAGTGGAAGCGGGGTGGGTTAGGAGAGCTGCACGTTTGGGGAGCTCTGCCTCAGGCTTGCTAGGACGGAAGGCGTGTGGGTGCCCAGAGGGGCAGGGAGCTCTGGAGGCCACATCCACACCGCCTTTCCTTCACTCCGTTTGTGTTTACCTTTTTGTACCCCATCTTTCTAGTGGTCTGGCCCCTAACCAGCTCCCTGTTCCCTGAGAGTGATCGTTTTGCAAAATGTGTTCCCCAGACTCGTCATAAGTCTTCGTGACAAACAGCGCTGTGAGCCCTGGTGGCGCAGTGGTTAAGAGCTACGGCTGCTAACCAAAAGGTCGGCTGTTTGAATCTACCAGCAGCTCCTTGGAAACCCTGTGGGGCAGTTGTACTCTGTTCTGTGGGGTCATTAGAGTCAGAATTGACTCAACGGCACTGGGTTTGGTTTTTTTGGTGGCCCTCACACAGGGAAGTAAAGTATTGGGGTGTTGGGTCAAGAAATCTATGTTCTTAAAAGTCTGTCTCTCCACTTGATTTTTTTTGCGTGTTAATGTTTGAAGGTTGGTCCTGTGCTGAGTCGGGGGTAAGACCACCTACTTTAGCTTGTTCTTGCTTCTCACCTGTGGGCAGCCAGTTTGCAGGAGTCTCACCCTGCCTCTAGGCCAGTCTCTTTATGCTAGAAGAACACCTCTGGCCCCGAGCCGTCCTTTGTGGAGCTGCCTGCGGCAGCCCCTGTTCCCACTTGGCGTCCCACCTAGGGGTGGGGGCACTGACCACTTGTTTCTCAGCCCTGTGCTGTGACCTGGGCTTCCTCTGATGCATCCGCAACAGGCTTCCCCGCAAAAGGGAGCTTCACGCCAGTGCGCTGTGGACGGTGGGTGTTGCTGGGTAAATTTTCTCCCTCTTGGATGAAGACTTCGAGACTTCGTGTTTTTTGATGGCTTGCATTTCGCATTAGTGTTCCAAGGAGCCTGGTCTCATTGTTAAACTCCCAGCTAGAATGTAGAGTGTGTGAACACATTAACTAGGTGGATGATAGCGTCGGCTTAGGGATTGGGGCTGCCAGTGACGTTTGCAGGGACGGCTTGGTGCCTCTCCCTTTTAATAGCGGTTTTCCTCACTTCTAGATAACCTGCTGTCCTTTCCTGAGCGGTATCTGGTAATGGAGGAGCCCTGGTGGCGCAAGTGCTTGGCTGCCAACTGAAAGTTTGGCGGTTCGAGCCCACCAGCCGCTCTGCGGGAGAAAGATGTGGCAGTCTGCTTCCGTAAAGGGTACAGCCTCGGAAACCCTATGGGGCAGTTTTGTTCTGTCCTGTAGGGTCGCTGTGAGTTGGAATCGGCTCATCTGCAGCAGGTCTGGTTTTGGTTTTATCCAGTGATGGAATCTGCTTCTGGGACAGGACCCTAGTGGCGTACTGCACGGGTTTAGGAGTGTTTCCCCTTGCGGAGCACAGCCTAGCTGATCTGCAGTCCCTTCCCTCCTGTACCGTGAGTCTCTGCAGGGTTGCTGCTGAGCTGAGGCTCCATACAGCACGCAGAGCTGGCCCTGGTTTGCTCTTCAGCCGCGTGCGGTCCTTCCCTCACCTGTCAGCATTCCAGAAGCAGCCCCATCCTGAGGTGCGGGAGCCCGGGGTGCGCTTACTCCTATGTCCCCACATGTGGTGCTAACATCATGACTCAGGATGCCGTTTAGGATCTGGATGAGTTCCCCTACTTCCACACCCTGACGCCGAGTCTCCTGTCATTCGGCATGTTAGTTTTCTGTCAGGAAACTTTTGGGTCCTTTTCTTAATGTATCAAAGGCTCTGTGAAGAAAGTCGTGTTTTGTGTGGACCAAGCTGTGCTCCTGCTGATGTCTGGGTAACAAAATAGGAAGCCCTTCCAAGAGTGGGGCCTTAGGTTACAAAAAAAAGGTGAGCGCAGTGTCGCCTCGGCAAGAGCCTCTGAAAGAGGTGTCAGCGTGGGTTTGGGCTACTAGTTAGGCCCCCCAACTTGGGATGGGCTGTTTGCTACAGGCGTCAGTGTGGTGGTCAATGTTTGTCTTCTCGATCCTTTTTCCTGGGTGTTAATTTTTAAACCGGTTTGTTCCTTGGTCTAGGTTCCCCACGAGGTTTCCAGTGTGACTGTTCTGCTCAGAGCTGTGCACCCCATCCCCCTGCCTGGTGGGGTGCAGAGCCATGGCGACGGAGGAGAAGAAGCCGGAGACTGAGGCCGCCAGGGCACAGCCGACCCCTTCATCATCGGCCACTCAGAGCAAGGTATGTGTAGAGCGTTCTTGGGTGACTTCCAGGGGAAAATTGGCTTAAAGGATCTTGGGACATTATTTCATATCTGTGAGGTATTCTCCCTTCTCAGCTAAAGGTCGCTGCCAAGTTTTACTGCTTGAGCTTATGCCTAATGGCTGCTTATCACGTGCCACTTTGGGTTCCCAAACCCTCACACGAGGAGGGAGCTTTGTCGGAAATGTAGATCTTGGTCCTGAGTGTAAGGTTCTGGAAGTGTGACCCGGAAGACATCTTTCTGTGAGCCCCCTGCCTGGCCCTGGAATCCCAATGCCCAGCCAGGCTTGCGGGCGGGCCGCTCTTCTAGGCAACAGGAAGCAAACAGACCTTTCCTCCAGGTAGCAAGGCCTCAGATTTGCCTTTTGGGGGGCTGGCCTTTGGATGGGAGGGTGTGCTGAAGCAAGGCCAGGGCTGTGGGGACCCCTGTGATACAGCGGTGTCCAGTGATGTGACCAGCCGGGAGTGGGGTAGGGCGGCCTTGAGGTGGCCTCAGACCTTTCTAGCCTGGAAGGTGGAACCAGAAGACAGATGGGGAATACAGGAGAAGGAAGTTTGTTTCTGGGGGAGTAGTGGTGCAGTGGTTAGGCGCTTGGCTGCCGACTGCAGGTTGGCGGTTCGAACCCACCAGCGGCTCCACAGGAGAAAGATGTGTTTGTCTGCTTCCATAAAGATGACAGCCTTGGAAGCCCTACGGGGCAGTTCTACTCTGTCCCGTAGCATCACGATGAGTCTGAATCAACTCAACAGCAGTGGGTTTGAATGAGCTCCGAAAAGTGTCCTGGTGGCACAGTGGTTAAGCGCTTGAACCCGCCAGCGGCTCTGTGGGAGAAAAGACCCTGCAATCCGCTCTCGTAAAGACCCCAGCCTAGAGAATGCTGTGGGGCCGCTCTGCTGTGCCACAGTGTCGCTGTGAGTCGAGAGTGACGCGGCAGCACCCGCAGCAACGACAGCGAGCTCGGACACGTTCATGCTGAGAGGTGACATCTAGGGAGTGATTTCCAGGGGCCTTGGAATACTGGTTTGGAGATGGGGCTGGGTTTGAAATAAAGGTTTGGAAATCACATCCAAGCTGGTGAGCAATTGAGCGGACGATGGTGGTTGCGTTTTGCAAACTTTGATGTTGCGCGTCTCGCCGACAGCCTACACCTGTCAAACCAAACTACGCTCTAAAGTTCACTTTGGCTGGCCACACGAAAGCCGTGTCCTCCGTGAAGTTCAGTCCAAATGGAGAGTGGCTGGCCAGTTCCTGTGAGTACCCCTGGGAGGAGCAGGTCGAGCTGCCCACCAGCACTGGGGAGGGCTGGGGCGGGTGTCCTTCCTGACCCTGCTGCTGGGTCTCTTGAGCCAGCTGTGTGTCCCTCACGGTGACTGAAAGCGTCCCCGTCTGCCGAAGTAGAGCCTGCTGCTTCCCCTGGTGGTGGGTGCCGGGGAGAGGGAGGAGGGCGCCGCAGCTGATGCTACCCCTCAGCCTTCTTGACGCATGGCAGTGCCCGAGGCACTGGGCTCTGGGCAGTTCACGGGGCATGGGTGGGGTCACAGCCTGGAGTCCGGGCTCTGTCATGCCAGCTGGGTGCTGCAGAGTGTGCAGCTCAGCTCCTTTTCATCTCTTTCCTCTTTTCAGCTGCTGATAAACTCATTAAAATTTGGGGTGCTTACGATGGAAAATTCGAGAAGACCATATCTGGTCACAAACTGGTAGGTGTCTGCCCGGTTGGATTCAGGTCAACGTGAAGGTGACTGCAACGGCAGCCTCGGGAGGTGGGGGCACGGGGAGTGCGGGCTCCTGAGAGTTGTGAGTTAGAGTGTTTTCTTTTCTTCTTTTTTTTTAATGTTTTTTATTGTGCTTCAGGTGAAGGCTTACAGAAGAATAGTTTTTCATGAAACAGTAGTACACGTAGTGTTTTATGACATTGGTTAACAGCCTCACAACATGTCAACCCTCTTAACTTCTCAACCTTTTTTTTTTTTTTTTCATGAAAATACACATAGCCAAAGATACACCATTTCAAAAATTTCTACATGCACAGTTCAGTGACATTGACTACGCTCTTCCAATTGTGCTGCTGTTCTCACTTAAGATGGAGGCTTACAGCACAAAATAGTTTCTCATTTAACAGTTACTACACATGTTGCTCTATGACAATGGTTAACAATCTCACATCACATCAACAATACCCTTATTCAACCTTGGGTCCTCCATCACCAGCCTCCTCGTCCCCATTTGCCCTCTGGCTACGGTGGGCTTTTTTGTAGTCATTTGCCTCCTGTCTTTTTCCGCAGACGCTTTTTACCCCACAAGCTGTTCCTGCCGGTCGTGGGGCCCTGTGGTGGCCCTCTGGGTGGGAGACGTTCGCCAGAGCTTTCCCAAGAGCGGGTTCCCTGCCCACATGTCTCTAGCTGGGTGTTTGGGAGTCTGACACATTCCTGTCAAACCAGGATGCTCACTCTGCCCTTTTCCCCAAGGGAATATCAGACGTGGCCTGGTCGTCAGACTCAAACCTCCTCGTCTCCGCCTCAGACGACAAGACCTTGAAGATCTGGGACGTGAGCTCGGTAAACAGCGCCTTTGCGTTTCTCCCCACATTGGAGACGGTGGTTGGAGAAGGGGCCACAGGGGGCGAGAGGTAGCTGAATTTGGGGACAGCAGCCCCAGATGGTCTTGGCTGTCAGTTGTTTCCAGGCTGGTGGGCGGGCGCCCGTGGGTGAGGTTAGCCTGATGCTGGGGTTTGGGAAGACACCACAGGGGAATGACTTGATCTAACCATGCCGTTTTAGGGGAAGTGCCTGAAAACCCTGAAGGGACACAGTAATTACGTCTTTTGCTGCAACTTCAACCCCCAGTCCAACCTCATCGTCTCGGGATCTGTAAGCGTGCTATCTTTCTCGTGTGTGGGAGGTGACATGGGTTTGCACGCTCGCGGGGAGCGGGTGACTGTCCACCAGTCTGCCACATCCACTTTACAACACTTGGGGTGGTTGGCGGGCTCCAGGCCGTTTTCGTGCTGATGTTCGTGGGCCTGATGGGGCTGTGGCAGGTCTTGGGAGCCGGAGAATCTGTCGTTTCCTTGTCCCCTCCCTTTAGAATTGTCTTGATGGATTTTTTGTTTCGTCCTCAGTTTGATGAAAGTGTGAGGATATGGGATGTGAAAACGGGGAAGTGCCTCAAAACTTTGCCTGCTCACTCGGACCCCGTCTCAGCTGTAAGTCCCTCCTGCTGTGAACGCAGCCTGTCTGTCTGAGTGCGCACAGTGACGTGATGGTCAGGGTGGGGGCTGCCGAGAGCCCTCTGTCCTGGCCAGGGGAGGGGCGGGCATGGTGAGCACAGGGGCCTTCCGTGCACTGGGGGGCAGGTGGCGGGTGGGCTTTCGGGGATAGCGTCCCTTGGAGATCAAGGGCGGCTGGACCCAGAAGGGTGTTGTGAAAGAAGGAGTTGTGTGTTTGGTGATGTGGATTGTGGGTGGTGGGTGCAGGGTTGAGGGTGGTCAGAGTTATGGGAGAGCAGCCAGAAGGTGGGGCCTGGGGAGTGTGCTGGACCTGAGGTTCCCGGCCCTGCCGCGTTGAGATGCCATCTGCATGGTGTAAAAACGCGTGGGAGGGTCAGGCCACATGAAGGATTGCAAACTGCTCCATCGAAAGAAGTGGCCAGGAGGGTCTGTTCCTAGCAGAGCTTGTCCTCTGTTGTAAAGGAGAGGGAGCCGGGAAGTGGTCTTGCTCATTGTCCCACAGCGGCCATCTTTTCTACAATCGAGCAGGTGACAAGTTGGGGCATTCTTATCTTGGGGGGCATCTCCCCCCCTGAGACCTTGTATAAAGCTCTGATCCACCTGAGCCACCGTGTCCTTGTGGGAGCGGGGTCTTGGGGAGCGCTGGGCCGTGCACACCCCCTCACCTGTCCAGGCGCCTGGATTCCTGGGCTCGGGGGAGGATCCTACAGATCCATGCTCACGGGCCGGCGCCGCCCAGCCACTCCTGTGGGGTCAGCCAGAGCAGAACTGACTTCCACCCAGTGAGCACACAGCAAGTAGTCAGGCATGAGCTTGACTAGGGCCCTGTGAGCTGACAGGGGCGTGCTGTGTGGGACGGGACGGGCAGCTGCGGGGGCACTCTGTCTGAGCAGGCTGGGCTCTAAATGTTTCTTACAAAAGCAATCGGAGCCCCTTAAAACCAGCGTAGAAAGTAGGAAGTAAGGCTTGTGAGCCCCACCCCCAGGTCAGCCACTGTCAGTGTAGGTCCTCCCACTGGGGGTTCTGTTGTTTTTAAATACATCCCCGCTGACCTTCGTCACTCCTATTCTTCTCTAAATAATGGTAGCACTGTACGGTAAGGTCCCTGGGTGGCAAAAACGGTTTGCACTTGTCTGCTAGCCTAAAAGTTGGCGGTTCGAACCCACCCCGCGGTACCGCAGAAGAAAGACCTGGCAGTCTCCCATTAAGATTACAGCTAAGAAAACCCGATGGAGCAGTTCTATTCTGTAACACCAGGGGTCACCATGAGTCGGAATTGACTCGAGGGGAACTAGCAACAACAGCGGTACCACGGCTTTTTCCCCTTCAGAGTGCTTTCTTGGGCATCTTTCTGTGCCTGTAGCGCACCCCGCTGCCCTCTGGCTGCTGCGCACGGTCCACGGTCGGGCTCGCTCAGTGAGTGACCCGTCCGATGCGTGTACGCACTGTTCAGTTCTCAGGGCTGGGCAGGGAGAATCCTTGATTGAGGGCCTGCGGATCCTTGGGATGGTTTCTGCAGGATAGGTTGTCAGAGGTGGACGTGCTGGTCAGAGCGCATACAGTAGCTCTGTAGTAGATAGATTTTAGAGCTAGACGCACCAAGGTGTGTCAAGATTCTGCTCACTTCTCCGCGTCCCCAGCCACCACCCCTGGTCCAGGCCACTGCCAGCTGCTACCTGGGCTCCTGTGCTTGCGTGTAACCGAGATCCCACTCAGGTCTCTTCCTTCTGCAGCCGGGCTCCTGGCTGCAGCCGATGGGGCAGTGTTTCCTCTGTGCGGTCACCTGGCTGTTGCCTCCTTGGGCCTTTTGCGCTTGCTGCTCTGTCTGCCAGGCTGGCCCCTTGCATCCCTCCCCGGGGCTCTGCTCCAGCCCCGCTGCTATCTCCTCAGAGAGCTCTCCTTGATCCTCGTGCTTTGTGGGGACCCGGCGTCCCCTGATACGTCCTTCTTGGCAGCCCGTCCTTCGCTGTCCGCTCCAGGGCGTGCGGGCTGCTGTGCTGTCCTCAGGTCTGTGCCCCCACGCGGCGGGCGCGCCGTCAGCCCGGTCGGGTGCAGAGGCCGTGCCGCAGTGGCTGCTGGTTGTGTTCAGACGAGGTTCGGGGGTTAAATCGTGGAGCTGGGCGTGTGAGTTTTGGGGACCTGTGACAGCTCATTACTGTCTAGCATTTTGACCTTGACAAAGAGTCTGTTTTGCAAATTCAGAAGGAGGGGTGAATGTGGCTGGATCGATCGCTGTGAGTTAGAAAGGTGCTTTGAGAGGCTAATGAACAAACAGGTGACTGCAGTTGAGAGGCTGGTGCTACAGGCACATCCTGTCGATGCAGCTGGTGGACAGGGTGACAGCGGTGACAGAGCCTCCTGAGTGTCTACCGAGAGGGTCAGCGGGGGCCACTGGCCAGCCTGGCAGCCACTGGTCACTCAACGACAGAGCAGACGTGGCAGCTCCAGACGGAGACGTGCCGTGAGTGCAAAGCGCCCGGTGGTCTCCACGCCTGAGCACAGCGGAAAGACGGCGAGCAGCTTGTTGGGGAGTTTGTCGACCGCGTGTTGAAACGATCTGTCGAAGTGTATTGGTTTAAGTAAAATCTAATTGATTTTACCTTCTCTTACGGCTTCTGGAAAGTTAAAATCCCACGTGTGGCTCATGGTGAGTGTCTGGACAGGCGTTCTCCAGGTGCGGTCCCGACTGGCAGCCTCACTGTCACTTGAGAACCTGCTGGGAATGCGTTCTTGGCTGGTCCACATCCCTGCTCCAGAAACGCGGGTCCGGCCCGGCAGCGTCTCAGAAGCCCTCCAGGCTCTGATGTATGTGGATTCGCCAGTACCTGGAGACATTTTTGGTTGTCATAACTGGGTGGGCTGCTGCTTTTGGCATCTGGTGAGTAGAGTCCAAGGGCACTGCTGAACAGGACAACCCTCCCCAACAAAGCATCCAGGCGGGCGTGTCAGGAGTGCGGAGGCTGACGGGGCGTGTCTCTGCTCTGGGCTGTAGAAGCAGACACTGCCTCAGACCCTCCTGAGTGATTCGGGTGGGGCCTCATGATGGGGCTAATATCACACAGCATGGAAGGAGGCGGAGAGCTTTAGAAAGGTGTTACCTGTTTGTAAAAAGGCTTGCTTTGGGTAAGTTGCTGAGGATTCAGATTGATAGAAATTCACGATAAACTCAAACCCCTAACGTTGGGGTTCTTATTATTCCCACTAAGATTCAGTTGGAAAAATAAATAAAAAAGGAAAAGGAGAAATAGATCAGGTTGTAAGAACGGGATTATTATCAGGTCACAGTTTATCTCAGGTAGTATGTTTGGCTCTTCACGTGTAGTGGGCAGAGCTAGGCATTCAGGGAAAATAAAGAGTTTGGGAATATCCTAGGACAGCTCCTAGGGACCAGCGGTAAATTGAGAATCTTGCCCCTTTTCTGAGAGATGGGGTGTGGAGTGTCCCGAACCTCATTCTGTTCCGTCTCAGAAACTCGAGCCAGCTGGCCCACCCGCAGGGTCTCGGTGCACAGGAGCAGTCCCCGCGGCCTGGGACTGGGCTTCGCGGTGGCTCTGAGCAGGTGAGGATATACCAGCAAGAAGGCGCTGGGCTTTCTTCCTCATGGCGGTTAACTGGAGATGGTGCTTTCTGTCGTTTCTTTTTTGAATGCTAAGTCGTGACAGGCCGCGTTGACATTGTCATTCTGCCATCACAGCTGTGACTGATAGACTGAGAAGCAGCACCTCTTCTGAAGCCAGGTGGATCTCGGCCGGCTCGGCCGTTGTTTCTGTGGTAGATTTCATAGTTATGGAGTGGTTTAGGGGTGGGCCTTGCGGCTCAGTCATCCATCAGGAAACAGCAGGTAAAGTGATCCCTTGAGCCGTTTTGCTAACGTGTCTGTTGGAGCGTTCAGGAAATCACTAGAACTTGGAGCAGAGGGCGGCTCTGTGGCTGCTCAGGGTGGGTTTTGGTGGGTGTTCACTAAGAACCACTTGGGGAGAAGCAGTATCGATGCTTTAAAAGTAAGTTTCTTTCTTCTCACTCCTGATCCTCAGGTTCACTTCAATCGAGATGGCTCCTTGATAGTTTCGAGCAGCTACGACGGCCTCTGGTAAGTGTGGTTTTCACTTCACTTTGTCAGCAGGTGAGTGTGTGTGAAAGGCTGCCTCGGGACACAGTGGAGGAGACGCGGCCTCACCCTCAAGCAGCGTATAGTCCAGGGGGTGCGGGCAGGGCACAGACGTGGCGCAGTTTCCGGTACTGGTGATGCGATGCGGAGGGACAGCGGGGTCGGGGTGCCCTGGTCTGGGAGGATGGGCTCCCCAGGGCGAGCCCCATGTAGGTGCTGAAGTGCTTCACAGTCTCATGGACAATAGGGGGTCGAGCCCCTGAGGTGAAGGAAAGTGTCCTGGGACCTGAGGACTCTGGGAGTGGGCTGTCCTCATGTCCCATTGAGGACAGTGGGTCCTGAACAGTGGACCAGCAGAGACCCCGAGATAGGGAAGGTGAGGGGAAGAGGGACGTGGTCCCATTGAGGACAGCGAGTCCTGAACAGTGGGTTAGAACAGAGACCCCGAGATAGGGAAAGTGAGGGGAAGAGGGACGTGGTCCCATTGAGGACAGTGAGTCCTGAACAGTGGGCCAGCAGAGACCCTGAGATAGGGAAGGTGAGGGGAAGAGGGACGTGGTCTCATTGAGGACAGTGAGTCCTGAACAGTGGGTCAGAACAGAGACCCTGAGATAGGGAAGGTGAGGGGAAGAGGGACGTGGTCCCATTGAGGACAGTGAGTGCTGAACAGTGGGCCAGCAGAGACCCTGAGATAGGGAAGGAAGGTTTGAGGGGAAGAGGGACGTGGTCCCATTGAGGACAGTGAGTGCTGAACAGTGGGCCAGCAGAGACCCTGAGATAGGGAAGGAAGGTGAGGGGAAGAGGGACATGGTCTCATTGAGGACAGTGAGTCCTGAACAGTGGGCCAGCAGAGACCCTGAGATAGGGAAGGTGAGGGGAAGAGGGACGTGGTCTCAAGACATAAACCCATCTAAGTGTGGTTATTAGGAAGGAGATGGTGCGCTGGCTGCCTCGAGCCAACCTGACAACCTGGTAGAACTCAATAGAGGGGAAAAAAGCATACTGGAAACCTGTCTACATTTAGCAAAAATCAGAAGGAAGAAATGGAGTAACAAACGGTGTATGTAAAAATAACGGATGAAATGAAACTGTGTTAGGTATCACAGTAAGTGATGGATTGGATGAATACCAGTTTAAAGGCTGTCAGTTGACTTAAAAAAAAAGTCTTCTGATTGTTGTTTTCAAGAAGCACACCTGAAAGGAAACAGTTTAGTGAAGCTTTGGAAAGAAGGGTGGGCGAGCGACATTTAGTAGACACCAAGTGAAAAGAGATGTTCCTAACCAGGGGAGGTGAAAGACACAGCAGCCAACAGGACAGCTGGGCTGGTTGCTGTCCGTTCCAGCTCATGGCACCCCGTGTGTACAGAGTAGGACTGTACACTGTATGGTTTTCAAGACTGTGACGTTTCAGAAGCAGATTACCAGGCCTGTCTTCTGAGGCACCTTTGGGTGGGTTTGAACTGCCAGCCTTTGGTAGTAGTCGAGCACTTAACCGTTGGCAGCACCCAGGGACTCCTGGGAATCCAGGAAAGCCCACTAAAGCTCTTCCTGGCAGATGGGTGTAGTTCTAAAATCCCCTTCCTGGGCCCCTCCAGGAGGGAGCCCAGTCCAATACCAGTTGCCATCCAGTTGGTCCGACTCACGGTGACCCCATGTGTGCAGAGTAGAACGGCTCCCTAGGGTGTTCAAGGCTGTGACCTTTCAGAAGCAGGTCGCCAGGCCTGTCTCTCTAGGTGGGTCCAAACTGCCACCCTTTTGGCTAGTAGTCAAGCGCTTAACAATTTGTGCCCCCCAGGGACTCCGTATAGCACAAAGAGTGACGTTATGTAATGAGAAAAGTAGAATTTATGACGAAGACCTGAGAGTCAAAGCTTTATGCACCAAACAACAGAGCGGCCACAAAATACAAGGTCTAGAAACGTAAGGAGAACGTGGGAAAAAAAACCTGTGAGCGACTTTAACGTACTGCTTTTAGTCTTTGATAGACGAGGGGCTGGGACTCAGCGGCCGTGGGTGCTAGCACGGGCTGGCTGTTTGCTGTGGACAGAGTTCACTGCAGATCAAACGGGACGTCGGCTTTCCCGAGACTGGGGAGCCATCTCAGAACAGCTTGTGGACGTGGCTCCGAAAACTTGGTAAAGAAATTAGGAAAAGAAAAACCAAGCATACCATAAAAAGTGGGAGGAGGGAATTTACGAAGTTAAAAGCAGAATGTAATGAAATGAGATGAAGAATAGGATAATTAAAATAAGGTACATTCTTTGATATGTCAAGTAGAGTAATTAAAACCTTTGTAAGCGTGATAAAAGAAAAAGCAAGATTAGAAATGAGAGGGGGCGATAAGCCCACAAGTTCAGGAAAGGACAGAAGTGTCCTCCGGGCCACACACTAGGCCCTTAGAGGAGAGGGTACTTCCTGTATCTGAACCCCACCCAGGAAGCAGGAACTTGAGTGACCAGCCACCGTCGAAGAGACTGGAAGAGCAGTGGTGGTGGTTGCGTGCTGTCGAGTCGATTCTGACTCATAGCTATCCCGCGTGACAGTAGGACCGCCCCATAGGGCTTTCTAGGCTGTCATCTTTATGGGAGCACGTCTTTTCTCCTGGTAACTGCTAGTGGGTTCGAACCACCGATTTTTCGGTTGACAGTCGAGAGCTTAACCACCGCACCACCAGAGCACCTTCCGGAAAAATGGTTAAAGGTCTAAAAATAGTTTGTCCTGTGATTTTATCCCTGAAGTCTAATGAATTAACAGAAACTTCTAAGGCTTTTTAAATGATTTCAGACCATAGAAACGGAGGGAAGCCCCCCAGCTCATTTTGTGACTCTAGCACGACCTTATCCAAATCTGGTCGCAAGTCTCAGAAAGCATGCCCAAGAGGGCAGTTTCACTTAAAAATATCGATGTCAAAGCTCCAAATAAAATGCCAGCAAACAGAATCCAACAGTGCATCAAAAGGAATACTCCAAGTCAGGTTACTGAACAAGGAAAGGCTTATAGTAACATCATGGTGAACATCAGGAAACCTACGTGATTAATCACAGCGACAAATTAAAGGAACAACCGCATGGTTGTCGGTAGGAGTGGGAAAGGCATCCAATCTGGTGAATCGTGTGAGCATTGACTCTGTGGAGGGTGTATTTGTGCGTTCCGAAGTTTAAGGAACCGCTGATGTGGTGCTTTACAGATAATGCAGCATTTAACTGTCTGGTGGCCCTGTGATGCAGACGCTGGGTGGGCGGACGTTGGAGGGAAAACTGGAGAGATGTTTCCTCCATGTAGTTGGCAGATGAGAGTCATGCCCGTTGTGGGTCGGGATGCACAGAGGCAGGTGGTGGGAGCTGGATTATTTTAGAATTTCCTTGCCCTTCGGCTCGCCTCCCCACGACTGAATCCCTTGTGTAGAAATGTTGCTACTGATACGCAGTGGTCTGTTGCCCAAAATGTGGGGTTTGTGTTGGCCAAACCCAGAGAGAGAGCGACTGGCCAGTGGGCATGTCTGGGGCCCCACTCCGGAGGGAGCTGCACTCTGGGTGAGTTCGCTGACTGTGGAACTCGACGGGTGTCTGGAAAACCGTGTACGATGCTCTGTTTTTATAAAAACGAAACCTCCTGGACGCGCATGCCGGGGTGCATGTGCGTGAGCGTGGGGAGGGGCTCAGTGCCTGTCACCTTGGTGAAGGAGGGTGGGCACGGCCTCGCCTTCCTGTTTCACCAGGTGTGGTAAATGTGTGCTAGTCTTGGAAGGGCCGTGTAGAAACATACGTACGTGTGTCTGTGGGTGTGCTGTGTGTGCCGTGCTTACGTGTGTACGTAGCGCCTCGTCTGCGTGCTGGGTTATGAGGGAACATGGTTGTTAAATAAGTGAAGCGTCAAATTAAAAATAAAGTGAATGAGAGAAAAGTGTATTAGTTTTGCTTAATAATTGTAGAACTCATCAGCTGCTGAAGTAACTGGATTTTCTAACACAGTGTTTGATTTTTCCCTGCAGCCGGATCTGGGACACGGCCTCCGGCCAGTGCTTGAAGACGCTGATTGGTGAGTGGCTGGGTTTGCTCCAGGGTCATGGTTTCCGTGGGTGGAGGTCCACTCACGTTCCTCTCCTGAGGGTCTCTCCTGCTTGTCTCCCATCCGCATTCTTCAGTGATCTTTCCAGAAGCCGCCCTTTTTTCACAGATTAATCTATCATGAGATAATCCTCTTTCCTGTTTGTCCCCTTGGTGAGGAGGCTTCTTTTTAACCTGGCCACTTGTCTCTGGCCACCAGCCCCTCCCTACTGCTGATGATCCTGTTGTTCATTTCTGGGAGCTGTGTCTGCTCCGACTTTTCTGCTCCTGGGGCCTCTTTGGGGGTGATGGCCCGTCACCCCGCGTCTCCTCTCCTCTCGTGTCAGACCTCCATAGCCTGCCGCCTTCTGTGAGGCAAGGCCTTCAGGCCCCTCTGCCTGTGTAGGGCAGACCGTCACTGTCCCTCCCCTGGCTTTGGGGGCTCTGCTGCCGTGCTTGCAGACATGCCTCATTCTCTGCTCTGCAGGCCCTGGCAGGGCGGGGTGTCCGGTAGACGTACAGGTCCCCGCCCCTCAAGTGTGTGATGTCTCCTGGGCACCCTGGAGGTGGACACAGTGCCCTGCAGCCCGAAAAGTGCTTGGGATACCAGAGGAGATGCGCTGGGGGGTGAGGGGGGAAGGCCTCGCCAGCAAGGGCGGACTGGAGGGGGAGGGTGGGCAGTGGCTCACCCCTGTTCTTGGCTCTGAAGGTGTGGGAGCTCTCAGTAGGCAGTGGGGAGGGAGCCCTGGAAGGCTGGGTGTGGTGAAAGCTGATCACAAGTGCCAGCCTGGAGGGTGGGCAGGAGTGTCAGTGATGAATGTAAAGTAGGGGAGGGGGGCTGGGGCCTCCTAGGCTGTACATCATTCCCCTGCCTGAGGAGGGGGCTGTATACCATTTCTCTGCCTGAGGAGGGGGCTGTATGCTATTGACCTGCCTGAGGAGGGGGCTGTGTACCATTGACCTGCCTGAGGAGGGGGCTGTGTACCATTGACCTGCCTGAGGAGGGGGCTGTGTACAATTCCCTGCCTGAGGAGAGGGCTGTGTACGATTCCCTGCCTGAGGAGAGGGCTGTGTAC
>NW_004444150.1:2448206-2467611 GCF_000243295.1 Trichechus manatus latirostris | reverse complement strand
GTACCATTTCCCTGCCTGAGGAGAGGGCTGTGTACCATTTCCCTGCCTGAGGAGAGGGCTGTGTACCATTTCCCTGCCTGAGGAGAGGGCTGTGTGCCATTGACCTGCCTGAGGAGGGGGCTGTGTGCCATTGACCTGCCTGAGGAGGGAGCTGGTGCTGCAGCCTCGTCTACTTGGCTTCCTTCCCTAGCAGATGTGACTGTGGTGGGCCATCTTTCTGACCCCATCCTTGTTTCTGACGGCAGGACCCTGCTGTGGTGATCTCGGCGTCTTTGCCCACAGGGGTCTGTGCAGTGACCTCTGCCCTGTGGGGCAGTGTCCTCATTTGTACTGAGAAGCCTGCACAGGTGTGCAACGGCAGCTGCCAGCGCTCGCCTGGCGTCTGCTGGGTGTTGCTCGGCACTGCTCACGTTAGCCCTGTGATCCTCACCGCACCCCTGTGGGCGTGTGGGGCTGTCCACTCCTATGGGCAGGTGCAGAGAGGTTAGGTAGCTGCCCAAGGCCACACAGCAGCACGTGCTGGGCTGAGGTCTGGTTGGACTCACTTTTTTGCTGCCCTGCTCGCTCGCTGCTGTGTGGGGGTGTATGGGGTTGAGAAGGAAATGCCCCGTCTCCCAGCCAGGGGTGGGCGGGCTCAGACCTGCTGTGCTGAGGGCGCAGTGAGCCCCGTGAGGGGTCAGCACGAGGGCCTGGGGGAGGCAAGGGTCGCATGGTCAGTGGTTTCCATGCACTCTAGTGCTTTGGAGCTTTCTGCGCTCCACTGAGATGAGTCAGCTGAGGCAGTCCCGGCAGTGCTCTGCTGGCTGTTTGGGTAGAGGTGCGGGCAGTGCTTCACCTCGTCTGCCCTCCTGGCACCGGTTCCGGCAGGAGGATCAGTGAGCTTCTCATGCTTTCACAGTGCTGGCAGCCGGCCCGAGGGAGCGGAGGCCCCTGGAGCCGGGCAGTGAGGCCGGGCCTGCCGGCTGTGGTAATACACGTGCCGCTCCCCTTCTGAGCTCGGAACATGGTGTGCAGACCCTCTGGGGGCTCTCAGGGCTGGAGGGACGGCCTGGTCTGCCGCCCGTTCCCCACTAACCCCCGTTTCCCACACAGGGTGCACGCCCTGCCGGATGCCCTCCTCACCCAGGCGAGGGGTTGCTCCCCCACGCGAGGATCCCAGCATGAGCAATGCTGGGGGTCCTGACTTCTGCTGGTGGGTCTGGGGCGCCAGCTCTTCTCACCTGGATGAGTGAGGGTGACGGGGTAACTTCACCGTCACGGTGGTGCTCACCTGCATCCGCAGGATCGCCTGGGGTTCAGCTTTCAGACCCAGAGCATCTGAAGCTAGAGATGTGGGGATGGTATCGTAAAGGTTGGCTTCAGAGAGAACCTTAACAACTTGTGCTGTGATGACCATGTCAGAGGGGAACCGCCGAGACTCGTTCACCCGAGCCTTTTTGGCCTCCTTGGCGGTGACAGTGTTCCCCGTTCACTCGCGTGTTTGTAAACTCACTGTTGCAGAGCGCCTGGTGAGCTGGGGCGTGGCCCAGGCCAGGGCCGCCTTGGTGGGGCTTTAACTCGCCTCAGGCCCTTTGTTCCTAAAGACCAGCTCGGAGGGGAGGTTACAGGATGCCCCCCTGGATCCTGCGAGGCCAGCCCAGCGGTCACACTGTGCTGGGTGTCCGGCGAAGGGGGGGCACCTGCGTGAGGGTCTGAGGTGGGGCACCGGGTGGTTCCTGTGCTCACACGGTCTCTCCCGCCTGGCCGCCGTGAGCGTCAGCCCTGCTCTGTGTCTCCACTCAGATGACGACAACCCCCCGGTGTCCTTTGTGAAATTTTCTCCGAATGGCAAGTACATCCTGGCTGCGACGCTGGACAAGTGAGTGCTTTTCCCTGTGCAGGGGCGGGTGGGCCGGCCACCTCACTCAGGGACACCATCTCCTGCCAGAGGCAAACCTCCTCCTGTGAAGGCTCTGTAGACAGAGGGTGTGGCTCGGATGCCGCTGTTCTGGCTTCTAAAAGGTAGACAGCGGGCTGAAGGAAGGCCACCCCTCTGCCGGGGTCACCTGTCAAGTCGAGCGTCTTGCTGTGTGAGGACTGGGTGGGCTGCGGTGACTCTGGGGTACTTTCTCGCTCTGACCTTGGAGCACCCTGATGTTACCCAGCACACGTCCTGGGCAGTCGGTGAAGCCCTGCTTCCCTGCACACAGACTGGCTGTCTCTGCGTGGGGCCGGCCTGAGGGCCACGCTGCCGAGAGCTGTGCCTGCTCGGCCTGGCGTGGGAGTGGATTCCTGCCCCTAACATGAGGACGAGTGTCGGCTGGAATCCACCTGGGTGGTCCCTAAGCTCCTTACACCCATTGGTGGTGGAAGCGAGGCCGGCCACTTTGATTTCGGGAAGGAATGCCAGCAGCAGCTGTAGAAAGCCTGTCTTTGAGCCACTGGTATCTGGCGTTTTCCCATTGTGCTTTTGAGTGTCATCAAGTTACCAGGCTTTGTGAACTTGGTGCTCATGGTATCTGTTGTGTGCTCTGTTCGGGGGGCCGACACCTCATGGCTCTGCTCCCAAAGCCTAAGCTGGGCCGTGCTGGGCAGCAGCAGAGTGTGGGTGCAGGGACAGCTGAGGCATCTCTGGGAGCCCTGTGTAGGTGACTCACGCCTCTCTCTGTCCCTCCAGCACGCTGAAACTCTGGGACTACAGCAAAGGGAAGGTGAGCGCCCGGGACATGGTGCAGCGCCAGCCGTGCACTCGCTTGTGTGTCTGCTGGTTAAGTTCTTGGGTCGGGGCTCTTGCTGGCAGTGGGACTGGGCCGGGCGGGGGGGATCAGCAGCAGGAAGGTCTCAGAGCCGGGAGCAGTCTTCCCGGAGCTGCTCTGCTGCAGATTTCTGAAAGACCTGGCTTTTTGCAGATCGGCTAGCTTGCAAGATAAAGCTTTGACTAGAGCATGTGTTCCTACACTTGTGAACATTTAGAGAACTTTAATTAAGAGCTGGGTTTCATCAGCCCTAAAATGCCTGTGCTTAGCACTGCGGGGATTAGCCAGCGTGCAGGGGCTCCATGCCTCCACACAGCCCGCCACCCTTGCCTTTCAGTGCCTGAAGACCTACACCGGCCACAAGAATGAGAAGTACTGCATATTTGCCAACTTTTCAGTTACTGGTGGAAAGGTAGGTTTCCTCCCTGTGAAGGTTCTCGGCCCGCCGCCGCTCCGTCCCGAAGGAACCCCTCTGCTGGGCTGGCCTTTCATCCTCAGCGGCGCTTTCCTCTGCCCACAAAGCAGACGTGTTTCTGGCTTCGAAGCAAACGTGGTTAAACGATGCCAGAGTGTCGGAGACACTTCCACATGCTACCTCGGGGCCTGCCTCTAGATCCGCCTCGCTCCTTTTCACAGAGCACAGCGTATGTTGTAACGAACACCTCCCACCTTCCTGTTAAGTCAGGGTGCCGTGGGCGTGGCTCCGTGTACGTTTCCGTGAGTCCATCACCGGCAGGGGCTGGGCTTGGAGTTTTGACCGTTGTTGTCCCCTGTGCTCCTCATGGTCATCTGCTCCGAGCAGCAGGAGAGCGGCCATATCCACACGTTCGCTCGCCCCCTGGTCTTCCTGGGCCCTCAGGTCCCGGGGGTGGGTAGTAATTAAAGAGGAGATGGTGGCATTCGGCTGAAATGTAGGTGGTACAGAAACTTAGAAAACGGTCATTTAAGAAGACATTTCACGCCTCAGCCTCTCTTTGTGACATGGCAGACCTCCATCCCTTACGAGCACGGTGAGGCCGACGGTGGCCGGGAGGCTGCGCAGCTAGTTTGGCTTGGGGAAGACGGAGTGTTAGACGCTAGCCGGAGAGGAGGGGAAGCTCTGTGTTCTCATGCCCTCAGAGGAGCTACAGGAAGGGGGTGTGCACGCGGCGGGGGGTGTAAAGGACGTGTCCCTGCCCCCACCCGGCTGCTGCCTCACCTCCTCTCTCCTGGTTGTTAACAGTGGATCGTGTCTGGCTCCGAAGATAACCTGGTTTACATCTGGAACCTCCAGACGAAAGAGATTGTACAGAAGTTACAAGGCCACACAGGTTAGCTGAGGCCTACTGGGCGGGCATGCGTGCTGCTCACCCGGGGGTGTTTCTGGTAAGAGTGGTGAAGAAGTGGGCGCTTCCGTCACGTGCCCCTGCTTCCACCTCTTCCTTCAGTGCTGGAGGGGACGGGACCCCGCCCTGGAAGCTCCAGGGAGGCGGCGCTGAACACAGTCCCCCCCTCTGCCACCATGCCCAGCTTCAGGCCCTTCTCGTCCACCCGACGCCCAGCTGTCCCCGTCCCACCCCCCCACCCCTGTGCTCTGCAGCCTCTTTCTCTGCTGCTTCTCCTCTCCCCTGTCCCCTCTCCCCCACCCCCACCGCCTCCTTGTCCCAGGGAGCAAGGCATCTGCTGCCTGGTTCTGGAGGCCTGGCTTCCCCCTGGGGGCTCTTCCTATCTCCCAGAGGGGCTGGTGCTTCGTGCGGCTCCAGGGCTCCGTGATGGTGCTCTCGCCGCAGTGCTACTTGGGCGATTCCTGAATGCCTGGGATGCCCTTGAGCCCCCCACCCTCCAAGGCTGCTTCTGCCACCCACGTCCACTGCCCTGCTCATTGGCAGACAGCAGGGGTTGTAGACTCTTTGGAGAATTTGATGAAAGTCTTAGAAAGTGCTAGACTGTCCTAAAAAAACAAAGCAGCACCCCGCACTGAGACGTGGCTCCTGGGGTCCACACTCACTTTGTCCCTGTTTCCCGACTGTCTACCACATCTCTCCCCACTCCTGGAAAGCACGCTCCCTCCCCGCTGCTCCCTGACCCGCCCCGGGCGTGGTGGGCACGCAGGGACAGGTGGGGGTCTGGGGCTCTGTTCACTTAGCTGTAGATGTGTCACGTGGGCTTGCCCCAGTACACGCTCGCTGGAGCGGCTGCCCTCGCACGAAGGCAGCTCCCTGGCGTGCTGGGGGGTGGGGAGTACACTCGCTCTGGGATCCGTGGAAGAGGGTGCCTCATCAACAAAGAACTGAAAACCCCAGTGAAACTTACTGGGAGCCGTGGACAGGGCCCCGTGCTCCCCCTGGGCTCGCCGCCCGTGAGGTGGTGGTGGGCGAGGCTCTTGGGTCTCCCCATCCTGCGCGGAGGTGCACTGGCCCCTTCCCCGTCCTTTCTGTCCCCCGTGGCTCCACGCGTCAGACCCAGTAAAAGGCCACGTGGGTCAGTGGTCAGGGCAAGGCCCTGTCCCCTTGGGCCACCCCGCAGGGAGGGCGACTGCAGCCACGGGGGAGGGAGCCTTCCTGACTGCCCCTTTGTTTTCAGATGTTGTGATCTCAACAGCGTGTCATCCGACAGAAAACATCATTGCCTCAGCTGCGTTAGAAAATGACAAAACAATTAAACTGTGGAAGAGCGACTGTTAAGCCCTTTTGAGACACGAGAGACTATCAGGAAGTTGACCCAGATCGGCCAGAAACGTGGATTTCAAGAAGCGGCTCCCCGGGCTTGGCGTGGGGCCTGGAAGGGCCGGGTCTGAGCCTCCTTGCTGAGGGGAACGCTCACACCACCGGAAAGTTCTAAAAGTTGCTGGTGACACTTCTCGCCAGTTCTTCTAACGCTGTCGGGAAGAGTTCCCAGTCACACTGTGTTTCAACAGAGTCAACAGAAGTCTTTAATTTTTTATTACAGAAGGGTGAAGTTCAATTTATCACGAGTTCTGTTTTTTCCAGTAAATGTTCTGTACCTTTTTTGATATCTTCCTACCCAGTGCAAACGCTGTGACAGGCACACCGGGGGTGTGTCGGCTCCCCGCTCCGTTTCCCTGGCCTCTCCCGCCCCTGAGCCTCCTCAGAGCCGCGTCGCTGTCTGTTCGGCAGACGCCACAACAGCACGGACGCCGGGCTCTTCACCGTTTGTTGGTTTCTGCTTGTAGTGGTTCCCAGTGTATTTTGACGTCTTTCTGGAAAACACAGGACGTTGTAAAGTTATTTTCATGTGAAAAACGTTTTGTGTTCCGGATGTTGGCGGTTCACGTTGCTCACAGCCTGGTCTTGGCACCCCACTGTCCCCGTGTCTCCTCAGCGGTCGCGCAGCGCCACAAGCCACGACGGGAGGTGGGGCCTCGTGCGTGCCTGTGCCAGCTGAGACCCATGGAAGCTCGTCTCCAGCTCACTGTTCGTGAAGTCCCACGATTGGCAGGAAGCTAAGAAGGTTCTTCCCCCAAAGTCAGATGCCAGGGAAGGAGCAGCCTCCGCCCCCGTGACTGTCCAGGTCCGAGCGGAAGGACAGACTGGTGGCGTGGGCAGTGCTGGGGAGGGACGGCAGCTCCAGGCAGGAGGAGGCCTGAGAAGTCCTGGTTTGGAAATGTTCCTGCAGTGATCCTGTTGGCGTGATAAAGGTGCTGGTCTTGGCTGAGATTGTAGTTTATGGGGGATTCCAGCCTGTGCGTGACTAATTCCAGGCCTGGCCTCCGGTTGGACTTGTGGGGTTGGGGGCGCACGGGGTTGGGGGTGCACAGGCGGAGGCAGGCAGGTGATGCCCGGGGCTGCTTTTGCAGCATTGGGGTGTATGTGGGCAGCCTGGTCCCCCTGCCCTGCACCTCTGGACCCTAGAGCTGCGTCACCACTTGGCTTCTCTCATCTTGCTGGTTGGGTCTGTGACAGGGGGTCGCACTGCAGCTGCAGTGTGGAGTTTGGTTGTTGGGGAGTCTTCCGTGGAGCAAGGGGAACCTGGGTTTCTTCCCGTGTGCCACAACTGAGACTCTGCAGGGCAGCCTTGCTGCAGTGACAGGAGGCTGCTCACCTGGCCCGGTCCGCTGCCCATCAGAGCTTCAGGCTGACGGGTGTGGACACCACGCTGGGCTCTGGGTTTGCAGACTCCATGGTATGGAGTCAAGGCCCAGTCGGCTCTGCCATCATGAAGGCTGGTCCCAGGGACCCCCAGCTTTGGGCCCGTGGGGTGCGGGTGTGGACAGTGCCATGGGGTAAAACCCTGTAGGGCCTGAGGTTTTTGGGGCCAGGGGATGGCGAGTCACTGATGGCAAGTCGGGGCCTAGCTGGTGATGCGGTGGTCCGCCCCTCTGCTGACTTCCTGGTCCTTTGAACGTAGCTTTCGGGCAGGGTGAGAAAACCAGTTCTAGAAGGCATCTGGAAATAAGTTTCCAACCCCCGCCCCCCAACACACACACAAAGTAGATGTACAAATGGGTTTTCTGTTCTCAGAAACAAGCAAGGTGGGTTTTCATCTTGGTGACTCGGGGCCTGGGATCCTGTGTTTGCAGCCTGTTTGGGTAGAAAATGCTACAATTCCACTTGTCTGTTGCTTTTCTCTTGGATTCCCCCAAGGTGTCAAGGTTCATTGATTCCTGTTTGTCCTGGTGCTGGGGCCCTCAGGGAGCAAGGAGCCCGCTGGGCTGAGCACTGGGGCCTGGGTATAGTTTTATTTTTTCTATGTTTGAATTCGCTGTTGTAGATTTATGTAAAAATGCATTCTTTTTGAAAATAAAGATTTTCATGTCTTGTAACTTTGTCCCATAACTTTCTTACGGGCTGGCCAGTGTCTTTTAGGGGGGTGTGGAAGAGGGCTGACAGAGCCTCCTTTTGCTCACTTCTGCAGCAGCCCCATGAGCCCCACCAGGTGCTCTGGTTGAAAGTTCTTGGGTTTTTAAAATAACTTTTTCTTACAAAGGTTCTGTATTTGTGCTGATTGTTAGCGCTAAACAAGCAGGTGAAGATGGCAGATCACCCAAATTCCTGCTGCCGTTAACACCTGGATGACTGTCTAGTGTGGTTCTAATAATCACCTTGTGTTCATGGGAAAGCCAGCTTTTTATTGTCGTAAAAGTAGGGAGCTGCCTCGTGTCGCTGTTGCCCAGCCTCATGAACGTGCACCTGTCTCATCTGCTGGCCTGATGGCTTTGGCACAGATCCAGGCGTTTATCAGGTGAGCAGAGAACATGAGTGTCTCTCAAAGAACGTTCTCCAAAAGCAGCCGTGGTGCCATTTTCGCACCTAAAACAGTAATTTTCATCAAATACCCAGTCAGTGTTCCGATTTTCCAGCTGTCTTGTTAATATCTTTAACGATATGTACCTGTGTGTGCATGTGTGTGGAGACATGTATGCATATGCACACGTGTGTGTACACAGCTACAGGTAACACAGATAGTTGGCTATTTGGACTCAGGAACCAGACGAATCCCACACGTGCATCTGGCTGACTCATCTCCAGCCTGGGTTAACTGCAGGCTGTCCGTGTTTTCCTCACCGTTTACGCCTGAAACGGGTCATTTTTCCTGTAGACCTGCCCTACTCCCGATTTCACTAACTGTAGGCTATTTGCCCTTCTTGGAGCCCTGCTGGTGCAGTGGTTAAGCATTTGGCTTGCTAACTGAAGGGTTGACAGTTCGAATCCACCAGGTGCTCCTTGGAAACCCTATGGGGCAGTTCTACTCTGTCCTATGGGGTCGCTATGAGTTGGAATCAGCTTGACGGCAGCGGTTTGGTTTGTTTGGTTTTAGCCCCTTCACCCCTCCTCTGTCCCGTTCCTCCTGTGAACCGGAGGCCCGTCAGGCTGAGGGTCCCGTCTTCCCTTGCGCACTCGCCAGGTGCTGCTGTGTCTCCGTAAGCTTGGCATCGTCAGTCTGGTTGGCTTGTTTAAGTTGATAAACCTCTTGCCAGGTGCCCAGGTGAGCCCGCGTCTGAAGCTCAGAGCTCGTGCTCTCAGGTTCCCCGGGAAAGCATGTGAGGAGAGGGGGGCCCCCTGCCCCCTCCTGCTGGTTTAACCCCTTCAGGGACTTCTGTCTGCAAGAATGTGTGAACAGTGAGCTCGCCGGGCACATTCTGGCACGTTCTGTCCATTAGCCAATGGAGACAGCACTCCAGGGCCTGCTGGGGTAAGTGTCAGGGTGTGGTGCAGCCTCCTCGGGTCAGAGTCCCTCAGAGGGTGGCCTTAATGACAGGCTGGGCTCTTGAGTAATGGGCAGGGCTCATTCTGTTGCCACGCCAAGGGGGAAAGCGAGTCAGGGTGGAGGCAGAGCAGGCTCGGCTGCCCGGAGGAGAGAACGGTGTGTCCACCCAGCCCTGGGCCCCCGAGGAGGAGGCCCCGAGCCCCGAGGACCAGCCTGCCGTGAGGGGCGGGGTCAAGAACAGAGCAATGAGGCAGAAACACCTTGAAAAGGTGCATTTTCAAAGAAGGTAACGTGGCCTTCATACAAATACAGAATGACCACCTGCTGGAGATGGTACTTGGCACGAGGCCGGAACCTGTACGCTGTGACCACCGGGCCTCCAGGCAAGCGGGAGTGCTGAGTTTGCAGACAGATACAAATCCACAGGGTGGGGATCGACTGCATTCTGAAACTGGACACAATTTTCGCACTTCTGTGACAAGTCTCTCGCCTTACCAGTGGCTTACAACATCCAGAGTTATAAACTAGCTCAGTAGCGACACAGGGCCGAGAAAGCCCGGGAGGGCACACTGGACGGGATAGCCAGCGTGCTGTTTGGCCCGTCCCAGGCCTTGCAGCTTGTCCTGACAGCAGGCTACCCTGTGGCGGGGTGGGGGGAGGGGGCACAGGAGGAGGTCGGAGAGTCCAGGCAGGGTCTCTGGGGGATGGCCACGAAGCGGGGGAGGCCCGCAGGTCAGGAGAGACAACTTTTCTGGAGATTGTACACGCGGCTGAGCACTGGGCTGTCGGCTGTGCTCCCCATCTGTGCACCCTGACCTAAGCGACCGTGCCAGCCTCATGACCACCGGTCTCAGACCTGTCCCCTGGAGTCGAGGCTCTGACAACCCACTGCCACCCCTGCCTCCGTGTGTGACAGGCATCAAACAGGCCTAAGCCTGCTCCAGGCCTCACCATCTCCCCCCGGCCTGCGGGTGTCCTTCCTGTGTGGGGACCATGCAGTCACCGTGGCCCTGTCTTCCCTCCGTCAGTGTTGGTCGGCCTTGAGAACATCTCTAGAACCCAGCCACTGTCCCCTGCCCTCACCACCACAGGCCAGGCTGCCACCACCTCTCCTGGCACCAGTCTCCTGACTGGCCTCCCGACATCCATCCTGTCTTCACTTCACACTTTCTCATGCAGTCTGGCCACACATTCCCCAGCAGCCATCGATAAGTCACCTGTGTGGTCCTGGCTCAGGCTGTGCCAATACAGTCAATAACGCTGCGGATGTGACCGGCTTCCAGTGCTCTGTCACGCTGGTCTCCTTGTTGGCGGACAGCCTGGCACGCCTTGCGGCAGTGAGCCTTGAAAACACGGGATGTGCCCTGATCCCAGGTTTGGACGAGAGACGGCGTGTTTGGGGGCACAAAGAGAACCTCTACGTTGGGGTGAGCAGTTTCGAGCTCTTCATGGCAATGAACTGAGGCGTCGTCCAGAACTAAGAACACCTCGGAGGCAAGGCTTTTGTCCTGGAGCTAGCGCCCCACTGTGGTTGGGAAGCGGTTGGGCAGCCAGTCCCAGATACGTTCCATGCTTCTCTGCTCCACCTCCAGGGATTGGCGTCCGACTCAGGTTCTTCTCAGGCTCGTGGATTTGGGGCTCCATACACCACTGGGGTTTGCACTGAAGTCGCCCTTGGCATTGGCACACAACAGCAACGCTGCATGGACCTTGGACTGATTTAAAGCCAGGGGCCCCGGCAGCCACGTGCATTATGCGGGTTCATTGGCTAATGTCCTCGTAAAACAAGCCGGTTTCGTCAGTGTTGGAAACCTGCTCTGCCACATAACGCTTTTCCTGGATGACATGGAACAGGTAATTTTTTAAATTCCCCTGCAGCATCCTGATCGGCAGAGCCCGTCTTGTCTGCAAGTCCCACAGGCTTCAAGCCGAGCGCCTTTTGAAGCGGGCAGCCAGCCCACGCTGGCCAAGAAGGGCTTGACATCGCCCTGAATATCCTTGGCCTTCAGCCTCCCTCACGACGACGCTCTTCCTGCGGATGGCCAGCTCGTGGACCCACAGACTGAGCCCGCTCTCTGTGTTTTCCATGGCTGGGGGGTGCACGACGGCGGTCAGCTTGGCACTTTCGGGGCGGCCTCGCTGATGGAGCAGCGGACATCCCCCTCCTTGGGGATGTAGCCGGTGGTGGACACATGGACGTTGAACTCAGGTCCCAGCGCAGCCTGTCCAGCACGCGGACGTTCTCCCGCTGGCACATCACGGCCTTCTTGCACTTGGGGGGCCCAGGCAGCCCTTCGACTGATTCTTGGGGACATTTGAGCTGCAAGGTCACCCACAAAAGGCACAAAAGCGTGGAGACACGGCCCTGGACAGATGGCAACAGGTCACTTGGTGACAGTGGGGAGCTGAGACAAGAGGGCTTTTACATTTCTCTCCGCTCTGCGCATGTCCCGATGGCCAGAGTATTGATTGTGGGGTCACATTCTGCGCACCTCGTCCCCACTCTGATCAGTGTTGCCTCTCCGGTCTCCACTGCGCAAAGGCCCAGATCTGTTCTGTAATCGGTGGGAGGCGCAGCCCCGGGCCTCAGGTTGAAAAAAAAAAAACAGTGGTTAGATGCCACAAAGTAGGTGGCAATGCCTTAACCGTATGCGTGTTGTAAGGCCCAAGGGCCTCTTCCATCCTTGTCAAGGGGAGTGCTAACCTTCTCTCCTTTCATACAACACGGTTGTGGCCCTCACCCGCCGGGTATTTATAGTCCGGCGCCTGCGTCGCCTTTCAGTTACGGTGACTCGCCATGAGCTCGTCAGACAGACACACTTGTGGAAATACCAGCGTCCAGTCAGAAACTAGGAACACTTACATAAAACCACCTGCACTAATTTGGACAAGTAGCCAAAAAAAACTATTCCCTCCCTCGTGATTTTAATATATTCATAATTACAGCCAATCAGAGACCGAGGGGAACGCCGGAAGTCGTGGGCGTCATTCGGAAACGCAGGGTTCCCCCGGAACTAAAACAGCCCGTTCGTACTTCCCACAGCGACACACCTCATGGGCGTCGGGAAGAGGCGCTAATTTGTCTGCGGAAATGGGTGTGGTTTGTGACGAATCAGAAAACGAGGAGTCGGAGATCCGCTCCCCAGACTTCCGGACGCGGCCCTGCGCTTGGAACTGTGGGTGCTGGGGCGGCAGAGCCGCGCCGGGCGCATGGTAGACGCCAGGGGGCGCCGCCTGTGCAGGCTTCGGGTGCGCTCTGCGCATGCTCTATGTCCGCTCCACGTACGTGCCAAGCCGGCTGTTTGCCACAGGTTCGAGCCCCGACGCTGCCGGTTTCGGCACGGGTTTCCGCTGCGCGCGTCTTCCCGGCTTAACGTTTCAATTTAAAATTTAACATTTCCGGTTTGACCGCCCGCGCGGGGCGGGTGACGCCGGGGGACCCTGTTGGTTTTCTCCTTTAGCCCCACGCCCCGGGGAGCCGGCTGTGGTGTGGTTTTGTTTGTTTTGCTGAGGCGTCAGCTCAGGGGCGGTCGTGGGGCCCCGGTCGCGGGCCGCAGCTGCCTTCCCTGGTTATCTTCCAGCTTCGGCTGTGTCGCCCCGACTCCTAGATTGGAGTAAGTTTCTACAGGGGCACTTACGGCCCCCGGGGGAGAGCAGCCTCAGTCCGTCTCCAGTTATAAAACGCACGGGCCCGAGCCGCCATGCAGTGCCCCCTCATTTGTGTCAAAACGACAGCAATGCGCGTGCGTGTATGAGGTGGGTGCGGGTGTCGTTGTTAGGCGCCATCGAGTCGGTTCCGACCCACAGCGACCCCACGGACAACAGAATGAAACGCCGCCCGGTCCTGCGCCATCCTCACAATCCTTGCTATGCTTGAGCCCATTGTTGCAGCCACTGGGTCAGTCCATCTCGTGGAGGGTCTTCCTCTTTTTTGCTGACCCTCCACGTTACCCAGCATGATGTCCTTCTCCAGGGACTGACCCCGCCCGCTAACACGTCCAAAGGATGTGAGATGTAGTCTGGCCGTCCTTCTAAGGAGCGCTCTGGCTGTACTTCTTCCAAGACGGATTTGCTCGTTCTTTCGGCAGCCCGTGGCGTGTTCAGTCGTCCTCGCCAACACCACAATTCAAAGGGTCAGTTCTTCTTCCGTCTTCCTTATTCATTGTCCAGCTTTCACGTGCATATGAGGCGGCTGAACATACCAGGGCTTGGGGTCAGGCGCATCTTAGTCCTCAAAGTGACATCTTCGCTTTTGAACACTGTGGATTTACAGACACGCATTTGTGGGCACGCACACAGTGCGTATATACAGACAGGAAGGGGATAACATGACGGTGAAGTGCATGCATGTGTGAAGTATGTGTATGTGTGTGCGCATAGATTTACAGACACGGACACACGTGTGCATATGTACAGAGAGGAAGAGGACCCAAGAATGGCCGGTGGTCCTCTTGGGCTGGCAGGGGACTACGGCCTGTGAACGATTTTACTGTACTTCTTTGTGCTTTCTTTGTCATTGTGCATGTTCCTTGGAAAAACAAAACTTAATTTGTTGGTGAAGTGTTGTTGTGAAGTGCTGTCGAGTCAGCTCTGACTCGTGGTGACCCTGTGTACAGCGGAACAGAACACTGCCTGGCCCTGCACCATCCGTACCATTGTGGCTGTGTTTGAGCCCATTGTTGCAGCCACTGTGTCAATCCATCTGGTTGAGGGTTGGTTAAATAAGTGGGTGTGTTTCTTCATCTCCTTGCCCTTGAGACCCTGGGGCAGGGACCAGGACTGTTAAAGGGGAGTGGGCAGGAGGGGTGGCGGGCCGAGGCTGGAGCCGAGCTGAGTGGGCACCGTCGAGCTCTCTATTGAGAATTTCGGGGTAAACTCATTAGTTACAGACAGAAAATACTTACTGATGGAAGGACAAACTGCCCACCTTCCAGCGTGTCTGTGGTTGAGAATAACGCAGAGGGCATTGGGAAGGCGGGGGAGAGGAAGCCGGGAAAAGAGGAGGGGCCTTGGTAGAGACAGCCTTGGCGGGGAGGTAAGCAGCCTGGGGGTTGGAGCCAGGACCCCCGATCTGGAGGGCTGGGGGTGACCTTGGGCAAGTCCCTTTCCTGCTCTGTGGTTTACACAGTTTTCCCACGCGCAGCGTGAGGCTTGGGTGTCACCCCTGGACCTGGAACAGCTACGGACTGTCTGCTTTGTAGGTGAGCGAGCTCCTGTCAGCCACAGTACCTGCTGTCCCCTTCCAGCGCCTCCGCAGCCGACATGGCACCTGTCAGTCCTGGGGCCTGCGACTCCTTACTGAGGACAAGCTGCTGGGAGAACTGTGGCTGGCGACTTCCACAGCTCTGGTCCCCAAATGCTCCTACCCTAGCGTTTTGCACCCCAGACCCAGAACGCGGCCACCTTCGTGGGAAGTGGCCACATCTGCAAACCTCAGCCTCATTTTGAGGTCATGGTGGCCTCTTCACGTTTGGTTCCCGGGTTCCTGCCCTTGCCCTTGTGGCTGGGATGCAGCAGGCAGCAGTGAGTGTGGCTGGACCGAGCTGCTGTTGTTACTGAGCACCTGCTGTGTGCCAAGTCCCGGGCAGCCCTGCACAGCCTTCTCTCATTAAAGCCCCAGCCCTCCAGGGAAGATGCCATTAGCACCCCCATTTTATAGCTGAAGACATAGAGGCCAGAGGGTTTGGGTAGTCTGTGCAAGATTATGGCTCCTTTGGGTCCAGGAGACAGGGTTTAAAACCAGGCCAAGCTCAGACTCTGCTCTTTCTCCAGTCTGCTTGTACCCAGATCTCCTGCCCCACTGCACTGCTGGTGTCCATGGGCCCCTGGTCTAGATCAAAGGCAGGCCCGTGTCCCCATGATGTCTCATTCTCCCCATCGCTGGACCACGTGGGGCTTCCCTCTGTTCTTGGGTCTACAAGTTCCTGGGGGTGGACTTGGAATGAAGTGCAGGCTCCTCCTTGGAACCCCAGGCCAGGCCTCTCGAGCTTTCAGGTGAATCTGAACCATCTGGAGTTTGTTAAAATGCAGATTCCCGGGCTTATCTATTAGCGTCTGAATCTGTGAGTCTGCACTGAGGCTGAGGATTCTGCATCCATGACGCATTTTGGATCCCACCTTCAGCAGCCTGTCTTCGCTTTGGGTGGAAGTTGGATTTAGCAATAATGACGCAAGATGTAGGGAGGACCCGGCCTTGTCAAATCAGGTGAAGGCTGCTTGGGAAGGAAGGGGGCTGAAGGGTTGGGAGGACAATACTGCAGGGACCCAGGAGGTGGCTGCCCCTTCCCGGGGATCGGGATCCGTGTAGAACCACTGAGAGGCAGGCAGCGTTCACACTGGAGCACTCCCTGGTGGCGGTCGCCTGATGCGCGGGCACGAAGCTTGGAGAAGTTGGCCCTTGAACCCAGTCCACATCCCTGCCTGGCTCCCAGGAAGCGCTCAACAAATGTGCTCTCAATGAGTGAACTGAGGCAGTGATCCGGCTCATTCAGAGCAGAAAACCTGCTCTTGCGCTGGTTACAATACTCACAGGCACAAGTAGCTTTGGAGGGACTGAATTTTCCAGACCTAGACTTCTGAAGGAGCCCTGGTGGCGCAGTGGTTAAGCGTTTGGCTGCTAACCAAAAAGTTGGCAGTTTGAATCCACCAATCCGCTCCTTGGAAACCCTAGGGGCGGTTGTCCTCTTCCGGTAGGGTCACTCTGAGTTGGAGTTGACTGGACAACAACAGGGTTGGTTTTGGTTTCAGACTTCTAGAAGTCTCTGCTCTAGATCTAGAGATATGTTGGTGCGTCTGGACCAGGCCATTGGAGGGAAGCCAGAGGCCGTTTTGAGTCCTCAAATGTGGCCATTTTCCCTCCCCGGAAACCAGCAGTGCAGATACCCAGGTCTGGCCTGCTCGTTCACAAGCTCTTGGTACCACAGGAAGGGCAAAGCCAGAGATGGGCACTCAGTGGAAAACGCTCCCTTCCAACTCCAGTCAAATTCTTGCAGCGTTAGGGACTTGGGGGTGGGTTCAGAGCTCAGTCTTGATGAGGAAGCACATCTCTTGAATCATGTTTTGGTGGCAGCGTATTGGGGGGTGGGGTGGGGCAGAGTAGGGGAGCCTGGCCCCTGCCTGACCCTCTCCAGTTACCAGACCTCCACCTGCTGGCCAGCCACCCCAAAGGCCTTCCCAGGTTCCTGGGACATTCTCAGATGGGAGGGGGAGAGGAGTGGCACCGTCGGTGACATTCCCAGGAACAGCAGCAGGCCCCAAAGACTCATTTGCCCCTTGGAATGCAAGGCCTCGGCGGCTTGGGACCCCCCTGGGGTTGTCATGAGCCTTTCGGAGATTTCTGAGGACCAGAGGGTCAGCTTCAAGGCCACTGCTAAAGGCTACCACACACCCAGGGCCTTCGGAATCAGGTGGACGCCAGCCTCTGGGGCGCTGCTGTCCAGGCCCCCGTCCTGCTGGCCTTGGAGTGGCCAGTGGGCAGCCCCAAGGGGCGGCGGGTTCCTGCCCTGTCTGGCGCTTTGCTGTCTGTGGGAAGGGGCTTGATGGGGAAAGGATTTCATGGTCAGGCTGCTGGGCCCTAAGGCATGGATGTCCACCCCAGCCAGGGGTGGGGTGGAAAACTTAGGTGGGCCTCTCCCCTGGGCTGCCATGCTGGGCGATTCCAGGAGCCTCCACCAGGGGGCGGGCCTGCACCTCTCAGGGCTCCAGTGGGGCCGAGAGGGAGAGCCCAGCCTGAGGCCCCTCCCGCCTTCTTCTGGAGCCCCTCTGGGTGCCAGGCCTGGGCGAGGTGCTCGGTGTCTCACCTTGTCTAGTCCTCACTGCACCCCTGGGGCAGGGGCGACTGCTTCAGCTGAACTGCTGGATCTCTGGGACCTCAGGAAGTTGATTAACAGCTCTGTGCCTCAGTTTCCTCCGCCCAAGGGACTGGCAGCAGAGCTGCCAAGTGCTGGGCACAAGGCTTGGCAGCGGGGAGGGAAACCGAGGCTCCGAGTGCTCACCAGACGCCTGACGGGGACACCCTGGAGCACAGGCCAGCAGTGGGGTCTGGAACCCGGGCCCCTCGCTCCCAGTGGTACTGAAGGCTGGGGCAGTGCTGCGGGTGGCCGTCTGGGGGTGTTGGGTTCGAGGGGCTCCTGGCGCGTGCACACAGGCAAAGGCTCCAGGTGCTGTCACTTCTTTGAAAAGTGGATTGTTTTTGTATTATGCACACGAACCCACTCATGATAGAGGAATCATAAGTCACAGAGGTGCAAGATTAAGGTTAAAAAAAGGGCCCTCACCTTACCCCCCCACCTCCCGGCGGGCACTCTTTCTGCATTTCCGTGGACAAGAGCCATTGACATTATTATAGCTTCCTATTTCCTGTCATTTGCAGAGTTGCACCACAGCCCAGCCATGGCCGAAGGGTGCGCAGAGCAGCACCGCCGGCACTTTTTGGCTGGATTCGAGGCCTTTCACGGTTCTGCCTGACGGTAGGCTACTCTGTCAGGGGACCTGGTGCCCGGGGAAGGCCGGAGGCCCAGATAAGGCCTTTTGGTGAATAACTTTCCAGATTTTTCTCTGTGTATTTATGGGTCCAAATGGTTTAAAACAGGATATTGCCTCGTCCCTTCCCATTCTGACATTTCTGAGGGTGGGGGCATTGCATAATCAAAGTGTGCAGTGAGTGCGGTTTCGATGCTGCGTCTGAGCTGACGGTGTTAATGGGGTTCAGCAGTCTTTGTAATCTACTTTTTTTTCTCTCCTCGGCATCCCTGGGCCTCTCCCCCCAGGCTGCCTGAGGGCCACTAGGCCAAGTCCAAACGGTGAGCCCTTTCTTTGCTTCTGCAGGGTCTACGATGACCGTTGAGGGGAAGGCCTCTCCCGCAGGACTGCTATTAGTGAAGTGACCACTGACCCTGGACGTGCGGGAGGGAGGTGGGGCCGAAGCGTTCCCAGGATCAGCGTGGGGCTGGAGACCTTGTCTGACCCCGCTGGCCCTGGAGCACGCAGTTCTGCCCTGGGCCCATGGCCCTCGTAGACCGGAAGCCCTGCGTGGAGCAGGCGCCTCGGCTGCGCTTCCTCCGCGTTATAAATATCCTAGAACTGGCTCCCTGCAAGTGTCCAGAGCCGCCTGAGGGAGGGAGGGAAGGGACCTCGGGCCTGTGGGGCCAGGTGGGACTCAGACACACATTCCAGAACCTTCTCAGCTTCCCTGCTGTCCAGCTCTGTCTGTCGGCCCTGAGGCAGTTGGTAGAGGGGTCTTGTTCTACTTCTCTTCTCATTTGGTCGGTCCCTGGGTGTTTGTGGATGTGGCCTGGGGACAGAAAAGGGGATGACTGCCCACCTCCCAGAAATCTGTGTTCTGGAGACCGGAAGGACGAAAGCCAGGGAAGGGAAGCTGCGTTCACATGTCTGGTGATGTCTGCCCCCCACACGTCTCTCGGGCTAGGTCCTGGATGGGGAGGGAAGAGGACAATTAAACAGGTGGCTATAAGAGGAATAAGCGAGTCAGAGGCCTTCTCCTTCCTCCTCACTTCATCCACACGACAGCTGAGTGGGCCCTGCTGCTGCCCACGTCCAGCTGAGGAGAAGCCGAGGGACCCGCAGGCCAAGATCCTAGCTGCTGAGTTCACAGCGAGCGAGGGTGCGCTGCGTCAGGGCCCCTGTTCTTGAGGACCTCGCTGGAGCAGAGGCAGCCGAGGCTTCAGGGCTGGTGGGTCGGTCCCCTGGGAGGGACTGTCTGATCAGAGAGGCCGAGAAGCTAGGAGGCTCCCCGTGGTGAAGGGAGTGGCCTGCACGTGGAACGCTGCCTTGATGGGCTGGCAGTCCGGACAGGGGATAGGAGTGCCCGCCCAGGGGAGGCCGGCCTGGAAGGAAGGCCTGGCGGGGCTCAGGGGAATGGGGTCGGCCCTAGGAGCCTGACACAAGCTGGAGCATCTGCTTGGTCCCTGCTGATACCCTGAGTGGGGGCCACCCCGAGGCCCGGCGCTCGGCACAGCCCTCGCCCAGCCCGAACCCCGTGGGAAGCAGAAGCCCTGTGGCCACTGGCGGGCGAGGCTGCAGCTCCTCTGGTTTTATCAAGGCCACGCAGCCCTCCTGTCCTGATGAGAGCCTGCTGAGTTTCCATCTTCGGAAATGCACTGTGCCGGCCGCTCTCCCTCGATGGCACTCTGGCTGTTTCCCAAAAGCTGCATGAATTTAACCCGGCGGCAGCGTGGGCCTGGTCACTCCAGGGGAAGCCTGGAGAACCTCCTCCAGGAAAGATCCACACATTCCCAGCAGCATGAAGGACCAAAATAGCCTGTACTGAATACCCTGCAGGCGGTGACCGCGCTCCTGCTCCCTGCGGTGACCGTGCTCCTGTGGGCACTGTGCTCCTGCTCCTGTGGGCACTGTGCTCCTGCTCCCTGTGGTGACCGTGCTCCTGCTCCCTGTGGGCGCCGTGCTCCTGCTCCCTGTGGGCGCCGTGCTCCTGCTCCCTGTGGGCGCTGTGCTCCGTGGGCGCTGTGCTCCTGCTCCCTGTGGGCGCTGTGCTCCTGCTCCCT
>NW_004444150.1:2436519-2447329 GCF_000243295.1 Trichechus manatus latirostris | reverse complement strand
GGGCGCTGTGCTCCTGCTCCCTGCGGTGACCGTGCTCCTGCTCCCTGTGGGCATTGTGCTCCTGCTCCCTGTGGGCGCTGTGCTCCTGCTCCCTGTGGGCACTGTGCTCCTGCTCCCTGGGGTGACCGTGCTCGTGCTCCCTGCAGTGACTGTGATCCCCTGCCTTGTCCCTGCAGCCTGTACGGCTGCCATCCACACCCAGTCCTGGCGACGACAAAGCATTTGCAGATCCTTTTTGTGGGACAACAAAACTTCCTCTTAAAGATGATGCTGGGGAGTCTGCCAGACAGAGGAAGCCTGGCCCGGGAGGAAGTGGGGCCTGTCAACCTTCTGTCCCCTCTTAGTTACACTGATCCAAGCAGCCACCCCTATGAAGAGTGCCTACTATGTGCTAGCCTCAACCAGGTGCCTTTGCACAGGATTTCTGGTCCCTGGGATCCGGGCACTGCTTTCTCCAGTGACAGAGGGAGAAGCTGAAGTTCAGAGGGGATTCCCAGCTAGTAGGGAGCAGATGTGAAGGCAGCTCTTCGTGGTTACAAAGTGCTGGTCAGCTCCTGCTCTCTAACAGGGAACCAAGCTGGTGACCGACATCGGCTGAGAGCCACAAGCCCCCCCACCCCACTGGGGACAGGCCTTCCATGGCCCTATACTTTCGGGAAGTTCGGCTCACAGCTCCCCTCGGCATGCCAACACTCAGAGCGGCCAAAGGCTCTGAGAAGGCCTGTGAGGAGGAAGTCTTTGCTAACCCAGCGCTTCCCAGCCTCCCATCACCATGGAGCAGCAACCATTGTGGACCTCGAGCTACACAGTCATGCTCCGAGTGAGGGGGGAGGCAGGATGGTCACTCAGGCAAGTGAGAGTGGACCCCCTGCTCTCCTCTGCCCATGTGTCCATGGGTGGGTGAGGCCCGAGGTTGGAGGTGCTGGGGCCACACTGCTGTGGGGCAGGGGCTGCGGTCGGGCCGCCATGGTGCCACCCCTTACAAGCTTCCAGACCCCGGGCCGAGGTGCTCCCCATGTCTGCACCCTGTTACTCAGCTGTAAAGTGGGGGTGAAATGGAGCCCACCTCAGGGGCTGTGGGGTGTTCCAGCACCCGACACACAGCAGCTGTAAACTTCCTTTACTCGGCACGCCTGCTTGTGGAGGACCTACTGTGTGCCCTGATCTGTACCAGGCCCCAGAAGAAAGCCATCACCCACAGGGACATGGCCTGACCCCTTGGACCTGACAGGCCTGGGGCAGAGCTGGCCGTCAGCAACCGATTCCTGAATTAGAGTCGTGAGAGTTCGGGGCTCCCTGGGTGTCTTTGGAGTCCATGGTGAGGATGAAGCCTAGAGGCTAAGCCAGAGCTTGCCAGGGAAGATGGGAGAGGAGAGGCTCCGGGAACGGATACGCTGGTGCAAAGGCCCTGGGGCAGGAAGGAGGAGGGCTCCAGACCGAAAGGAAGGAGAGATGCCTCGGGTGGCTTAGAGGCTCCAGAGGCCGGCAGCGGTCATCCCATGATGGGCCAGGGTCTTATTCCAAGGGCCACGGAAAGGTAGGGGGTGGGCAGGCGATGGGATCAGCTTCCACATGACAGAGCCCCCTCTTGCCCAGTGAGGATGTGGGGCTGGCCTGTATCCCACCCTGGGTGTCCCCAGGGACCTAGCATCCCCCCACCTGGCCCATATATCTCGCCCAGAGCCCCAGGTGCTGCAGTTAAGGGCTGCAGTGAGCTCTGTCTGCAGCCCCCTACTCCTCCGCCTGTCCACCCCACACTGGGGGTGAAAAACACGCGTGCTGTAAATCTGGGATGCGTCTCTGGAGACGTGTTCTGGATGTCTCAGGAAGCCCCTGGCATGGATGGCTGCTGCACTGGGGCCCTGGAGGGAAGGCTGGTGGCCGAGGAGCCACCCGGCCACAGAAAGGAGACGCCCAGTCAGTGCTGGCTTTGGTGAGGGGGCTGGCGAGGTCACCGGGGTGGGAGTCAGGCCTGGCCCAGGGCTCCCCTGCACCCCTTCCTCCTGCTGCTCTGGGCATGGATGTAGAGGGATCCCCTCACAGAAGGTCCCGCTCTTGGGGGGCACCCACCGTCCCCTCCATCAGCACCAGAGGATGGGAGTGGGTGCCAAGGGCAGCAATGCCCCTCCTGGCAGCCCTTGGGTCTCCCTGTGGTGCTTTGAGGCCGGCCAGTTCTTCCTGTTTGGGACGAGGAGGCAGGTGCTGGGTGAAGTTGGGTCGAGCCACGTGCTGGGCCCCAACCGGACTGCCTGGGAACCGTGAGGGTACTGCCCCAGGGTCAGACATGACTGAGAAGGGGCCCTGTGGGGCAGCAATGGAGGAGGCCCCGTGCTACCCTTCGCCCCAGCTCGTTCTCGGCGCTCCACAGAATCCGACCCCGACCCGATGACCTGGTGTTCCTGCTGACCCCGAGGCCTGAGCTGAGAGGCCTGTGTAAATTCCGGCCACGCTGAGCCTGGGTCTGGTCACGTCCCAGCTCCCTGTAGACTCTGTGCTCTGGGCCCGCTGCCCGTAGAGGGGTGAAGACCGGCTCAGCCTGCACGGACTCCCCGTCCGCAGTGCTCGCAGCAGATGGCACCGCCAGGCGCTCATGTCTGGGGTCCGTCCCTGTGTTATCCCCACCAGGCAGATGAGCCTCTCTGTGTGAGTGGCCTGCGGCTGCTGTGACAAAGGACCACACACTGGGGGCTTACAGCAGAAATGTCTCCCTCATGGCTCTGCAGCCAGAGTTCGAGATCCAGTGTGGGCCTGGTGCATTCCCTCCAGAGGCTCTAGGGGAGGATCCTTCCTGGTCTCTCCCAGCTCCTGGTGGCCCCAGCATTCCTTAGCTTGTGGCCACATCACTCCAGTCTCTGCTCTGTCTTCACAGGGCCTCCTCCTCTGTGTCCATGTTTCCCCTCTTCTGTCTCGTAGAAGCACACTGGATTTACGGACCACCTGGTAATCCAGGATGGCCTCATTTCAAGAGCCTTCACTTAATCACATCTGCAATGACCCTAATTCCAAATCTGGCCACATTCACAGGTTCTGGGGGTTGTATCTTTTTTTTTTAATTGTACTTTAGGTGAAGGTTTACAGAACAAATAGTTTATCATTAAACAGTCAGTACACATATTGTTTTATGACATTGGTTAACAACCGCACGACATGTCAACACTCCCTTCTCGGCCTTGGAGAACCTTTTTTTTTTGTGAAAATATACATAGCCAAAGTTACACCATTTCAAAAATTTCTACATGTACAATTCAGTGACGTCAATTACATTCTTCCAGTTGTGCTGCTATTCTCACTTTAGATGAAAGTTTACAGAACAAAATAGTTTCTCATTAAACAGTACACATGTTGCCCTATGACAATGGTTAACAACCCCCCTACATGTCAACACTGTCCTTACTCAACCTGAGGTTTCCTATCATCAGCTTTCCTGTCCCCTTCGGCCTTCTAGTCCTTGTCCCTGGATTGCTGTGCCTCATTATTCCCGCTTTGTTTTATGGGGCTATCCAATCCCTGGCTGAATGGTGAACCTTGGGAGTGACTTCACCACTGAGCTAAAAGGGTGTCTGGGGGCCATACTCTTGGGGTTTCTCCAGTCTCCTTCAGGCCAGTAAATCTGGTCTTTTTTTGTGTGTTAGAATTTTGTTCTACATCCTTCTCCAGCTCTGTCCAGAACCCTCTGTTGTGATCCTGGTCAGAGCAGTTGGTGGTGGTAGCTGGGCACCATCTAGCTGTACTGGACTCAGTCTGGTGGAGGCCTTGGTAGCTGTGAACCATTAGTCCTTTGGACTAATCTTTTCCTTGTATCCTGTTCTCTTCATTCTCCCTTGCTCCCAAAGGGGTGAGACCAGTGGAGTATCTTAGATGGCCGCTCACAGGCTTTAAGACCCCAGACGGTACTCACCAAGGTAGAATGTAGAACATGGTCTTTATAACTGTGTTATGCCAGTTGAGCTAGATGTTCCCCGAGACCGTGGTCAGGGGGACATATCTTTTTGGAGGCCACCAGCCAGCCTGCTCCACTCTCCAGACCTCAGTTTCCACATCTGTGAAATGGGGGTGAGCGAGTGCGGGGGGTGGGGGGGGGCGGGGTCAGTGGCCGGTGCTGTGACCCTGGTCGTGATTGATTCCTGTTTCCCGTGCCCAGCCGTCCTTGTTTGCCCCAGAAGGGCTCTGTGTCTCTGAGGGAAGCAGCCCCGCCCCAAGGTCAGGCCCGGGTTCAGCCCTGCTCTGTCACCAGTGCTTTTGTGACCTCAGTGAAGTCCTGCTTCTGTGAAGTCAGCAGATCTACTGGACCCTTGAGGCTCTGATGGAGCCTGTGCCCTTTCCAGAAAAGTGCCACTGTGTGCACACACACGACTCCGGGGGCACACAGCTGACCTCAGGACCCCGGGCTCATTTCATGCTTAAAACTTGCTGACGACCCTTCTTCCACCGGGCCCAGAACGAAAGGCAGTCTCAGTGAGTGGAGCCAGGCCGGGCACCTCCACAGCATGTGCCCAGCCCCTGGCACCCCAGACTCTAACCCGTTCTCTGCTCTCCTCTCCGTGCAGCTGCAGAGCTGGCCACGTGGTCCCACTTGGAGCCCCAGTCTCTGTCGTGGGGCACCCATGGCGGGGTCTGTCACTCCCTGTTTGCATGTTTGCCCTCCTGTCTTCCCAGGCTGTGCGTCCCGAGGCTGGTTCGCGGCTGAGTCCCTGTACCTGGCCCAGGCCCACCCGCTGGCATCACCAAACCAAGAAGAAACCTATAGCCTTTGAGTCAATTCCAACTCATAGTGACACAGCTGCTTCAAAGGCCACCTGATGGACGTGAGCAGGGGAGGCCTCCTGCAAAGGCGAGACCCGAGGGGCTGCGTTTCTCAGACCGAAGGACGGGGCCCGACAGCAGGAAGGAGAGAGTCCCAAGTAGGGCAGCAGCAGGGGCAACACCAAGAGAAGGAGGTGCGACCAGGTGTGACGTGGGACTTGTCCTGTGTGTTGTAGGTGTTGTGCACGCAACAACAGTGCCCACCTGTGCTGCGCCCACCTGTGCCTTACCGACCTGCACGGGACAGAGCCCCCTCCCTATACCCAGGCACCCGCAGGCCCACTGCGTGCCTTGAGATAGGATGACATGCGCCCAGGAGTGAATCCTAGTAGCAATCCTCTATGTCTGCCCACTGACATCACCTTACAACGAGGCCGCATCCCCTCAGAGAGGCACAGGGAGGCCCCCAGGGTCACATAGCTGGACCTGGAACAGCTTCTCCCTCCACCAGCATGGGGAGCCCACACCTGCCCTGTAGGTCTGAGGTCAGGAAAGGTCGGGGCCAGGACACCAGGCCTTGGGTCCCCAGGGCGCCTTGGCCCCAAGGCATGCCCTGGGTCCTTCTCTTTGGCTATCAGCCCCCTTGGCCAACAACAGACCCCAAGGCTCTGCCCTGGGCCAGCAGAGCTGGCTCACGGACTGGCTGAGAGATGCTTCATGTTTTCTTGCCTTTTCTCCCAGTTCTGTTATTGATTTAGCCTGGAGTAACCTCTGCTCCGCTTGGAACTAGCGTCCTCCATGCCTGGCTCTGCAAGCTTGGGGTTCTGGTCAGCTCGCTCTTCTTCCCTTGGGCAGGTGTCTGGGGCAGGACTGAGGGACGTGGTAAGGGGCGGCCACGCCCGGCCCAGACCCACGCACCCGGACTTCTGCGGACCACATTCAGGCTGCGAGCCTGCACCACATGCCCTCGGCCAGGCACAGCCCAGAGTGGAGACCAGCTGCCCTCCTGGGATGTCTCCTCTCCTGCAAAATGGGGTGATCCTACCTACTTCGAAGGGCATGTGAGCAGTAGATGAAGTCCAAGTGTGCAAAAGGTAGAATGAGGCCAGTGCATAGTAGGAGCTCATGACCTGCTAAGAGTGAGTTCCAGGTAGGGAGGCAGACCTGGGGGCAGGCGTTTTCCTCTGAGCAAGGACTGGTGCTCCTGGGGCTTTTGGGACTTGTCACAGAGGAAGAGGCTCTGAGGTGGTCTTCCATGTTTCCTTCTAGAACAATGCACAGGGAAACTGAGAGTGCCTTTCCGCTACATCTCATTAATTTCAGGTATTGACATAAAAATCAGTGCCCATTTGGTAGAGGTAAAGAGATGTCTTTGTTCTAATTTTTGAATTTTGTGAAGAGGACTTGAAGCACTTACTGATGAAGATCAAAGACCACAGCCTTCAGTATGGATTACACCTCAACATAAAGGAAACAAAAACCCTCACAACTGGACCAATAAGCAACATCATGATAAACGGAGAAAAGATTGAAGTTGTCAAGGATTTCGTTTTACTTGGATCCATAATCAATTCCCATGGAAGCAGCAGTGAAGAAATCAACCAATGTATTGCATTGGGCAAAAGACCTCTTTAAAGTGTTAAAAAGCAAAGATGTCACTTTGAGGACTAAGCTGCACCTGACCCAAGTCGTGGTATTTTCAGTCGCCTGATACTCATGTGAAAGCCGGACGATGAATAAGGAAGAATGAAGAAGAATCGATGCCTTTGAATTGTGGTGTCAGTGAAGAATATTGAATATACCATGGACTGCCAGAAGAACGAACACATCTGTCTTAAAAGAAGTACAGCCAGACTGTTCCTTAGAAGGGAGAATGGCAAAACCTTCTCATATACTTTGGACATGTTATCAGGAGGGACCAGTCCCTGGAGAAGGACGTCATGCTTGGTAAAGTAGAGGGTCAGTGAAAAAGAGGAAGACCCTCAACAAGACGGATTGACACAGTGGCTGCAACAATGGGCTCAAACATAACAACGATTGTGAGGGTGGCGCCGGGCCGGGCGGTGTTTTGTGCTCTTGTATACCGGGTTGCTATGAGTCGGAACCGACTTAATGGCACCTAATGATAAAAACAGCCATTTTTTAAACGTTTACAGACTGTTTGTATTGTAAGTGGCCTGTACATGGCCTTTACTCACTTTATTTCCTGATGATATGTATTTGTAAGAACTCTTTATATATGAATAATACAGATATTTTCAACTGTGTATGTTGCAAATGCTTTTCCAAGTTTCTCGTTTGTGTTTTACTTTGTCTATAATTTGGTTTTACACTTGAACATTGATTTTTATTTAATACAGTCAGGTCACTCCTTCCTTTGTGGCGGTCGTGCCTGGCGTGCGTGCTGGATGGTCTCAAGGGAGCAGCCCGGGTGGGGTTGCGGGGGAGAGTGCGGTCATTGCTCGGGTAACTGTCCGCTGAGCTTCGACTTGGTGCTCCCGGCGGCTTCCTGGTGGGTGGACGTGATGGTGCCACTGAACTCTTCTTGGAAATGCGTTCATGGTGGAATGGTTCGGGTCACCCTTTCTGGCTTTTGTCAACCTAAACAGGACATTCTGTTGCAGTAACAGAGATTACGCCGTATTTTCTTGTTGGGAAAACCAAAGATATGTGAGTGTGTGCACCCGCGGACAGAAGTGGGGCAAGAGTCACTCAATTAGCAGTTTAAAACAAGCCTTTGAAGAGCCATAAAAATCCACTTCCTTTAAGCCTAGGCCCCTCCCCGAGCACTCTGCTCTCTGGGCGTCCCTGGAGACTGTCCTGAGAGGACACAGTGGGTGCGTGAACACCCCCTCAAAGTGTCAGAGCCAATGGGGCTCTAGAGCACCCAGGCCAGTGTTCCCCCTGCGGCTCCCCAAGGGCAGGTGAGGTTGGGGTCCATGAGTGGTCATCCCCAGCACCAGGCATCAGGTTGGATGGAGGTCACGTTTGCTCCAGGCAGGGCCCCACAGAGAGTGCCTGGAATTGACTTGGTCCACAGACTTCCCAATTCCATGCCCAGGGCGCTGTCTCTGCTCCGACCAGTTTTACAGACAGGGAAGCCGAGGTTCAGGGGTGGGGACACCTTGCCTGAAGTCTCGGAGCAGGCGAGAGGCCTACGTGATACTGTGGTCCCTTTCTCCTACTTCCTCATCAGAGAACGTGGGGAAAAACGGAGCTCTGTCATTCTGGCATTTGACAGGCCTCCTAAGGCCAGGGGCCCCGACAGCCAGGATTGCTGCAGTGGTCATGCTCTCCCTGCAGACCGCACAGCTACACCGATTGGCTTGCTTCTCCTTGCTCAGCCGTGCCAGCCTCACTGGTCCAGGTTTGCCCTTGTGGAATCGGGTGATGCCTCCAGGTTGAGGGTAGTTAGATAAAGGGACAGTGGTCCCAGCATACAGTAGGAGCTCAATCCATGATGAGGAGTACTGAGGTTTGGGGTAGAAAGGGAGACCTTCGTGTTGTCCTGCGCTTCTAAGTAAATGACCCCTAGAAGGTGGCCCTGGGGCTCTTGGCTTGGGGGTTCTTGTTGTTAGGTGCCTTCCAGTGGTCTGACTCATAGTGACCCCGTGCACAGCAGATCGAAACAGAACCAAACGTTGCCTGGCCCTGCGCCATCCTCACAATCCGTGCTCTGAGCCCATTGTTGCAGCCACTGTGTCAATCTGTCTTGAAATTGCCTGGGGGAGGAAGGGAGAACTTAATGACTCTTGGGATGGGGCAGTGGGGCAAGTGCCCCCCCCAATTTTGTGATACTTCAGGCATCTGGGGCTCTGGTGGTGGAGTGGTGAAGAGCTCAGGCTGCTAACCAAAGGTCGGCAGTTTGAATCCCCCAGCCACTCCTTGGAAACCATATGGGGCAGTTCTACTCTGTCCTATAGGGTCACTATGAGTTGGAATTGGCTTGACAGCAACAAGTTCGGGGCTTTCAGCCATCTGGGAAGTGGTGGATGACCACCTGGAACCAGTCACCTCGAGTGTCCCCTGTCCTTCCTGGGTGCCAAGGACAGGATCTAGGGAACTAGGTGACTTGGATTGTGCACTCCAGTCGGGCAAGACAGATCTGTCGGAGCCTCTATTTTTCCCATCTGCGAAATGGGCCTGATGATAACACTGCCTACCCTCCCTCCCGGTTAGTGAGAACCACTCAGGGCTTTGAATTGGTTTGAGCATGTTCAGTCATGGCTGACAAAGCAAAACCAGAACAGACCTGAATTTTTACAATTTGGGTGACCTGGAATGATAACCGGAATGGGAAAAATTATGGGTGAAAGCCCTGGAATGGGAGGCTTGGAAGAGGCGTAGCGAGCCCTTTCAGGAACCTGGTGCTTGAGATTGGATCCTTGGCAGAGCTGTGGAGAGTGACACACATTCAAAGCCGCGTAGTCGGCCGCCATCTTTGAGTGGGGCACAGCTGTTACTGACTCTGCTCAAAATCTGAAGGGCAAGAGATTTGGTTGCCGTGCAACACCTGTGCTGCCCGTATTTTTTAAGAGGGAGATCAGATTTCTAGCAGGGCTTCAACCTGTAATTTGTCCCTTTCCAGTTATGGTTCCTGTTCACCCAAATTTAAAAAATTTGAGTCTGTTCCGGTTTTGCTTCCTTGGCCATGACTGAACTGGGAAGAACTGGTCCAAAGACCTGGAACCACTAGGCAGTTTCTGCATTAACCCTTTAAATATCATATGGAAGCAGAGTATTTCTACACTTGGGACTTTTTGGTTCTTCTGTGGGGTAAGGAGTTGCTCCTTGCCTGCCCCCTCTTGGTTCTCTCAGGCCCCAGGAGGGAGACCTATGCTCCTGAGGGCATGTATGGACTGTGGGCTTCACATTCCTGAAGTGGGAGCCACCCCCAGAGTCACGCTGTCCCCCCAGAGTCACGCCATCCCCCCAGTGTCATACTGGCCCCCCAGAGTCATGCTGCCCCCCCAGAGCCACGCTGGCCCCCCAGAGTCATACTGGCCCCCCAGAGTCATGCTGGCCCCACTCCCAGAGCCATGCTGGACCCCTAGAGGCATGCCAGCCCCCTGGAGCCACGCTGGCCCCCCAGAGTCATACTGGCCCCCCAGAGTCATGCTGGCCCCACTCCCAGAGCCATGCTGGACCCCTAGAGGCATGCCAGCCCTCCAGAGCCATGCTGGCCCCCCAGAGGCATGCTGGCCACTGGAGGCATGCCTGCCCATCTGAAATAACTCGCAGGCTCTGACACTGGTGAGCTGCCGCCTTTCGCACTGCTGGGCCGGTAGACAGGCAGCCCCAGGGCAGCACCAGAGACTTCCTGTGGTGGTGGGTGCAAGGAGGAGGCCCCGGGCCCTTGGTCCCCCTGCACATGGTGCTGCTCAAATCCAGGGCCAGACTCTGGCCAGGGCCTCACAGGGGCCTCCCATGAGGAAGGGGCAGATGCTTCTGGAGGCGTTAGACACCCCCAGCTGGGCAGTCGTGGGGGGGGGGGCGTTAGGCAGGGACAGCCCCTGGTCCAGCTGTCCCAGACAGAATAGGGTGTCCCCAACGTTCCACCAGGAGTCAGGGCAGAGGTGGCCCTGGAGCCAGGAGTCCTGACCCCCAGCCGGAGCTCAATCCTGAGGGAGAAGGAAGGTATGAGGGCCCAGAGTCCAGGGCCCCCCAAACCAAGCAGAAACAGGACGGAACCCTGACCCGTCTCCGAGCTGTCAGCCACCTGCTGTGTTTGGTCTCTCTGCCCCTCCCCGCTCGGAGCTCAATTAATCAATAGACGAAATCTCTCGTGTCAAACCTCTCCGAGTTCCACAGGCTCCTACAAGATTGATTAACACAAACATCAATTTCTTGGGCTGCACGCCTCTGAAAACATGGCACTTTTTCAGATTGAATTGCTACTGTGTGCCCGGTGTAAATAAAGGAGAGGGACTAATATGGAAGATTTGTTATTGTGTACAGCGGCTGCTCTGCTCCCTCTCCACTAGTGCTGTTAGGGGAAGGAGGGAGAGAAGGAGAGACAGAAATAGAGAGGGAGAGAGAGAGAGGGAGAGAGGAAGGGAGAGAGAGA
>NW_004444150.1:2421013-2434645 GCF_000243295.1 Trichechus manatus latirostris | reverse complement strand
AGAGACAGAGAGAGGGAGAGGGAGAGAGAGAGGAAGAGGGAGACAGAGAGGGAGAGAGAGGAAGGGAGAGAGAGACAGAGAGAGGGAGAGAGAGACAGAGAGGGAGAGAGAGGAAGGGAGAGAGAGACAGAGGGAGAGAGGAAGGGAGAGAGAGACAGAGAGAGGGGGAGGGAGAGAGAGAGGGAGAGAGGGACAGAGAGAGGGAGAGAGGGAGAGAGAGACAGAGGGAGAGGGAGAGAGAGAGGGAGAGAGGGAGAGGGAGAGGGGAAGGGAGCGTGAGACGGAGAGGGAGAAAGGAAGGGAGAGAGACAGAGAGAGGGAGAGGGAGAGAGAGAGGGAGAGAGAGACAGAGAGAGGGAGAGAGGAAGGGAGAGAGAGACAGAGAGAGGGAGAGAGGAAGGGAGAGAGAGACAGAGAGAGGGAGAGGGAGAGAGAGAGGGAGAGAGAGAGAGACAGAGAGAGGGAGAGAGACAGAGAGAGGGTGAGGGAGAGAGGAAGAGACCCAGACAGGCAGAGGGAGAGTGCAGAAAGGAGGGGCGCCAAGGAGCCCCTCCCCGACAGGAGGGCCTGGAGGGAAGGACTAGCTGGTTATTTCTCTGGCAGTTGGGGAAGGGTGGCAGCTGATGGGGTGAGTGCTGCTCTTCTTGCAGCTGCTGGGCGCCCCCTGCCCTGCTGCTCCTGAGACTCCACCCTGCAAGGTGAATACCCCCTCCCTCCCTGCAAGGTGAATGCCCCCTCCCTCTCTCCATGACTACTTCGGCAGGCACAACGCAAAGCAAGACTGCAGGGAGTCAGCTCAGGCTTGAAGCCTCCCTGGAGAGGTCTGCACAGCAGTGTTCCCAAGCTGGGGTCACATGCCAGACCACGGCCCCTGAGAACAAGCCCAAGCAGCTTCACCCCGTCTCAGCCCTCGCCATCTGCTCCCCTGTGCCAGGACCCGGCCCTGACCATCCCTGCGTGGGGGCCCTCCCATTCCTTGCCCGTCTCGGCTGTGTCTCCAGGTCTGCTGTCCCCTCCGTCGGGGCCAGCCATCTGTCCAGGGAAGCGGAAGCGAGTGCGCGTGGAGTTGCACATTCGCTATTGGCCACGAAGAACAGGAGAGGCCAGTGACGTGGATCTTGTGGACTCGGCCTACCCCAGGGCGCACCGTCCCAATGCCAGTAAGGATGAGGGACGGGCCCCCCGCTGTTGTCCTCCGATGAGTGTCCACATCGTATGTGCTTGCCTGCAGCACCACCACCCCGCCCGCGGACCACCATGTCCCCGAGCTTAGTGGCACTAATGGTCAAGGCCATGGGCTCACCAAGTGCAGGCACCCCATTTAGTTCTTGGGACAAACCTGTTGGGGTGGGCGTGGGGGTCCCCTTTCACAGATGGGGGGCCCAGCCCAGCACCTGCACAGGGAGTCCTGGTCACCATTGTTGAGTGAAGGAGGGAGGCCCCTGGGGAGACCGAATAGGGTTCAAGACCATGCACTGGAAGGGAAGGGCAGACCCTAGCTCCGGTGGGCTCAGCCGCCCTTCACCTGCCCCACTTCCCACCTGCAGGGGTCCAGGTCCAGGCCCACAAGCCCGGCAGGCGGCCAGGCGTTCGGGGTTATTATTATAACTGTCGTCATTGTTATTCCTCCTCCCTGCTGGAGTCTAGCAGTAACAGCTCAGCTCTTGGCAGAATGGTGGGTCTCAGAGAACCGTCTTGCCCAGTCCTTGGAGTGGGTGGGGGTGGGGCTCACAGCTGGTTGGCCCGAAGCCACCTGGATGTCGGCTGTCTAAATAGCAAGAGCCTCCCACCCCAAGGCAAAGCCCACTGGGGGAGCTGAGGGATTGAGTGTTCGGAGAGGGTTGGGGGATGCAGCGGGTTTGCAGGAGCAATGATCACCTGGGCCATTGGTCCTGACTACAGCCCTCCCCTGCCTCAAGCCCTCCATAGCTCCCCAGTGCCCTCACAGTCGAGCTCAGGCTCTGAGTTGAAAAGTGTGAGTTTGTGTGTGTAAGTGTAGGAATGTGTGTGTGTATGTGTGAGTGTCTGTGAGTATAAATGTGTGTGTGAGTGGGTGAATGTGAGTGTATATGTGAGTTTGGGAATGTGTGTGAGTGTGTGTGAGTGGGTGAATGTGAGTGTGTATGAGTGTGTGTGTGTGAGCAGGTGAGTGGGAATGTGTGTGAGTGTGTGAGTGTTAGTCTGTGTGAATGTGTGTGGGTGTGAGTGGGTGTGAGTGCAGGAATGTGTGTGAGTGGGTGTGAATGTGGGAATGTGTGTGAGTGTGTGTAAGGTGGGAATGTGTGTGCGCGTGTGTGTAAGTGTGGGAATGTGTGTGTATGAGTGTGAATGTGAGTAGAAATGTGTGTGTGAATGGGAATGTGAGTGTGTGTGTTGTTTCTGTGTCTGTCTTTCCAGACCCTTGTCCCATCCCTGTCCTTGCTCACTCACCAGATATTTCTCAGCACTGATGTTAAGCTGGCCCTGACTTATGTTGAGGGGGTACAGCGAGAGGCCACCACCAAGTTAATGTAAGCAGTGACAGCACAGGGAAGCCTGGGCATCGGGGAGGGCTTCCAGGAGGAGGTGGCTCTGGAAGGCTGAGTGGGAGTTGCTTGGGGGCAGGAGGCAGCATAGGAACTGAGGAGACAGAGGAAGGAGGCTGGAAAGGCTGGAGGGGGAAGGGTGTGAGGCTGGAGGATGCAGGGTGGGCGGGAGCAACAGAGGGTGGGGGGGCGTCGTGGTCAGATTTGGGTTTACAAAGATCTTGGCTGAAGAGTGGGCTCAGGGTGGGGGATAAAGGAGGCTAGGGAAGGAAGCTGTTGGGTGAGTGGTGAGGTGGCCTGGACCAGGGCTGTTTTCCCTCCCCTGTGTCCCTTGACCTCCCCCCACCCTGCTCTGACTGAGGAGAGGGGCCAGGGGTCAAGAGGGGCTTGAGCCACTCAGCTGTCCCTTCTTCGAGAAGCCAGCATGACGTCTGGTGTCCTGGCCCATCACAGCCCAAGGTCAAATGGCTGTCAAGGTGCCCGGTGGAGAGGCTGACCCTGATGGCCGGTACACTCTGCTCTCAGCAGCTAGCGGTGTCTGGGGCTTCTTGGAGTCCAGGACCTGTCAGGAGGGTGGCTTCGTCCTGGTGTCCTTCTGGAGTGGCTGCATTTTCTCACTCGCCCTGCTGGGCAGCCTGGGCCGAGTTGTTTGCCTTGACTGCGGTTCATGTTCATAGCAACAGAAGAGGATCCCCACCCGATGCTGCTGGTGGATGCTGAGGCTCAGCCTCTGTTTTCTAAGCCCATGCCACCAGGCCAGCTGCCCCGCTGCCCCATCAGTGCCCATGCCTGGAGGGCCCTGAGCGTCCTGCCTGAGCGGCGCCTGAGAGCTCCAAATGTTCTGTTGAGAATGGGCCCAAAGTGCTAAGTGAAAAATAGAGTAAGGTGCCAAGCCATGCACGTCTGCCTCCTTCATTTCCCCAGACCCACTGCTGTGGAGTCAATTCTGATTCATAGCAACCCTGTAGGACAGAAGAGTCAAACTGCCCCATAGGGTTTCCAAGGCTGAAATCTTTATGGAAGCGGACTGCCACATCTTTCTCCCGAGGAGTGGCTGGTGGGTTTGAACCACCTACCTTTCCGTTAGCAGCCAAGCGCTTAACTACTGTGCCACCAGAGCTACTCATTCCCCCAGAAAGGTCCCCCAATTCTAGGGCTGCCCCCTGTTTCTTTCTCTGACATTGATTATCTCTGGGGAGTGTGAATGGGAGTGAGATATTTATTTGTATTTCTGTGTGATGGCTTTTCTTTCCAATGAGTCATATTGTTTTTCCTTTAAAAACTTTGTTTTTTCACAAGAAAACTACTGGAACTAATAGAAGATTTCAGCAAAGTATCAGGATATAAGATAAACATGCAAAAATCAGTTGGATTCCTCTACACCAACAAAGAGAACTTTGAAAAGGAAATCACCAAATCAATACCAATTGCAATAGCCCCCAAGAAGATAAAATACTTAAGAATAAATCTAACCAGAGACGTAAAAGACCTATACAATGAAATCTACAAGACACTACTGCAAGAAACCAAAAGAGACTTACATAAGTGGAAAAACATACCATGCTCATGGATAGGAAGACTCAACATTGTGAAAATGTCATTTCTACCCAAAGACATCTACAGATACAATGCAATCCTGATCCAAATTCCAACGGCATTTTTTAATGAGTTGGAGAAACAAATCACCAACTTCATGTGGAAAGGGAAGAGGCCCCGAATAAGTAAAGCATTATTGAAGAGGAAGAACAAAGTGGGAGGCCTCACACTACCTGATTTTAGGTAGTCAAAACAGCCTGGTACTGGTACAACAACAGATAACATAGACCCTTGGAACAGAATTGAGAAGCCAGATGCAAATTCATCCACCTATGAGCAGGTGATATTTGACAAAGGCCAAAAGTCCATTAATTGGGGAAAAGACAGTCTCTTTAACAAATGGTGCTGGCATAACTGGATGTCCATCTGTACAAAAATGAAACAAGACTATACTTCACACCATGTACAAAACTAACTCAAAATGGATCAAAGACCTAAATATAAAATCTAAAACGACAAAGATCATGGAAGAAAAAATAGGGACAATGCTAGGAGCCCTAATACAGGGCATAAACAGAATACAAACCATAACTACCAATGCATAAACACCAGAAGAGAAATTAGATAACTGGGAGCTCCTAAAAATCAAACACTTATGCTCATCAGAAGACTTCACCAAAAGAGTAAAAAGAGAACCTACAGATTGGGAAAAATTTTTTGGCTATGACTTATCTGATCAGGGTCTAATCTCTAAAATCTAAAGATACCGCAACATCTCAACAACAATAAGACAAATGACCCAATTAAAAAATGGGCAAAGGATATGAACAGAAACGTCACCAAAGAAGACATTCAGGCGGCTAACATATATGTGAGGAAATGCTCACCATCATTAGCCATTAGAGAAATGCAAATCAAAACTACAATGAGATACCATCTCACCCCAGCAAGGTTGGCACTAATCCAAAGAACACAAAGTAAAAAATGTTGGAGAGGTTGTGGAGAGACTGGAACACTTATGCACTGCTGGTCGGAATGTAAAATGGTACAACCACTTTGGAAATAGATTTGGCCCTTCCTTAAAAAGCTAGAAATAGAAGGACCATACGATTCAGCAATCCCGCTCCTTGGATATATCCTAGAGAAATCAAAGCCGTCACATGAATAGATATATGCACATTCATGTTCATTGCAGCACTGTTCACAATAGCGAAAAGATGGAAACAACCTAGGTGCCCATCAACAGACGAATGGATGAACAAATTATGGTATATTCACACAATGGAATACTATGCAATGATAAAGAACAATGATAAATCCGTGAAACATCTCACAATATGGATGAATCTGGAGGGCATTAGGCTGAGTGAAATTACTCAGTTGCAAAAGGGCAAATATTGTATGAGACCACTATTATAAGGACTCAAGAAAAAAGACGGAAGAAAACATTCTTTGATGGTTATGAGGGTAGGGAGGGAGGGAGAAGGGTATTCACTAACTAGATAGTAGACAAGAATTATCTTAGGTGAAGGGAAGGACAACACACAATACAGAGGAAGTCAGCACAACTGGACTAAATCAAAAGCCAAGAAGTTTCCTGAACACAACCAAACACTCTGAGGGACAGAGTAGCAGGGGCTGGGGGCTGGGGACTGTGTTTTCGGGGAACATCTAGGTCAATTGGCATAGCAGTTTTTTAAGAAAAGGTTCTGCATCCCACTTTGGTGAATGGCGTCTGGGGTCTTAAAAGCTTGCAAGCGGCCATGTAAGATACATCAATTGGTCCCAACCCACATGGAGCAAAGGAAAATGAAGAACACCAAAGACACAAGGAAAATATTAGCCCAAGAGACATAAGGGCCACATAATCCAGAGACTCCATCAGCTTGAGACCAGAAGAACTAGATGGTACCCAGCTACCCCTAATGACCACCCTGACAGGGAACACAACAGAGAGTCCCTGATGGAGCAGGAGAAAAGTGTGGAGCTGAACTCAAATTCTAGTAAAAAGACCGGACTTAATGGTCTGACAGAGACTGGAGGAACCCCCGAAGCCATGGCCCTTGGATGCTCTGCTAACCCAGAACTAAAACCATTCCTGAAGCTCACTCTTCAGACAAACGTTAGATTGGACTATAAAACATAAAATAATACTCGTGAAGAGTGTGCTTCTTAGTTTAAGCAGATACATGAGACCAAATGAGCGGCTTCTGTCCAGAGGCAGGATGAGAAGGTAGGAAGGGTCAGGAGCTGGTTGGATGGACACAGGAAACCTGGGGTGGAAAGGGGGAGTGTGCTGTCACATTGTAGGGATTGCAACTAGTGTCACATAACAATATGTGTATAAATTTTTGTATGAGAAATTAACTTGAGCTGTAAACTTTCACCGAAAGCACAATAAAAAACAAAACAAACAAAATCTGTGTTTTTTTGTTTTTTGAATGGAGGCTTATCTTACATACAAGGAGCCCTGGTGGCACAGTGGTTAAGTGCTCGGTTGCTAATCAAAAGGTTGGCAGTTAGAACCCACCCAGTGGCTCCGAGAGGGAAAAGACCTGGTGATCTGCTCCTCTATAGATCGTTGTTGTTACGTGATGTTGAGTCAGTTCTGACTCATAGCGACCCGATGTACAACAGAATGAAATACTGTCTGGTCCTGCGTCATCCTCACAATCATTGCTATGCTTGAGCCCATTGTTGCAGTCACTGTGTCCGTCCATCTTGTTGAGGGTCTTCCTCTTTTTTGCCGACCCTCTGCTTTACCAAACATGATGTCCTTCTCCAGGGACTCGTCCCTCCTGAAAACATGTCCAAAGTTTGTGAGATGAAGTCTCACCATCCTCGCTTCTAAGGAGCACTCTGGCTGTACTTCTTCCAAGACAGATTTGTTTGATCTTCTGACAGTCCATGGTATATTCAATAGTCTTTGCCAACACCATAATTCAAAGGCATCAGTTCTTCTTCAGTCTTCCTTATTGACTGTCCAGCTCTCATATGCATGTGAGGCGGTTGATACCATGGCTGGGGTCAGGTGCACCTTAGTCCTCAAAGTGACATCTTTGCTTTTCAACACTTTAAGGAGATCTTTTGCAGCAGATTTGCCTAATGCAGTATACATTTGATTTCTTGACTGCTGCTTCCGTGGGTGTTGATTGTGGATCCAAGTAAAACGAAATCCTTGACAACTTCCGTATTTTGTCTGTTCATCATAAACCCTATGGGGCGGTTCTACTGTGTTACATGGGGTCACTGCGAGTCAGAGTTAGCTTGACAGCCCCCAACAACACAGCAACAGCGTACATACAGTGACGTGCACAGATTTTAAGTGTACGTCTCCGTGAGTTTCTACATATTTTTCAGGTGTAATTTTTAAAATACAAATGGACTCAGATTCTAGAAAAGTCTGGGTTAAGCATTCCACATGCTGGGTAGAGAAGAGATAATCCCACACTATCTCCCCTGGGGGGAATGTATTTCTCTCCCATCTGCTCAGCAACCCTGTGCGTCAGGAGTCCTGCCTGGCTCCACAGTGAGGACGTGGGGCTAAGAGAAGGTGGGACCCACAGGTGGGCTAAGCTCAGGTGTCTGGACTCTGCCTGTGTCTCGAGGTCCTGGCCCTGAGGGGCTAATCAAGAAGCTGAGGCCATCACCCATCACATAGAGCAGGTAGAGAGCTCTGCCAGCCGGCGTTCATTTGCTCGCGCACTCATTCACTCGTTCCTTTGTTCAGTCATTTGACAAGTGCCCTTTGTTCAGTCATTTGACAAGTGCCCACTGGCGGCGGTGTGGGCCAGTGCAGGGCGACGGCGGTGCGGGCCAGCGCAGGGCGGCGGCGGTGCGGGCCAGCGCAGGGCGGCGGCGGTGTGGGCTAGCGCAGGGCTGCATTCTTAGCTGCAGTAGCTCTTTTACGCCCCAGGGATGTGAGATTATCACCTCCAGGTTACACATGAGGAAACCGAGGCTCAGAGAGGGCAAGAGACTGGATCCAAGACACACAGCCGAGGCAGGGGCTGGATCTTGGGCCCATCTCTCTCCTAAGCTGCTCTAACCCACTCCCCAGACCTCCATTCCCACAGGGAGACCCTGGCATTCCTCCTGCTTGGAATGTCCCCTCTGCAGTAAGGGCCCTGGCAGGAGTGCAGGCCGGCAGGTGGGACGTGGCCGCTGGGTGGGCTGGGTGCAGGAGAGGTGGTGGGGTGGGGCTCTCTGGGCGGCCGCATCTGAGGTTGAGGTCACATCTTCCCTCTGTCTCCCCCTTGGCAGGGACTTTGCTGTGGGCCCCACGGGAGCCCTGAGAAGGCCTTGTTCAGCCCCAAATCCCTGGTTCAGGAGGAGAAAGCAAGGCCCGGAGACGGGAGGAGCCCCCCAAGTCACACAGGCACTTAGCCTGTGCCCTGGGGCCCAATGCTCCGGACTGACCTCTGCCTTCCCCTTGGGACTTCAGCCCTCCAGGACCCACCCAGCTTGAGGCACCCAGGGAGGAGAGCAGGCACAGAGGGAGGCTATTTCATAGGGACACCCCCGAGGCTTCATCTCTCTGGGGAGACCAAGGTGCTCGAGGGCCCTGACTTGGGCAGCTCTGGGTGGAACCCCAACTTGCACCTTCTCCTCTGGCCTCGCACCGACACAGCCCAGAGCCGCTGAAGAGAGACTACTAGCACAGCTGCCCCCTTAAACGGCCGGGAGCTGGCAGGTGGCTTCCCCTCCCTGGGCCCTTTAAAACAAGCCCTGGGCCGGTACACGAGGGTGACGAGGCGCAAGCCGCCACTGCTTGTTCATTTCAAGCGGCATCAAGGAGAGAGTCAGCCCACTGCTGCGGCTCGGGGACCCCGGTTGGACGGGCACTTGAGTTAAGTGTGGCTAATTTGGTACAAGAACGCGGACATCGTGGGCAGTTTCTGCATCCTGGAGAAAACGCAACAGTGTGAGGCCTGTTGCTCGGGCAGCAAGAAGCGGGGCTGGGAGAGGGAGGGTGGAGGGGCCGAGGCCTGGGGTGGGCAGGGAAGATGGGAAGGCTCGCTCGGCTCTAGCACGTGACAGGTGAGGGTGGAGGCAGAGTCTGAGGACTGTCTGCCAGGGCCCTGCTGGCCTCTGACCCTGTGAGCTGTGCACCTGGGCCACCTTGGCACCCAAGGCAGGTCCCCGTGAGCCTACTTGCTCCCCCCAGCTTCCCTTGCTTGCACCAGGAATACCAGGAGGGTCACCTGCGATGGGGACTGGCTGGGTGCCTGCCCCGGAGGGGTCACAGCCTGCAGGCAGTGAAGCACCCTTGCCTGTTGCTCTGAAACACAGACGCCCCTCCCCACGTTCTAGAGCAGAAGGAAGGAAGGAAGGAAGGAAGGGAGGGAGGGAGGGAGGGAGGGAAGGAGGAAGGAAATTGTGAGCCGTGGGTGGGTGATCCTGAGCTCTTCACGGGAGCCAGATGGCTCGGCTCCAACCTGAGCCCCCATCATTCCTTTATGCAGCAAAATTTGCCGAGCCCTGGGGGTACCTCCATGAATAAAACAGCAAAGCCCCCTGCCCCACCGTTTCCATTCTAATGGGGTGTACTGGCTGGGGGACTGTGGGAAAGGGATTGTCATGCACCCTACTTAGAAAGGAATATTGTGGGCTCAGGGGAGATGGTGCTGAAGAAGTGCTAGCCCTCCACATCTGGTAGACAGTGAGGACTTGCTAACCGTCGGGGTCCCTGGGTGGTGCAAATGGTTACGCGCTGGGTTATTAACCAAAAGCTTGTGGTTTGAACCCACCCAGAGGCGCCTCGGAAGAAAGTCCTGCCAATTGGCTTCCAATAGGTCACAGCCTTGAAAGTCCTCCGGAGGGAGTGCAGTTCTTCTCCGGAGCACATGGGGTTGCCGTGAGGTGGAGTTGACTCTACAGCAACTGGTTCTCCTGTCGTTATTTGCTTGGGCCAGTGGACATGGCGCCTCAGAGGCATGAAGCCCCTCCTCTTGGGGCCTGGACTTAGTGACTTTCCGGTGCTAAGAGCTGCCTGAGTGTCAGGAAGGCCGAGGCCCCGACGGCTCACCAGGCGGGAGGGTCTGAGAAGGGCAGGACTACCCAGGGACTGACAGGTGCTTGGTGAGTTCTGACTCAGTATCTCTCTTTTGGGACCGGCCTGGGGGTCTCGCCCCTTCAGTGTGGGGTCTCGCCAGAGTACTAGACGTGGGTCCCAAGTCCCAGATGATGCCCCTTTCTTATGGATTCCCCCCAATTCCCTGGTTATCCCACCCGCCCAGGGCCACGCGGCTAGTGTAAGGGAACGGTTAAGAACAAGGGCTTTGGCATTAGGCAGACCTGGGTTCAAATCCCGCCTCAACCACTGTGAGCTAAGTGCTCTTGGGCAAAATGCTGAGACTTCCTAATTTTTTCATTTTTCGTCTGTAAAATGGGGACCCGATAGAGCCACATTCATCAGTTACTATGTTGTTTATTGGTTTTCTTTTGGCTGTACAGGCAGTCCCTGGGCTACGAACGTCCGACTTAGGGACAACTCATACTTTTCCCTTTAATGTCATGTAAGTTTGCCCTCACTTTGAAATGATTGAACCAACCCCTAAAAAAAAAAGCCCATTGCTTTCAAGTCAATTCCTACTCCTAGTGACCCTGTAGGCTAGAGCAGAACTGCCCCACAGGGTTTCTAAGGAGTGGCTGGTAGATTCAAACTGCTGACCTTTTGGATAGCAGCCGAGCTCTTCACCACTGTGCCACCAACCCCTGCTCACAACAAATTTTTCATCAAGATCACTTCACTTGCTGCATGTGCAGCTTTTAAATCATTGAAAAGGCTTCAAGCTTTTCTTGCCCTAAAGTAAGGCTAAATAAGAACTGTATGCACCTTGTTCCCACTTACCGACAAATTTGACTTAAAGGCTTAAAGACACAGTTAGGAATGGATGTCCTTTGTAACCCAGGGGGTGCCTGTATTGTCTAATCTGTTCTAGTCTAATCATCCTTTTCTGTATTAGTTATCTGTTGCTGTGTATCAAAAATACTCCAACAGATAGTGGCTTAAAACAACAAATATTTATTATCTCACAGATTCTGTGGGTAAGGAATCCAGGTGTGGCTTAGCTGAGGCCACTAGCTCAGGTGTTTTCATAAGTTGCAATCAAAGTTGGCCAGGGCCACAGTCATCTCAAGACTCTACTGAGAGAGAATCTGCTTCCAAGCTCACTCCCATGGTGTTTGGCATGTCCTTGTGGGCTGTAGAACTAAGGGACACTCACCCACCAACTTACTTGTAAAACTGTTTGGGCCTGGTGTCTTTTGGGAAGCCGGGATGGTTGGGAGGGGGAAACTATTGAGTACTGATTCAATCTATTTAATGGTTATTGGTTTAGTTAAGTTTTCTATTTCTTCTTGTGTCAATTTTAGTAAGTCATATTCTTCTAAAAATATTCATTTATCCAAAATGTTCACATTTATTGACATAAGTTCTCTGTTGTATTTGCTTATGATTTAAAAATCTCTAGAAAAAATTGCACTATAAACTTTTTTTGTTCTTAATATTCTTTATTTGTATTTCTTCTTTTTTTCTTGAACTATCTTTTAGATATTTTGCTTTTCTCTATTGGTTTATATTTCACTGGTTTTTGCTCATGTCTATTATTTCTCTCCTTCTTGTGTTAGTTTACTTTGCTGTTGTTTTTCCAGCTTCTTGGTTGAACACTTAACTAATTCATGTTTAATCATTCTTGTTTTATAGTAAATGCATTTAATACTATGAATATTCTCCTAGGCATTGGTTTAGCTATGTCTCATAAGTCCTCACAGCTGGACCAATAAACAACATCATGATAAATGGAGAAGAAATTGAAGTTGCTAATATTTCATTCTGTTGGATCAACAATTAATGTCCATGGAAACAGCAGTCAAGAAATCAAATGATGTATTGCATTGGGCAAATCTTCTGCAAAAGACCTCTTTACAGTTTCAAAAAGCAAAGATGTCACTTTGATGACTAAGGCGCATCTGACCCAAGTCATGGTATTTTCAATTGCCTCATATGCATGGGAAATTTGGATAATGAAAAAGGAAGACAGAAAAAGAATTAATGTATTTGAACTGTGGTGTTGGCAAAGAATATTGAATATAAGATGGACTGCTCAAAAAATGAAGAAATCAGTCTTAGAAGAATACAACCAGAATGCTCCTTAGAAGCTAGGATGGAGAGACTTTGACCAGCTTACTTTGGACATGTCATCAGGAAAGACTAATCGCTAGAGAAGAACATCACGTTTGGTAAAGTAGAGGGCCAAGAAAAGTAAGGAAAACCCTCAGTGAGATGGATTGACACAATAGCTGCAACCATGAATTAAAACATACCAACCATCATGAAGATGGTGTAGGACCTAGCAGTGTTTCGTTCTGTAATACATAAAGTCATCACAAGGGGAGCCAACTCAAAGACAACTACAACGACATCATCAATTTTGGCATGTAATTCTTGCATTGTCATTCAATTCTATATATCTTAAAATTTTCCTTGTGATTTTTTCTTTAACATATGAGTTATGCAGGAGTGCCTTTTGTATACAATCTTTTAGAGTTGATTTCTGGTATAATTATGTTGTGGCATCAGAATGTGTGGTTTGTTTTTATGGTACTTCAGAAGAAGGTTTACAGAACAAATAGGTTCTCACAAAAGAGTAGGTACAAGTATTGTTTTATGACAATGGTTAACAACCCAACAACATGTCAACACTGTCCCTTCTCAACCTTGGGTTCCCTATTACCAGCTTTCCTGTCCCCTCCTGCCTTCTAGTCCTTGTCCCTGGGATGTTGTGCCCCATTAGTCTCATTTTCTTTTATGGAGCTGTCTAATCTTTGGCTGAAGGGTGAACGTCAGGAGTGACTTCATTACTTAGCTAAATAGGTATCCAGAGGCCATACTTTCCGGGTTACTTCCAGTCTCTGTCAGGCCAGTAAGTCTGTTTTTTTTTTTTTTTTTTTTTTTTTGTGAGTTAGAATTTTGTTCTACATTTTTGTCCAGCTCTGTCCGGTACCCTCTGTTGTGATCCCTGTCAGAGCAGTCAGTGGTGGTAGCCAGGCACCGCCATCTAGTTATACTGGACTCAGTCTGGTGGAGGCTGCGGTAGTTGTGGTCCATTAGTCCTTTGGACTAATCTTTCGCTTGTCTTCTTCATTCTCCCTTGCTCCCGAAGGGATGAGACCAGTGGAGTATCTTAGATGGCTGTTCACAGGCTTTTAAGACCCCAGACAGTACTCACCAAAGTAGAATGTAGAACATTTTGTTTATAAACTGTGTTATGCCAGTTGAGCTAGATGTTTCCCGAGACCATGGTCCCCACAGCTTTCCACCCAGCAATTCGGTCCGTCAGAGAGTTTGGATGGGTCTATGGAGCTTTCATGACCTTGCCTTGTACAAGTTGTGTTGGCTTCCCCAGTATTGTGTACTGTCTTCATCAAAGTTACCACATATCTATTGCCTATTTAGTTTTTTCCTTTATTTTTTTTTATTGTACTTTAGATGAAGGTTTACAGAACAAATAGTTTCTCATTAAACAGTACACATATTGTTTTATGACATTGGTTAACAACCCCACAA
>NW_004444150.1:2361086-2420913 GCF_000243295.1 Trichechus manatus latirostris | reverse complement strand
CTTCTCAACCTTGGGTTCCCTATTACCAGCTTTCCTGTCCCCTCCTGCCTTCTAGTCCTTGTCCCTGGGATGTTGTGCCCCATTAGTCTCATTTTGTTTTATGGGGCTGTCTAATCTTTGGCTGAATGGTGAACCTCGGGAGTGACTTCATTACTAAGCTAAAAGAGAATGTGTGGTTTGGATGATAGTAATACTTTGGAAATTATTGAGATTTCCCTTATGATTTAATAAAGGGTTGATTAAAAATGTATGACTGTAAAGAATGGGTGAAAAAAACCCACTGCCATCAAGTTGATTCTGACTCATAGCAACCCTATAGGACAGAGTAGATCTGCCCCATAGGGTTTCCAAGGCTGTAAATCTTTACAGAATCAGACTACCACATCTTTCTTCCGCAGAGCAGCTGGTGGGTTCGAACTGCTGACCTTTTGGTTAGTAGCCGAGCACTTTAACCACTGCACCACCAGGTCTTCTTAAAGAATGTATATTCTTTTAATTGAGTGAACAGTTCTATATATACGTCTATTAGCTGTTTACTTTTGTTGTTCAAATTTTCTATAATATTGTGAATTTGGAGCCCTGGTGGCATGGTGGTTAAGAGCTTGGCTGCTAACCAAAAGGTCAGCAGTTCTACTCTGTCCTATAGGGTCACTATGAGTCAGAATCAACTCAACAGCAATGAATATTATGAATTTTTATCAACTTGATTTATTAGTTTCTGATAGAGGTATATTATATTAAAATTTCCCATTATGGTGAAAAACTTATCAATTATCCTTTCAATTTGGTCTTTTTTTGCTTTATGTATCTTGAAGCTATGTTGTTGATTGATCACAAGTTAATGATTTTTATGTCTTCTGGGTGTAATATGCCCTTTTATTATTATGTGATGTCTCTTTTTAGTAGTATTTGTGCTTTTGACTGCAGTTCTACTTTATCTACTATTAATATTCAGATGTCAGAACTTTTTGGTTAGTATTTGCATATTTCTTTCTGTCATTTTTAAAAAATTTCTCAGACTTTCTGAGTGATTTTGTTTTATAATAGGCAAGTTTATTCTATTTACATTTATTAGGATTGGTAGTATAACTGAACATATTTCTGTAATCTTCTTCTAAATTTTCTGTCTATAATTTTTTAATTTGCTTTCTTTTCCTTTCATGCTCTGCTTTACATTGAGTTTATAAAGTCTTCTATATTCTTCCTGCCAACCTCCCACCCTGATAGTTTGGAAGATACAAATTTGATTTCTACTATCTTAATAGTTACCCTAAATTTTTTAGCATACATACCTGTGATGGTTTTAAAGGTATGTCCACAAATTTTTTTATATGTCTCCATTCAAGAGTTGGAGCTTAATTTACCCTCCCTTGAGTATGAGATGGACTTAGTGACTCACTTCTATTAAATAAAATATGGCACAAGTAATAACACTGCTGTGCTTAGTTTATAAAAAGACTGTGGCTTCCATCTTGTGTGTGCCCTCTACTTCTTGTTACTCATTCCTTCTCTCTCTTAGATCACTCATCTTTAAGGACACCAGCTGCCATGTCACGAGGACCCTCAAGCCACCTATGTAGAGGGTCACCTGGTGAGGAATTTAAGCTTCCTGCCAACTGCCTTAATGTAGAATATGCGTATTCTTTTGTTTCCTTATGCAACATAGGGGAATGTACTCTTTTTATTAAACACCATTCAGTCTATTGCATTTTTTTCTCTCTCTCTTTTTTATCATGCATTAAGTGAAAGTTTACATAGTAAATTAGATTCTCTATTGCATTTTTATGTTGTTGTTGTTATTAGGTGTCATTGAGTTGCTTCCAACTCATAGTGACCCTACGTACAACAGAACGAAATGCTGCCCAGTCCTGCGCCATCCTCACAATCATTGTTATGCTTGAGCCCATTATTGCAGCCACTGTGTCAATCCATCTCATTGAGGATCTTCCTCTTTTTCACTGACCCTCTACTTTACCAAGCATGATGTCCTTCTCCAGGGGACTGGTCCCTCTTGATAACATACCCAAAGTATGTGAGATGAAGTCTCTCCATCCTTCCTTCTAAGGAGCATTCCAGCTATACTTCTTCCAAGACAGAGTTTTTGTATTAATGGATATATTTTTTCTTACTAAGATTTATAATTGGTACTTTTTAATATATTCCTGTTCTTGTTTCATTTCTATTTTTGTTTCATAATGACACAAAAATGTGTGACATAATACACAAACAGAAAAGCGATGAAAATAAAAACTTGATTGACTAAAAGATAAATTGAGACGTTAGGCATGGGTTGAAGGACTCCAATAGAATTAGTTTTTTTCAATATTTTACTTTAAGAATTATTATGAAAAATTTCAAACATACAGCAAAACGGAAGAAATTGTGCAGTAAATATGTACAAGTACCCACCATCCCTATAGCACAGTGGTTAAGAGCTGGGCTACTAACCTAAAGGTCAGCAGTTCAAATCCACCAGCTGCTCCTTGGAAACCTTAAGGGGCAGTTCTATTCTGTCCTATAGGATCGCTATGAGTTGGAATCGATTTGACAGCAATAGGTTTGGTTTGGTTTTAGTGCTCACAGCCTAGATTCTTACCATTAAATAATGATAAAGAGATCAATTCACCAAAAAGACATAACAATAACAATCTTAACTGTGTAAACACCTAACAGCAAAACTCCAAAATACATGAAGCAAAACTTGATTAAAGGGAAAGGAGAAATAGAAACATCCACAATTATACTTAAAGACTTCCACACTTCACTCTCAGTAACTGGTAGAACAAGTAGACAGAAAAGCAGTAAGAATATGGAAGACTTGACCTACAAGACTATCAAACAACTTGACTTAATTGACATTTACAGAACACTCCATCCAACAACAGCAGAATGCACATTCTTTTTAAGTGAACATTAAACATTCACTAAGGCAGATGATCTTATGAACCCAACCTCAACAAATTTAAAAGAATTTAAATCCTACAAAGGATAGTCTCTGACTGTAACAGAATTAAACTAGAAACCAATAACAGAAAGATGTCTGAAAAATCCATAAATATTTGAAAATTAAACAACATATTTCTAGGTAATCTTCTGGTCAAAGATAAAATCACAAAGGAAATGAGAAAATATTTGGAACTGAATGAAAATGAAAACTCAACGTATCATATTTGTGGGATGCTGCTAAAACAATGTTTAGAGGGGAGTTTATTATTACGATTATCACTCATCTAACATAAGAAACCAGAAAAAGAAGAAAATTAAACTCCAATCAAGGAGGAGAAAGGAAATAATAAAGTTAAGGGTGAAAATCAATGACATAGAAAACAGAAAAGCAAGAGGAAAAACTATCAATAAAACCAAAGCTCACTGTATGAAAAGATTAATATAATTGACGAAGCTTAACCTGACTTAACAACATAAAAAAGAGAGAAGATGCCAATTGCCAATATCAGGAATAAAAGAAGGGACACAAGTCCAGATATTATAAATATTAAAAGGATAATAAGGATTATTACAAATGATTTTTGTCCCTAAATTCTAGAGTTTAGATGAAACTGAGAAGCTTTTTGAAAGACAGAAGATACCAAAGTTCACTTGAGAATACTGTTATAAATTGTATCATTTAAAAGATGTATTTTCTATTCCTTTACTCCTGTCATATGGAAATAGATTTGATTTTATATGCTTATTTAATATCCAGCAACCTTGTTAAACATTTAGTAATTCTAATTATTGATCTATAAGTTATTTTGGAACTTCTATGTACACAATCATGTTATCTGTCAATAATGACAGTTTTATTTCTTCCTTTCCAAACTTTTTGCCTTTTATTTTTTATTCTTACCTTATTGCACTATCTGGGACTGCTAGTACAATGTTGAATAGAGTGGTGAGGGAAGAAATTATTGCTTTGTTTCTAATTCAAAGCTTTCAAATTTTACATTAAGTATGATGATTACTGTAGATGTTCTATAGAGATCCTTACACAGGCCAAGGGAATTCCCTTTTATCACTAATTTGCCAAGAGTTGTTTTATTTTTAATCATGAATGGATGTTGAATTTTCTCAGATGTCTTTCCTGTATGTAGTAAGTTTTTCATTTGATTTCTCATTTGATTTATTGATTTCCTAAGGGTAAGTGCTCGACTGCTAACTGCAAGTTTGGCGGTTCAAACCCACCAGCTGCTCCGTGGCAGAAAGATGTGGCAGCCTGCTTCCATAAATATTACAGCCTTGGAAACTTTATGGTTCTACTTTGTCCTATAGGGTTGCTATGGGTTGGAATCAACTCGACCGCAATGGGTTAACAGGCTTTAACCAAATTCTCATTTTTGATGTAACTTTGTTGTTGTTAGGTGCCGCTGAGTAAGCTCCAACTCATAGCAACCCTATGTACAACAGAATGAAACACTGCCCGGTCCTGCGCCATCCTCACAATCGTTATGCTTGAGCCCATTGTTGCAGCCACTGTGTCAGTCCATCTCATTGAGGGTCTTCCTCTCTTTCGCTGACCCTCTGCTTTGCCAAACATGATGTCCTTCTCCAGGGACTGGTCCCTTCTGATAACGTGTCCCAAGTATGTGAGTTTAAGTCTCGCCATCCTCACTTCTAGGAGCACTGTGGCTGTAATTCTTTCAAGACAGATTTGTTCGTTTTGGGAGCAGTCCATGGTATATTCAGTATTCTTTGCCAACACCATAATTTAAAGGCATCAATTCTTTTTTGGTCTTCCTTATTCATTGTTCAGCTTTCATATGCGTATGAGGCGATTGAAAATATTATGGCTTGGGTCAGGCACACCTTAGTTCTCAAAGTGACATCATTGCTTTTTAACACTTTAAAGAGGTCTTTTGCAGCATATTTTCCCGATGCAATATGTTGTTTGATTTCCTGACTGCTGCTTCCATGGGCATTGATTAGTGGGGCCAAGTAAAATGAAATCCTTCACAACTTCAGTCTTTTCTCTCCTTTATCATGATATTGCTTATTGGTCCAGTTGTGAGGATTTTTTTTTCTCTTTATTTTAAGGTGTATTCCATACTGAAGACTGTGGTCTTTGATCTTCATCAGTAAGTGCTTCAAGCCCTCTTCGCTTTCAGCAAACAAGGTTGTGTCATCTGCATATCACAGGTTGTTAATGAGTTTTCCACCAATCCTGATGCCACATTCTTCTTCATATAGTCCAGCTTCTCAGATTATTTGTTCAACATATAGATTGAATAAGTGTGGTGAAGGGATACAATCGTGACACACACTTTCTTAATTTTAAACCATGCAGTATCCCCTTGCTCTTATCGAAAAACTGCCTCTTGGTCTATGTACAGGTTCCACATGAGCACAATTAAGTGTTCTGGAATTCCCATTCTTCACAATGTTATCCATAATTTGTTATGGTCCACAGAGTCGAATGCCTTTGCATAGTCAATAAAACACAGGTAAACATCTTTCTGGTAGTCTCTGCTTTCAGCTGAGGTCTATCTGGCATCAGCAATGATAGCCCTGGTTCCACGTCCTCTTCTGAATCTGGCTTGAATTTCTGTCAATTCCCTGTCAATGTACTGCTGCAACCACTTTTGAATGGTCTTCAGTAAAATTTTACTTGAGTGTGATTTTAATGATATTGTTCAATAATTTCTGCCTTCTGTTGGATTACCTTTCTTTGGAATGGGCACAAATATGGATCTCTTCCAGTTGGTTAGCCAGGGAGCTGTCTTCCAAATTTCTTGGCATAGTTGAGGGAGCACATCCAGTGCTGCATCCGTTTGTTGAAACATCTCAATTGGTATTCTGTCAATTCTCAGAGCCTTGTTTTTCACCGATGCCTTCAGTGCAGCTTGGACTTCTTCCTTCGATACCGTCGGTTCTTGATCATATGCTACCTCCCGAAATGGTTGAATGTTGACCATTTCTTTTTGGTACAGTGACTCTGTGTATTCCTTCCATCTTCTTTTGATGTTTCCTGCATGGTTCAATAGTTTCCCCCGTGTTGTTGTTGTTGTTAGGTACCATCAAGTTGATTCTGACTCATAGTGACCCTATGGACAACAGAAAGAAACACTGCCCGGTCCTGTGCCATCCTCATAATCATTGTCACGCTTGAGCCCATTGTTACAGTCACTGGGTCAGTCCATCTTATTGAGGGTCTTCCTCTTTTTTGCTTACCCTCTAGTTACCAAGCATGACGTCCTTCTCCAGGCACTGATCCTTCCTGGTAACGTGTCCAAATTATGTGAGATGTCGTCTTGCCGTCCTTGCTTCTAAGGAGCATTCTGGTTGTACTTCTTCCAAAACAGATATGTTTGTTCTTTTGGCAGTCCATGGTATATTCAATATTCTTCACTAACAGCACAATTCAAAGGCGTCAATTCTTCTTCAGTCTTTCTTATTCACTGTCAAGCTTTCACATGCGTTTGAGATGATTGAGAACACCATGACTTGGGTTAGGCACACCTTAGTCTTCAAGGTGATATCTTTGCTTTTCAACGCTTTAAAGAGGTCTTTTGCAACAGATTTGCCCAATTCAATACGTCTTTTGATTTCTTGACTGCTGCTTCAATGGGTGTTGATTGTGTACCCAAGTAGAATCCATCAAAATTGCAACTCGAGGCTTGAATTTTTTCTTCAGTTCTTTCAACTTGAGAAATGCTGAGTGTGTTCTTCCCTTTTGGTTTTCTAACTCCAGGTCTGTCTTAGGCTGGGTTCTCTAGAGAAGCAAAACAGTAAAGCATATATATATATATATATACACATACATATACCTACAAAGATTTATATCCAGGAAATGGCTCACATGGTTTTTGAGGCTGTAAGGTTCCAAGTCTGTGGAGCTGGAAAGAATGGAAAGAAGTTTCTCCTGACTCACGTAGCCACAGAGGCTGGTGAACCCAAGATCAGCAAGCTGGAGAGCAGGGCTGTTGCTTACAGGCTGTGAAGATCAATGAATCTCAAGACTGGCAGGCAAGACTGCTGCTAGCTCAAGTCTTAAGAACTGGAGGTCAGAGGAACAGGGCCAGTTGCAGGATCCAGAACAAGCAAAAGCCCTGGCAAGGAGAGCAGGAAGGACTAGATGGCAGAGGGTGGAGACATGAAGGCTTAGGGGGCCGTAAGCCACCACAGACCCTGCCCCCACTGGTACGATTCACCACAGATCCCATTGTGGGGGTGACCACGTATCAAATCTCAACAGGGAAGTGATCACAACATTATATGACTGCCAAAACACTGAGAATCATAGCCCAGCCAAATTGACACACAATCTTAACCATCACAGTCCACCCCTTGTCAACTTGGCGCCTATACACATCTTCCCAAACCATACGTAATCTCTGAATAAAGACAATTACAAAGTCATACTTGGGCCCAGCATGGTACAACGAACACACATACAACCGAAAATGCAATAGCCTTGTTTACATCTTACATTTTATAAGTGAAGAAAACAAAAATATTTGATGCACACATACAAAGCAAAAGTACTCATAACAATTACAGTCCTTGTTTCTGCAACTGGTCACATGGCCATAACAGGTATTTAGAACTACCTTCTTCTGCCACCCATTCCGTATTCCCTTTGCCCTCAGCAATCACCTCAGCTGGTCGTGGTTCTTTGTCTGGTGGGGTGACCCAAACCTTCATTCCTGAAAGGTCTGGGGCATTAGTAGTCATGTCAGAATTGGGTTGGTGTAGTTTTCCATTGAATTTAATCACAGGTCATGGTAGCCCTAAGGCATCTCCTGCATTCCAGACATACTCTTCTTTACCTCCGTATGTAATATCAGTCAGATTTCCTCTTGGTAATCAGGATCAATCACACTAGCCAGTACGGTAACTCCCTTCCCTTTTTTGCCTGTTGATCCAGAGGCATAAGGAGCCCAAAGTGGCCAGGTGACATTCTTAGTTTCCAGTTCAGTGGAATCAGTGATGTGTCTTCAGGTGGAAGCATTCCTTCTTTTGAAACTAAGGCCTCTAGACCAGCAGAGCATAAGGTCGTGGGGACAGGAAGCAAAAATCTTGCAAGCGGGTCACTAGGGGTAATGGTGAGTGGTGCCACTCCCATTACCACACCTTGATCCCTGGACCCACGAATCCTGGCTATGGGAGAAACAACACCACATATTGGAAGCTAGTTTAGAGCACATACAGCCTCCTGGAGAACATTGCCCCAACCCTGCAAGGTATTGCCACCTAGCTGGCACCATAAGTGTATCTTTAGGAGGCCATTCCATCGTTCTATCAAGCCAGCTGCTTCAGGATGATGGGGGACATGGTAAGACCAATGAATTCCATGTGCGTGGGCCCACTGGTGCACTTCATTTGCTGTGAAGTGAGTCCCTTGATCCGAGGCCATGCTGTGTGGGATACCATGACGGTGGATAAGGCATTCTGTAAGTCCATGGATGGTAGTTTCGGCAGAAGCATTGCATGCAGGGAAGGCGAATCTATATCCAGAGCAAGTGTCTATTCCAATAAGAACAAAACACCGCCCTTTCCATGATGGAAGAGGTCCAATGTAATCAACTTGCCACCAGGTTGCTGGCTGATCACTTGAGGGATGGTGCCATATCGGAGACTCAGTGTTGGTCTCAGCTGCTGGCAGATTGGGCACTCAGCAGAGGCTGTAGCCGAGTCAGCCTTGGTGAGTGGAAGTCCATGCTGCTGGGCCCATGCATAACCTCCATCCCTGACACCACAGCCACTTTGTTCATGAGCCCATTGAGCAATGATTGGAGTAACTGGGGAAAGAGAATGACTGGTTTCCACAGAATGTGTCATCCTGTCCACTTGATTGTTAAAATCTTCCTCTGCTGAGGTCACCCTTTGGTGAGCCGTCACATGAGAAACAAATATCTTCACTTCTTTGGCCCATTCAGAGAGGTCTACCCACATACCTCTTCCCCATAAATCCTTGTCTCCAATTTTCCAATCATGTTCCTTCCAAGCCCCCGACCATTCAGCCAAACCATTGGCCACAGCCCATGAATCAGTATACAATCACACATCTGGCCATTTCTCCTTCCAAGCAAAGTGAACAACCAGGTGCACTGCTCTAAGTTCTGCCCATTGGGAGGATTTCCCTTCACCACTGTCCTTCTGGGAGGTCCCAGAAAGGGGCTGTAGTGCTGCAGCTGTCCACTTTTGAGTGGTGCTTGCATATCGTGCAGAACCATCTATAAACCAGGCACGAGTTTTCTCTTCTTCAGTCAACTCATCATAAGGAACTCCTCATGAGGTGATAGGTACAGACTGGGAGATGGAAGGTAATGTGACAGGAGTGGAGACCATTTAATGATGGAGTGCTGCTGTGCATGTCCAACTTTATGGTTCTGTGGGTCAGACAACACCCAGTTCATGATAGGCAGCTCAGGTCACATGGTGACTTGGTGTCCCATGGTTAAGCATTCAGTCTCTACTAAGGCCCAGTAACAAGCCAAAAACTGTTTCTCAAATGGAGAGTAGTTATCCGCAGAGGATGGCAGAGCTTTGCTCCAAAATCCTAAGGGTCTGTGCTGTGATTCACCAATAGGGGCCTGCCAAAGACACCAAACAGCGTCTCTATCTGCCACCGACACTTCAAGCACCATTGGATCAGCTGAATCATATGGTCCAAGTGGCAGAGTGGCTTGCATAGCAGCCTGAACCTGTTGCAGAGCCTTCTCTTGTTCCAGGCCCCACTCAAAATGAGCAGTTTTTTGAGTCACTTGATAAATAGGCCAGCGTAGCACACCCAAATGAGGAATAAGCTGCCTTCAAAATCCAAAGAGGCCCACTAGGCATTGTGCCTCCTTTTTAGCTGTGGGAAGAGTCAGATGCAATAACTTTTCCTTCAGTTTAGAAAGAATATTTCAACATGCCCCAAACCACTGGACCCCTAGAAATTTCACTGAGGTGGAAGGTGCCTGAATTTTTGTGGGATTAATTTCCCACCCTCTAGCATGCAAATATTTTACCAATAAGTCCAGAGTCATTGACATTTCTTCCTTACTAGGTCCAATCAGCATAATGTCATCAAAGTAATAGACCAGTGTGATGTCTTGTGGAAAGGAAAGGTGATCAAGGTCCCTGTGGACTAAATTATGACATAGGGCTGGAGAGTTGATGTAGCCCTGAGATAGGCAACTGAAGGTGTATTGCTGGCCTTGCCAGCTAAAGACAAACTGCTTCTGATGGTCATTCAAAACAGTTATGGAGAAAAAGGCATTAGCCAGATCAGTAGATGCATACCAGGTACCAGGAGATGTATTAATTTGCTGAAGCAATGAGACTACACTTGGAACAGCAGCTGTAATTGGTTAAGTTTTTGATAATCCACTGTCATTCTCCAAGATCCATCTTTTTTTTTCCACAGGCCAAATAGGTGAGTTGAATGGGGATGTGGTGGGAATCATCACCCCTGCATCCTTCATATCCTTGATGGTGGCAGTAATCTCTGCAATCCCTCCAGGAATGTGGTATTGCTTTTGGCTTACTATTTTCCTAGGTAGGGGCAGTTCTGATGGCTTCCACTTGGCTTTTCCTACCATAATAGCCCTTACTCTATTCGTCAGGGATCCAGTGTGGGGGTTCTGCCAGTTGCTGAGTATATCTATTCCAATTATGCATTCTGGAACTGGGGAAATCACTACAGGATGGGGTTGGGGATCCACTGGACCCACTGTGCGACTGACAAGAGCTAAGACTCCATTAATAACCTGACCTCCATATGCCCCCACTCTAATCATTGGGCCACAGTGATGTTTTGGTTCTCCTGGAATTAGTGTCAGTTCAGAGCCAGTATCCAGTAATCCTGAAAAGTCTGATTCTTTCCTTTTCCCCAGTCAACAATCACTGTGGTAAAAGGCCATAGATCTCTTTGTGAAAGGCTGGGAGAAAGATTAACAGTGTAAGTTTTTGGCAGCGTATTGGAATCCTTCTTCAAGGGGACCCAGCCTTCCCTTCAATCAAGGGGTTGTGGATCTGTAAACTCGCTCAAGTCTGGGAATTGATTGAGGGACTATGATTGTCTATCCTGGTAATTTGAGTTAGGCTGCTGTTCACTTGACCTAGAATTCATGTGTTTATAGAGATCTAGTAAATATTTAGTAGATTTCCTATCTATTTCACTCCTAGGTATACCATGACTAAGTAGCCAATGCCATAAGTCCATATGAGTCAGACTATTCCGGATTACCGCTTTGACTCTGCTGTCCATTATGGTAACTACGCCCACCTTGTCTTTGTTGATTGAATGCTACCACTTGGCGTCTACCACCATGGACTCCAGTCAGCCCCATTGTAGTTAGTTGTCATAATTCAGTTAGGGAAGTTCTCACAGTCAAATCTGACTTACATAAAACAGCAATCACAGCAGTCTTCAAGGATGCTGGGGCTCCCTTCACAAACTGTTCCCCACTGTTATGGTAAAATGTGTGTCATCTGGACACTCCATGTGTGGGTCTTGGGTCTAACCTGATAAATCCACTCTAGCATGCCAATTTCCCTAAGGCTTTGGATACCTTCTTCTACAGTATACCCAGGCAGGTCTGGTACTTCAATTTGATTTAGTGTAGGCTACCAAGTAATCCATGCTTTAGCAACCCAACCTAATAAACTATTAGATCCTTTCCTACCTTATCGAGCAGAAACATTGAATGAAAAATCTCTGCTTAGTGAGCCCATATCAGTAAACTCATACTGATCCATCTTTATGTTCCTTGCACTATTATCCTATACACCCTTAATAGCTATTCCCACACATATACCCCAGGCTTCTGTTTGTACATATTAGAAAAGTCAAGCAGGATCCAGAACAATCAAAAACCCTGGCAAGGAGAGCAGGAAGGACTAGGTGGCAGAGGGTGGGGAGATGAAGCCTGAGGGGACGGTGAGCTGCCACAGACCCTGCCCTTGCCGGTACCACTCAGCAAAGATCGCATCGTGGGGGTAATCATGTATCAAATCTCAACAAGGAAGTGATCACAACATTATATGACTTCCAAAACACTAAGAATCATGACCCAGTCAAGTTGACACGCAAGTCTTAAGCATAACAAAGTCTTTGCACATTTCATTATAATATTTTGTCTTCTCGAGCTGCCCTATGAGATCTTCTGTTCAGCTCTTTCACTTCATCAATTATTCCATTCGCTTTAGCTACTCTAAGTTCAAGAGCAAGTTTCAGAGTCTCTTCTGACATCCATTTTGGTCTTTTCTTTCTTTCCTATCTTTTTAATGACCTTTTGCTTTCTTCATGTTTGATATCCTTGATGTCATCCCACAACTTGTCTGGTCTTGGGTCATTAGCGTTCAATGCATCAAATCTATCCTTGAGATGGTCTCCAAATTCAGGTGGGGTATACTCTGGTTCATATTTTGGCTCTTGTGGACTTGTTTTAATTTCCTTCAGTTTCAACTTGAACTTGCATATGAGAAATTGATGGTCTGTTCCCCAGGTGGCCCTGGCCTTTATGCATTCCATTTCACTTTTGACGACTTCCAATTTTTCTAGATTCATACTTTGTACATTCCATGTTTCAATTATTAATGGATGTTTGCAGCTATTTCTTCTCATTTTGAGTTGTGCCATCTCAGCAAATGAAGGTCCCGAGAGCTTTACTCCGTCTACGTAATTAAGATCGACTCTACTTTGAGGCTTCAGCTCTTCCCCAGTCGGATTTTGAGCGCCTTCCAACCTGAGGGGCTCATCTTCCGGCACTATACCGGACAATGTTCTGCTGCTATTCATAAGGTTTTCACCGGCCAATTGTTTCAGAAGTGGACCACCAGGTCCTTCTTCCTAGTCTGTCTTAGTCTGTAAGCTCCACTAAAACCTGTCCACCAAGGGTGACCCTGCTGGTTGTTGAAATACTGGTAGCAAAGCTTCCAGTATCACAGCAACATGGGAGCCACCACAGTATGACAAACTGACGGACGCATGGTGGTTGATATAACCACATCTCTTTAATGATGCATTGTCCTTTTTTTTTTTAACCCTCAGTTCAGTTTGCTAATGATTTTGTTTTAGATTTTTCCATCTATTTATATGAGTGAGATTCTCCTTTATCCAAAGCTGGGAATTGGGTGAGGCAAGTGAAGTGCCTAGGGCACAAAATGTAAGGAGACATCCACACGCACCTTGTGCTTGCATGATGCTGAGTGAGTGCATCCTTAAATTCTGTGTCCTAGGCACCTTACTCACTTTACTGTAACCCTTCTTACGGTGTTCTTTTGGGTTGTTGATTTTAAATTTATGCTACCCTCACAAGGTGAATTGGAGAGTGTTCCCTCTTTATCTTATGATAGAGTTTGTAAAGATTGGAATTACTGTATTTCTTACATAAATATTTGGTAGAACTAACTAGAGAAGTCCCTTTTCTATTTAGGAATCTGATTCTCCATTTAGGAGTTTTTTTTTTTTTTTTTTTACTGATTACGTTTATATGACGGTTATAAGACTACTAAGTTTTTCTATTTCTTCTTGAGTTTGTTTTGATAAATTTTTAATTAATTAATTATTTTTTGGGGAATTTGCCCATTTCATCTAAATTTTCAAATCTATTGGTATCTTGTACATTACTTACTAATAAATGTTAGACTTTTGTTTATGTGGTTGCGGATCCTAAACGTTGTTACTTTAAAGTCTTTGTCAGACTGCTTTATAAATTTGATTCTTCTTTCGACTGTTTTATTTCTTTGCGTATTTTAAAATACTAGTTTGCAGGCTCATTTGGGTGGGAGGATTTGAGGTTTTGCATCGTCTGATTTTGTATGTCTTTCATGCTCTCCCTGACCAGTCATTCTGTGATCCTGGCGTCTCGTCCGGAATCAGGTTTTAAGGTGGTATTTCTGCCGTGTTGTGACATTGGGGAAGACACAGATCCAGGACTGGAGCCAGAAGGCAGCTTGGCTCGGCGTCTCATTTGGAGGTTGTATCAGTCTTTCCTGCCATCCCCACCACAGCCACAGGCTGCGACTTCTTTACACTACAATCTTGGGGGCAGGGCCTCCTTTTCTCTGCTCCTTTCACGAGCCTGTAACCCTGGCCCGACCTGGACTCGAGTCTCCATCCCCCCGTAGATGCCAAGAGTCCAGCCTCCACGGCCTGCTCCTTGACCTGGAGCCCAGCAGGCCACAGTGCCTCACCGCTGGTCAGGTTCTGTTTCTGATTTGTGAGATATGTGTCTTGTTTCCGCCCAGCCCTCTGGGCACTTCCTTTATATTTCATGTATCATTGCCTTGCGTTGGGGCAAGGTCCTTGGGTAGCGCAAACAGTATACCCTCAACTACTAACAACTCTGTCTTGGAAGAAGTACAGCCAGAATGTTCCTTAGAAATGAGGATGACCAGACTCCGTCTCATATATTTTGCACATGTTATCAGGAGGAACCAGTCCCTGGAGAAGGACATCATGCTTGGTAAAGTGGAGGGTCAGCGAAAAAGAGGAAGACCTTCAAGGAGATGGACTGGCACAGTGGCTGCAACAATGGACTCAAGCAGAGCAACCATCATGGGGATGGCGCAGGACCGGGCAGTGTTTTGTTCTGTTGTACACGGGCTCGCTATGCGTTGGAACCGATTCGAGGGCACTTAACATACAACAACCAACCTAAAGGCCGGTGGTCGGAACCCACCCAGCAGCACTGAGGAAGAAAGGCCTAGTGATCTGCTTCTGTAAAGGTTACAGCCAAAAAAACCCTATGGAGCAGTTTTACTCTGTAACACATGGGTCGCAATGGGTTGGAAATGAATCAATGGCAGTGGTTTTATTTGGTTTGCACCAGGGCAGTGGCGTGTGAAGAGTGTGGTGCTACCAGCCATTTTGATCAGAAATCCCTATTGTTTTGGAGCGCAAGTTGTTCCATTGGCTCAGCCTGTCCAGCCCAGAGCAGACAAGGAGGCTTTACCTCGAAAGCTAAAGGCCTGTTAAAGTGTTTTCTAAAAACAGAGCAGCTTTCACCCAGGTGAATTCTCCCCCCACCACGCTGGAGTGCAGAGGTGGCTGTGGGATTTTAAGGCACACTTTTCCTTGCCCCTCCGTGTATTCCTATATCCCTGTATATGTAGCATGTCAAGATAATGGTACAATCAGGTGACCCTTCGGTTTCTCTCAGACTCAGAGCCTTCTTGGTCGTTGTTCCCTGACTGCGACGTCTTCCTCCTGCCCTCCTTCACCTGGCGAACCTCTACCACCCTTCTGGTTTCAGCTTCAACACAGCTGCCTCAAAGAAGCCTCCGAGGCAGGTCAGGCCCCTTTTTATTCTTCCCTGGAAACTTGTCCTTTCTATTTGGGGCGTTCGGTGCCTTTGCAGGCGCCATGTTGCACTACACAATCAGCCCAAAGGGATGTGGCCGCCATCTTCCTGGTGGCAGGTCAGGCCCAGGCCATGGTGGCTCATGGAAGGAGCTGCTTCTCCGTGTCTGTGCACGAAGGACACAGAGTTTCCTGCCCAACCCCCTCAGGCCTCTGCCAGTATCCCACATGGCTTCTGTCAGGGAAAGGACCAGAATGAGACAGATTCTTCCTTCCCCCTTCTCCACTGCTGGCCTGTGGCCACACAATCTGGTTCACGCAGTCCTGACGAAATGCGGTCACTCGCCCTATTAGAGTAGTACACTTCCCTCCTCCATCTCTCTCTAAACGGAACGCAAGGCAGCTCAGACTTGGAATGTGCCCTGCTCCAAAGGTCTCTTGAAGAGGTTCAGTGTGACTTCCTGTTTGAAGATCTTCTAAGTTTGTGGAATTTTAGAAACTCTCTGTTAATAAAGGCGGGAGTGACCTTTGACCTCTCCCCCCTGGCATCCTGTGACAGGAAGCCAGCGATTTGGTTCAGCCCCACCTACCAGAGGGGCAAGAAAACATCCCCTGGAGGAAGGCCGTTGCCTTTTGCCCTCCATCCCCTATCTGGAAAGTTCCGTGCCCTCTTCCCTGGGGGAATGAGTAAGACAGCCATGCGCGGCTGCAAGATTTTTTAATAAGGGCCAGTGCTTGGCTGAGACGTGGGGAAAGGCGTGCCTGTCATCTGGGGGGTAGCGGGGAGCTGGTCGAGAGGCACATCGATCTGGCAATACCTGTCTAGTTACCAGACCGCAGGGATGTAAAAGGGCCAAATTACCACCCCCGGGAGGGTGGGTGGGAGAGACCATCAATTTAAGAGTTTTATTTACCTTGAACTACTCAGCCAAGCAGACACATTATTTAGGAACTAGAATAAAAAGCCATTCACTTTACTTCAATTGACCATTTAGTTCAATTTGTGTGTTACTGCAGGTAATTATTACAGCCATAACCTGCAGTAATCTGTGCTGATTGCGAGCCGGCCTGCTTCTGTATTAATACTGCTTGCCGTCGATACTAATTACCCATGTGTTACCATGGTTACGGGCATGGACGCCGTGCTAACGACAGCCTAGAAACGGAAAGCAATAGCCGTTTTTGAATTAAATCTTAGTGTTCTCTTAGAGCTAAAAGTGCATTTCACATAAAATAATCATGAATAAAATGAGATCATCTTGGCAAAGTTGCCAGGAAGCTGATTAACTGAACTGCATAAATGTGACTTTACCCTACTCAAGAGTTAGAGCCTCCCAAACATTGTCGGGTTGCTAGGCAACCCCCCAAGATTACATCACTTACACCAGCCCGTGCTGCCAGCTATGTCATATCTACATATTTATAGCGCCTCTGTGGAGAGGGTGTGCGTTATAGAAATGACACTGTTTTTCTCCCCATGACGGGTATAGATGGCCGGCGGGCCTCCAAGGGCTGTGAAGAAAAAGAGTTTGGGAACACCTGTGTGGCACTTACTTGTGGTGCGATGGATGTGTTATTTCCGCCAGGTTACATTCATGGGTCCCGATAAAGATGCGCGTGCCACAGCTGATGGGCTGTCTGTCTTCCTGCCTGCGAACAGGCCGCTGGAGGGGTGCCCCAGCCTCGAGAGGGCCAAAGGAGCGGCAAGGCTCCTGAGCTGGGGAGACGGTCCTCCACCCTACACATGATGGGCCCTGGCTCCTGGCTCTAGCCTGGAACCGTCACCAGGAGCCAACAACCGGAGCAGGAGAGCATCAGCTTTGAGTGGGGCTGAGTGTGCAGCCTCTGGAGGCATTCAAAGGGAAGCTGGCCCATCTGAGAGGAGAGGAAGATGAGAAGTGGGAGGTGGAAGGCCATGGCCTGGCTGACCGCCACACTCTCTCCTAGTGGTGACCGTCCATGATTCCGCGGTCATCTCTCAGTGTCCACTCTGAGCCAGGCTGGCTGCATGGTAAGGTCTCTGGGAGCTCGTGGCCTGGGGGGCAGAGGCAGGATGACCCCAATGACTGTGCCCTGTCAGGAATGAGCTTTGCCATTGAAGACTCAAAGGGGACCTACCTCACCCCAGGGGCTGTGGGAAGGCTTATTGGAGGGGTGTAGGAGAGGCAAGGCCAGATCTGGTCTCCTAAGCCTCTTGGGAGGTTTGGTGAGGTTGGACCCCGAGGGTGTTGGGGAGTCATAGGTGACGTCAGCAGAAGGCAGTGCAGCTCCATCTTCGCTGAGAATCAGCTCCTCAGGCTGCAGTGAGGTGAGGGGTGAGGATAAGAATCAAAACTCACTTCATCTCTGTTTGGAGTCAGGACAGTGCAGAGCAGGACCCTCTGCCTATCATCTCCCCTCCACGCTGGTTCCTTCCTCGCAACCTTCAAAGGAGCTGGGGTAGCTCCGGCCCTAACCCACCGGTCATGCCATCCCACCCGCCATTACTGGTCTCAGGCTCCTCTCACTCCCACCTTCTCTCTCTGACCCGTTTATGTCAGGATTTGGGCCTCGTAGTTCCACAAAAGGCTCTTGTAAGGTCCTCAACGCCTGCTGGCTTGCAAACCCGGCCACATCCTCAGGCCTTGTTTGTCCTGCCTCTCCCCTCCCCTCCTGGGCCTGTACCCCACCCGCCCTCCTTCCGCACCGACCCCCCACCGCTGCACCTCCTTGGCCTCTTTTACTGGCTCTTCCACCTCTTCCCCTCCTTGGAGTGCCGGGCTCGGCTCCGTCTAGCTCTGGGGCGTCACTTTTTAAACATTTTTAATTAAAAATTTAAATGACCTCATTTAAAGGCTTGTGGGACAGGGCCTGGCCCCAGGCCGAGTGACTGGGACTTTCTCCTGCAGACAGTTGAGAACTTATGTAGGACCCCAGAAGTACGGGGTGGGTTTTTCAAATGTTAATGGCTACAGTGCAGAGGATGATGGAGGGGCAGCTGAGCTGACAATGTCTGAGCCATCCCTGAGGCTCAGGCCTGAGGCCTAGGGGCTCACGGGGGCCCTGCAGTGCAGGGTGAGGGCCACGGGCATGGGGCCGCCTCAGTCTGTGTCCCCAGATGGGTCCCAGTGTCCCCATTCAGCAAACGGGGATTCGAATTCCTCCCTCATGGGCTCCTGCCTCAAGTGCTTGGCTGAGAGCCTGCTAAGACTAAACTCGAACCAAGCCCCTTGCCCTGGAGTCGATTGTGACTCCTGGAGACCCTACAGGACAGAGTAGAACTGCCCCATAGGGTTTTCTAGGCTGTAATCTTTATGAAAGCAGACCACCAGCTCTTTCTCCCGAGGGCCCTTAAACACCCAGAGCACAGAAGAAACACAAAGTCAGAATAAAGAACGGGCCACCCAACTTATTTTTCTTGTTTGGTCACCGATAGGAGAAGACCTTGTCACGAGACAGCCCTGTCTGGGGGTGGGGTCCGGTGAGGCCCTGAGAGGTGCCAGGACTTGTGGCTGACAGTTGGGTCCCAGGTCTCAGGTGACACCAGCCTGAATGCGAGCGTGTCCATGGCCCGCCGACTTCCAGCGGAGTGGGCCGCATATCGCGGCCTGCCGACTTCCCAAGGCGGGGGCCACACTATCCGGGCTCTGCTGTTCCTCTTGGCAGCTGGAACTGGTAGTCCCAGGGGATTTGGAAACCAAGCCCCCATTTCACCATCAAGAGCCCGGGAGCGCATTGACATTCATGGGCCCCGAAATGCTCTACAGGGGTCAGCCAGCCCCAAATGCTGACGCTCCGCTTCCCTTTGTCTTATTGAGAAGCAGCTGGAACGCTCTCCAGCAACTCTCTCCTAAAAACCTGTTTGGGAAATTATTTAGCAAGGAGAAACTTGGCAGCTTTGGCTTATAAGCAGGGCAAAGATCCTTGGAAGCTCGGCTCTCGGATCTGCGAGGCTGAAACGTTCAGTGGCACTGAGCCTCCAGTGCAGCCCCAGAGCATGCTCCCCCAGTGCAGCCAGCATGGCCCCCAGCATGGCCCCCAGCATGGCCCCCAGCGTGCCCCCGGCATGTCCTGCAGTGTGTCCCTGTCTTGGTCATCTAGTGCTGCTATAACAGAGATACCACAAGTGGATGGCTTTGACAAAGAGAAGTTTATTCTCTCACAGTCCAGTAGGCTGCAAGTCCTAATTCAGGGTGCTGGCTCCAGGAGAAGTTTTTCTTTCTCTGCTGGCTCTGGAGGAAGGTCCTTGTCATCAATCTTCCCTTGGTCTGGGAGTGTCTCAGCATAGGAACCTCAGGTCCAAAGGACGTGCTCTGCTCCCGGCACTGCTTTCTTGGTGGTATGAGGTCCCCCGTCTCTCTGCTGGCTTCTCTCTTTTATATCTCAAAAGAGATTGGCTTAAGGCACTATCTAATCTTGTAGATTTCACCATATAACTGCCACTAATCCATCTCGTTACATCATAGTGATAGAGTTTACTACACATAGGGAAATCACATCAGATGACAAAATGGTAGACAATCATACAATACTGGGAGTCATGACCTAGCCAAGTTGACAGATATTTTTGGGGAACACAATTCAATCCATGACAGTCCCCCAGCATGTCCCCCAGTGTGCCCCTGGCAAGTCCCCCAGTATGTTCCCCAACATGTCCCCCAGCGTGCCCCGGGTGTGGCGGGCTCTCTCCTCCAGAAGGGACCTCCGTGGGCACTGTCCTCTCCATGTGGGAGCCCTGCTGTTTCCTGAGCATTTCAGCTCCTGCCTGGGTCCTGGCCCCTTGTCCTTTCTGCCACAAGCGCCAGGCGCCAGCTGCAGGGAGCCTGCCTCTCTGAGGGCCTCGGGCGGGGCAGCCCGCGGGCGTTGATGAGCAGCAATGATCTGGAGCCCATTCTCTGAGGGCTCCCACGAGGGGGCAGGCGTGGAGATGGTTCCGTGGACGGAGGAGAAGTCTCTGCAGCTGTGGGGCAGAGGAAAAAGGAGTCAGCATTTGCTTGGTGAAGAGGACTCGGGGTGCTCGTGTTGGGGCGGAGCGTGGGCCGCTGAGAGGGGAGCTGGCAGGAGGGTTGAGCCCTGAGCAGGCCGGCGCAGGAAGGTGGTGGCCATACCACGGTATCAGGGTGCTGATGGCTATGGGCACCTCCTCAGCCAGGCTCTGGGCTACTGGTTCACACATCTCACCTCATGGAAAACATACCACCACCTTGTGACCTAGGTACCCATTTTACAGACAAGGAAACTGAGGCTCAGAGAAGTTCAGTGCGTAGTCCACAGCCACACTGCAAGAAGCAGCAGAAGAGCATTCAAACCCCTGTGTGCTGGCACCAAAGCCCGAGCCCCTAACTGGGAAGCGCTTAGTGTATGCAGGGCCTCACTTTACAGGCGAGGAAACTGAGGCTCAGAGAGGTGATGTCACTCACCAGCTGGTCATTAGCAGAGTCTGGGCTCCTACATCTGAGTCCTCATCTGGGGCCTTTAGCAGTTGTGAGGACAGGGAGCAAGAGGTGGCCGGAGGGGCCCCTAGAGAAGGCAGATGTGACCACGGAGGCACCTGGGGGGACAAGAGTGTCCTCAGGGGGAGAGAAGGTGACTCTGGGCTGAGACGGGACTGCCGTCTGCAGTGCCCTGGAGAGGAAGACAAGGTTGCTGGGTGGTGAAGTTTGTGCTTGGCGACTAGCCTAAAGGTTGGCAGTTCAAACCCACCAAGTGGTGCCATGGAAGAAAGGCCTAGTGATCGGCCTCCATAAAGGTTACAGCCAAGAAAACCCTGGCTCAGATGGGCTGTGGCAGCCCTGAGGGATATGGAAGATGCGGAATGTGAGTAATGGAAAGTTCCCTGGAGGCAGCAGGGTGCAATTTAACCCTCCCTGCCTCAGTGTTACCATCAGGAAGATGGGACTAACTTTCTATTAATGTCTAAAAAGGAGTAGGAAGTACAGTCATCCCTCAATATCCTCGGGGGATTGGTTCTAGGACCCCCACAGATACCGAAATCTGAGGATACTCAAGTCCCTTCTATAACATGGCACAGTATTTACATATAACTTACGAACATTGTCCCGTATACTTTAAATCATCTCTGATGTGGTCGAGTCCAACTCATAGTGACCCCATAGGACAGAGTAGAGCTGCCCTGTAGAGTTTCTAAGGAGCGGCTGGTGGATTCGAACTGCTGACCTTTTGGTTAGCAGCCGTAGCTCTTAACCACTGCGCCACCAGGACCCATTAAATCATCTCTAGGTGACTTATAATACCTAATCCCTGTAAAGGCTATGTAAATAGTCGTTAGACTGTATTGATTAGGGAATAACGACAAGAAGAAAAGCCTGTACGTGTTCTGTACAGGTGCAGCCACCGTAGGCCTAACTACGCAGTACATGTTAGTAGCAAAGTAACATTTTTTTTTCCAAATAGTTTTGATCTGCAGTTGCTTGAATCCGTGGATGCGGACCCCGTGAACACAGAGGGCCGGCTGTAATAGGAACACCAGGAAGTGGAAGGGGGGAAGTGTTTCACATCAGGTCAGTGTGAAATGACTAAGGACATGGATTCTGACCCCAGTCGTCAGGGTTTGAATCCTGGCTACACCACTGGGTAGCTGTTTGACCTCGGGAAAGTCACTTGATCTATCTGTCCCTCTGTTTCCTGGTTTGAGAAACGGGGTGATGATAGCCCCTGTGTGCTGGGGTTGCTGTGGGATTACACAAGGTCCTGAGCCGGTGCCCGGCCCCCGGGAAGCACCATGTACTGACTTCAGAGTGGGCTAATTGTCCGCCAGGAAGCAGCTCAGATGTTGTCCCCCTCGGGCGGCAGGAGGTTGACCTGGAGTTACCTCGGGGAGCCTCAGAGGGCCCCCTGTGGGGTCAGGTTCCCTGAGTCTGAGACAAATGGGTCATGAGCCAGGTGGGGCCCTTGGAAGCTGAGCTTGGGGCAGGTAAGGCTAATACGTGCATTGTCCTGCCTGGCCCCCAGGAGAGGCCAAGGAGGGGACAGCACGGGACAGGAAGCAATGAGAAAGAGGCCCAGCCCTCCCGGAGCTGAGGTCAGGGTTTTCAGGTGGAGGTACCAGGCCTGGTGATCCGCCCACCTCCCATCTATTAAGCGGGGGGGGGGGGGGCTGTGGCAGGAAGGAGGAGCCCGTGTTCCAGGTGTCTGGAGGGGGGTTCCACCTGGTCTTCCTCGCCCTGGTCCTGCCTGCTGGTTAGTACCCACCCCCAGGTCCAGGGGTCCTCTATCCCAGCGCTGCCTGGTGCTGCTACCTGCACCCTGGGACGTGTGGGAGGTGCAGGGGCCGCCCACCCAGCCAGGGAGGGGAGGGGCTGCACACTCACCACAGACCCTCTCCTGCTCCCACGTCCATTAGCCCAGGGCCATCCGGTTCAAGGCTGGGCTATAAACTCGCCTGACCACACCAGGGTCACCCTGGGGTCGCTGGGCCTTTGTGTGAGCACACGGAAGATGGACAGCCGCCCCTGGCTTTTCATGCGGCCGCCGCAGGCCCCGGGAGGGGAAGGAGGCCGGCGGTCCTTGCTTTTGGCTTTTGAATGCGATGCGGCCCAGGCACCATTAATCAGAGCTGATTTCTAAAGTGGGACTGGGAGTGGCTGCAGGCGGCTGAGGGCCTGGGAGGGCCGGCCCTGGGCTGGAGGAGCTGCCAGCCCTGAGGATCAAGGGTTTAGGGGTGGGGACAAGGTCTCCTGGCGTGTGATTTGGGGATGAGGAAGCAAGAGCGCAAGGTCAAAGCCAGCAGGTAAAGGGCCGGCCCAGGCAGAGGGCTCTCTCCCTGCTATGTGACTTTGGGGAGTCCTAGAGGTTTCCTCATTAGAAAATGGGAGAGTCACAGCCCTGGGGTGTTGGGGCCGTGTGGACAGGGCCAGGCACGCAGCAGGTTCCCACCAAGCCCTTAAAGATGGGGAACCGAGGCCCACGGGTGGGTGGCCAGGCGGCCTGGAGCACAGGTGTCCAGCTTGGTGCTCAGCGGGTGCTCCTGTGGACGGTGGAGGGCAGTTGGAGTCCTTTTGTCCCAGTGTGGGGCCCCTCCTCCTCCCTTACAATTGCCAATTGTGTTCCCTACCCGCTCCCCCAGCGCCTCTTCCAGGACTAGACCCAAGGCCCCTGGGGTGGGGCGGGGGTTTCTTTGTCTCTTCAGGGGTCCTGGGCCCTACTGGTGGGGGGACAGTGTAGATGGACGGCCGGGGGGGGTGCACGGGGGGCTCCGCGGTCAGTGTGGACAGATGGCCTGTGGGGGCAGGGTGGGCTGCGACCAGTGTGGACGGACGTATGGACAGCGGGGCTGGTAGGTGCCCCCCCGCCGCCAGCCCTGCTCCCTCCCTAACTCCTGATTTTTCAGTAAAATAGCACACGGCTGTCCACCACCCAAGGTCACGGGGCTGCACCAGGAGCCGATGCGGGCCATTACGCCCGCTGCTAATGTCCCCGCGGCCACGGCGTGCGCAGTGGCACCATCAAGCAGCGGGGACACTCCAATTTCTGCCTGTCCTGCGGCGATCATATCAGGGCCTGAGTGATCTCTGTGCTGGCGGCCGCGCCACAGGAGGGCAGGAGCCCGGCCCATCCCGCCTGCTTCCCTGTGAACAAACGGTGGACCAGCGCCGCTCAGCCCACCCTCGCCCCTCGCCGAGTTCCAGCTCCTTCATCTACTGGCTGGGGACACGGCCCCTCCCGTGTCTTTGGGCTGGAAGGGCCAGGGCGGATGCAGCCCCGTGTGCTATCCGCTTGGGGAGGTGGTTGGGGATGAGGAGGCAGAGGAGGGTGGTATCCTTGGGACCCCAGGCCTCCCGTCGCCCATTTCCAAGAGGCCCGTGCCTCCAGCTGGTCCCCGCAGCCAGCCGGGCAGTGGGCAGACGGCCCAGGGTTGATCAGGAGCAGGGCGTTCGGGCTGATCCACGTCCCCCAGGATCTCAGCGACCCCAGATGTCTGCCTGCAGGGAGCACTCCAATCTGCCTGTGGACCTGTGGGCCTCGGCAGCCTGCCCTCCGTCTCAGCCAGCTCGCCGAGCTGCTGGCCACGAAGACTCCACGTGGAGGCGTTTTGTGTCCCCAGCTGGGAAAGGCCTTTAACCCCAAGTCAGGTCATGAGTGTGCGTGCCGCCTGTCTGGGCTGAGGAACCACCAAATGTCCCCCACCCAGGGTGTGGATGAACAGGCCGTGGTCCACGCGGCAGCCAACGCTATGCAGAAGGAAGGGGCTCAATGCCACATGGACCCCACGCATGGTGTGGCCTCAGCAGCTGCAGACGGCTTGCTTCCGTTGACACGACGCTCCAGACAAAGCTCCACTCCGGGACCAGAGTCGGATGGGTGGCCGTCACCATCAGGGGCGGGGGCGGGGTGGCTGCAAAGGGGTACAGGAGGATTTTGAGGGGTGATGGGCGTGCTGTGATTGTGGTGAGGGTCACACAGCGGCACGCGTTTGTCCACCTCTCAGGACTGGACAGGCAGAAGGGAGAGTTAGGCTGTGTGTGAATTATACACAGTAACAAAGTAAGCAGAAGTGAGCGCAGCTGGACGGATCCGGGAGGAGGGGTTCCGAAGCCAGACGCTGCTCCACGCTCACCACAGTGGCCAGAAAAACCTCACGCTACGGTCCTCTCGTTCCTTGCTGGGCCTGGGGCCAGTGCTCCTTAGGAAGCCTGGGAAGGGCCCTTGGGGTGGGTTAGGGTCTCATCTCCCAGGCCCAGCTGCTGATGGGGCAGGAGCGGGGCCCCAGCGCCCCTGCCACCCATGCCCAGCCTCTGGACCTCTCCTGGCTGGGCCTGGCTGAGAAAGAGGAGCTGGACTCCCAGAAGCACACAGCCGTCGATTCTTTCCTGTTCTTCCCAATCCAGCCCGATGGCTAAAATCACAACGGGCTACTGCACACTGGAGCCTCCCCTGACGGGAGGGCCCCCATTTGCGCCCCTGGAACAACCGCCAGGGGCTCCTGAGGGCTGGTCCCTCATTCCACAGGCCGGCCAGCCTCTCCCGCCTCGTCCTCACGGAGGACAAGGCCCTCTCCCCGCCATCACTCCCGCCCCTGCCAACGGCCACTGCAGCAGAGATGCACTGGCGAGATGGCTACTCTGACCGACTCTCCCTCCCTCCCTGAGGAGCCTGGGTCTTGCCTGTGCCCGAATGAAACACAGGTAGTTACACGGGGTCCTGCGTCTTCAATACTGCATTGTCCTATCGACCCCACGAGACTTCCAGGGTGGGGCAAATGGTTGATGTGCTAACCGAAAGGTTGGTGTGGCGGTTCGAGTCTACCCAGAGGCACTGCAGAAGGAAGGCCTGGTGATCTGTTTCCAGGAACTCAGCCACTGAAAACCCTGTGGAGCCTAGTTCTACTCTGACACGCATGGGGCCGCCATGCGTTGGAGTTGACTCCACGGTAACAGGCGTTGAACTGACCGTGTTAGACCCGCCCCCTGTGCCCCTTCCCCCATGGAGAGTGAGGGGCTCTGCCTGCCTGTCCCGGGCGGGGAGGCCTCCTGTGTCCCTTCCCCCACAGAGGAGTGAGGGGAGGCCTCTCACTCCCTTGAGGCCCCCAGGACCCCCATTCCGTGGCAGCACGTACCTCCTATGTGCTGGCTCCATGTGGGCAAATGGGGACTCTGCCCTGTCAGGGGAGTGTGAGGCAGAAGGACAGCAGCCACTCCCCAGGCCCCTGTGCCCAGCTCTGAATGTTTCTAGAATGTTCTCATCCCACAGGGGGGAAAACTGAGGCCCAGAGAGCCCAGGTCACTATCCAAGCTGGGGCTGAAACACGAGTTTGTCCAGGTCAGAGGTGTTCAACTGTGGCTGCACCCCTGGAGCAGGTGGCACCTGAGACCAGGTACAGCAGAGCCCCGGGTGGGGCCTGGGCACCAGCATTTCATCAGGTCCCAGCGAGGACCCCTGGGTGACTAGGGAGACTTGGCTCAGTGCCTCTCACCCTGCTGGCACTCCTCCACTGTCCTGAAATGAACTCAAGGTGGTGTAAGTCCTCTCAGACAAGACTTCCAGAAAAACCAGTAGAATGTCCCAACGGTAATAAAAGGAGGAATTCCAGGGAAATCACGGATGCACACAGGGTCACTACGAGTCGGGACCGACTCCATGGCACCTAACAACGACACAGTGAGGGTGAAATAATAGGTGTTTCGGTATGTAAATGCCTGCCCATCTCCAGTCGGGCACAGCAGACCCACGGTGTCTGCCACGGCTTGGGACAGAGTCGGCACAGGTGAGGTGTCCGAGGTCTCCCACACCTGGAGGGTGTGCCCGTCTGTGATACGATCGACCCATATGGGAGCGGTCCAAACCAAACAGTGCACACTTCCCTCAACCTGCAAGGCCCACACTTTCCTGGAAAATTCAGAGACTATTGAACACGTGCAAAAGACACCTGAGGTTTATTTAGCAAGGTTCTAGCCCAGGTAACTATAAACAGGCTTTCCGCTTACCTGAACGTCCAGTGGGACATTTGACAGTGTCATGAGACTCAGGACAACTTTATCTACAGGGCTCTGCGTGCTGAAGGTCAAGAAGGTCAAGAGGGCATGCGCTCCTCCCTGGCACTGTGACAACCCCCAACGGCCCTTCCTGAACATACAAAGTATCCCCTCGGGGTGAAGCCACCAGCTCCTAACCACCGGTGACAGCAGGCCTCAGGGACATGAGGACCCTGCAGAGAGGGCTCTGGGGCCTGGCTGGTCACCAGGGTAAGGCTCGAGGCGTGTCCAGAGGCCTGGGAGAGCAGCAGGTGGAAGGAGCGTGTCCAACAGGAGAGGAGACGTCCCGGACCGAGGCCAGGCCAGGGTGACCGGGGTAAGGCACTTGTCTCAAGGCCAACGGCTCAGCCACCAAGATAAACAATATTGCACTGCAGTATTGAAAAAAAAAACAAAGTTAATGCAAAATTAACGCAAAAAATCCATGATGAATGAGATATCACAATCGTAAGCAACGAGGGGCAGCCCCAGGGGTTTCTCCTCCTGCCTCAGGCTCGAACGTGGCTGGCGCCGCACTGCTGGGCACTGTCTCCGGAGGGCTTCTCCACGGGGCAGGAGCTGGCCTGTCCAGCATGGCCCTATGGAAGGCCTGGTGCTCAGAGCATCCGGAAACCAGCAGGGCACGCTGCCAAGGCCTGGTAGGCCTTACTTTGTGGCAGCTGAACAAGGTCGGGGCAGTGCCTGATGCCCAGATCCTGGGCCTCTAGGGCAGGAAGTGGGGGGCATCAGGTGACACCAAGTTAGGTTCCAAGAACTCCGGAGACTTGCGGGAACATGGGGACCCTTGTCTTTCGAGGATCTTCCAGGTCCCCCCAGGACAGTGGATGTCGTTGGTGTTGCTGTCCAGTGATCCCGAGTCACAGCGACCCACGTCGGACAGAACGGAACCCCGCCCGGTCCTGCGCCGTCCTCACATCGTCGCTGTGTTTGAGCCCATTGTTGCAGCCACTGTGTCAATCCATCTCATTGAGGGTCTTCATCTTTTTCGCTGACCCTCTGCTTTACCAAGTATGATGTACTTCTCCAGGGACTGGTCCCTCCTGATAACATGTCCAAAGTATGTGAGACAAAATCTCCCCATCCTTGCGTCTAAGGAGCACTCTGGCTGTACTTCTTCCAAGACAGATTTGTTCGTTCTTCTGGCAGTCTATGGTGTATTCAACACTCTTCGCCAGCACCACAATTCAAAGGCGTCAATTCTTCTTGGGTCTTCCTTCTTCATTGTCCAGCTTTCACACGCATATAAAGCGACTGAAAACACCGTGGCTTGGGGCAGGCTCACCTTAGTCCTCAGAGTGGCATCTTCACTTTTCAACACTTTAAAGAGGTCTTTTGCAGCAGATTTGCCCAATGGGACGGTCAACAACTCCGCAAAAACAGCCACAGGTCCCTGCGGCTGTGACAGAGCTGTGCAGGCGGCTTTGCGGGGCTGGGACTGTGACGGCCTCATGGGATGGTTTGCAGGCTCTCTGTCCCTTTGGGAGGGCACACAGAGGGCACGGGCATCAGGCTGTCCAGGCCGGACGATCTCTATCCAGCTGTGCACTGGACTCACTCGGGGAGGGTCCAGCAGTCCCGGGCCCAGGCCACACCCCAGGCCCGTTACACCGAGTCCTGGGGCTGCTCCCCCAGGTGGCTGATGCTCAGTCAGGACTGAGAACCAGGTGAGGCTTTGTACAGCACTTCCGTCTTTGCGCTTCAGTGCAAGCCTCCCCCACTCGTGGTGGTTGTTAGCTTCTGTCCTGACTCGTGACGACCCCCGGTGTGCAGAGGAGAACTGCTCCATAGAGTTTTCAAGGCTGCAGCCTTTCAGAAACAGATCGCCAGGCCTGTCTTGCACGGTGCCGTTGGGTGGGTTTGAACCGCCATCCTTGACCATCCCAGGGAGAGGGTAAACAGGGCGGTGGGGGGAGTGATGTGTTACTACACGTTCCGTCTCACTTATCCGCGTCTTCCTTTCCTGCCCCTCCACCACGCCTGTGTCTCCTCTTGACAAGGCGCCATTCAAGATGAGCAGGCTCACACCTGTTTCCCAACGAGGCGGGTGCTGATGTCCCTGAGTTCCTACCTTGTGCCATAGCTTTCCAGATTGTTCTCTGAGATGCCCCAGGGGTAGTCCCAGAGGCCGGTGCTCATCTAGCCCCATTTTACACAACTGGCAGCGGAGGGCAGAGGGGCAAAGTCGCCCGCCCGGGTCAGAACTGAAGCCGGGTCCCAGGCTGGCTGCAGCCTCCTCTGGCCCCAGCTTGGTTGTCCTCCAGGGAGAGACCTTTCGATGCCCTTTGGATGGTACTGGGAGCTGAGTGCCTCGTGGGGCCTGGGGAGGGCTGCCCATGCTCGGCGGTGCTCTGTAATCCGTCTCATTGGGAGCGCGGCCCCGGCCCCTCACCTTGGTTATTGCATTTCGTGCTGCGCGGCTCAGATGTACTGGCTTATTGGCTCATTTTTCATTTTGTATCTGTAGTAACCAGGCTCGGAAATGAGCAGTAGCACAGCGCCTAACCATGATGAAGGAGGCTTGCGTGGAAATGGCTGGGAATTGGGAAAGGGCTTTTAAAAGGCAGTGGAGGAGGGGAGGGAGAGGGCTCTGAACCAGCTGGCCTGGCCAGGAGTGACCCAGCGTCGCCTGCAGACCTCTCAGTGCCCGGGTCTCCTCTGCAGAGTGGTGGGTGCGAGCTGCCTGGCAGAGCTTCAGGGCACATAGTAGGCCCTCAATAAGCTCCAGTTGTTATTATAGCTATAACACCTTATCACTAGGAGGTATATTTTATGTGTCATAAAATAATAGAACTATTCTATTTTGGAGTTTCTCAGATAACATAAATACGAGAAAGAACCACGGAATGGCTGACTTGAGACTAGCTTCCTCTTCCAATATTCAATTATCCTTCCCTCTCTCTCTCCGTCTGCAATTTGATTATTTCGGCTCCCACAGAGCGCTTGTGTCAACACATTGGAGCCCCTCCCTCAGGGAGAGCGCAGAAACAAAACCGCCAGGGGTTCTCCGGGGCCTCTCTCTTTGGTAGCGGATGGGCATCGACCTTCTTCTACACGACAGGCCCATTCTTCAGCTTTGTGGGCAGTTGTCGGCTGCTGTAGAGTCGGCCCTGACTCATGGCCACCCCATGTGCAACAGAACAAAGTGCTGCTTGGTCCTGCGCCATCCCCGTGATCGGTTGCGGATTGGACCGTTGCGATCCACAGGGGTTTTTTCATTGGTTGACTTTCAGAAGTAGATCGCCAGGCCTTTCTTCCTAGTCCATCTTAGTCCGGAAGCTCCACTGAGACCTATTCAGCATCATAACAACACCCAAGCAAGCCTCCAATGACAGACGGGTGGTGGCTGCTCATGAGGCATGCTGGCCGGGAATTAAACCGGGATCTCCCACATGGAAGGTGGGAATTCTACCACAGACCCACCAACAACCTCTGTTTGTAATGCGCTGTCTTAGTCATCTAGTGCTGCTGTAACAGAAATACCACAAGTGGATGGCTTCAACAGCGAGAAGTTTATTCTCTCACAGTCTAGGAGGCTAGAAGTCCAAACTGAGGGCATCAACTCCAGGGGAAGATTTTCTCTCTGTCGACTCTGGAGGAAGGTCCTTCTTGTCAATCTTCCCCTGGTATAGCAGCTTCTCTGCTCAGGAGCCTCAGGTCCAAAGGACTGCTCCCGGTACTGCTTTCTTGGTGGTATGAGGTCCTCTCGACCCCGCGCCCCTCTGCTCGCTTCCCTTTCCTGTGATCTCTTGGAAGATAAAAGGTGGTGCAGGCCACACCCCAGGGAAACTCCCTTTACATTGGATCAGGGATGTGACCTTAGTAAGGGTGGTGTTACAATCCCACCCTAATCCTCTTTAACATAAAATTACAATCACAAAATGGAGGACGACCACACAATACTGGGAATCATGGCCCAGCGAAATTGATACGCACATTTTTTGGGGGACATAATCCAATCCATGACACGCACCCTCCTATAAATGATCTCCAATCTAATTTAGCCCTTCCGGCAGCCCCCAGAGCCAGGCTCTCCACCCCCAGTGGCCCCCATCCGGGCTCCAGCGGGCATGGGCTCAGCCGGCACCCCAGCTTCCCTTGTCGGACGCGGCGGCTCACGCTACATTTGGGAGCCGGCCCTGACAAACGACGGACGCCTCACGCTTGTCAGGATGAATTTCCTCCTGTTTGGTAACATGTCTCAAGCACCAGCTGTCAGCTGGCACTTTACATCCTGACCCTAAGATGTGGGTGCTAATGTGATTCCCATTTGAAAGATGAGGAAGCAAGGCTCGAGAGGTGATAGGCTGGTGTGGGGTGCAGCCAGGACTCTGGGTTACTCAGTCGCTTCCACCCAGCTCTCCTTCCAGCCCCAATTCCAGCTTCGCTCCCCTGGAGGCCGTGGTTGCTCCCTTCCCTGTGTGTTGGGGTGCAGACCTGGATTCCTGCTTGGGGTGCTCTCCCTTCCTTGCATACCAGGAGTGGCGCTCAATTCCGACTTTTGGGGGTGCTCCCTTCCCTGCGTGCTGGGGTGCAGCCCTGGATTCTGGCTTTGGCTTGTGAAGGAACCGCCTTGCGGGCAGAGAGCATGCGTCCTGGTTCTCTGTGGGCCCCTGGGTGGTGCGCACAGTCAGTTCTTTATAAATCAGCAGGTCGTGATTCCACAAGCTCTCCCTTAACAGACTCCTCCAGGCTGGAGCTGATCCCCAGACATGGCTTGGCCTGGATAGGAAGGAATTTCTCCGCTGCCGCCCGCCCCCGTAGGGGCTCCCGTGTGTTTGGTGAACTGAGCTGCGGGTTAGCCCCCGCTTACTTAACCTCTTTCTGACTTAAAGGTGAACTGCGTGCTTGGAAAAGAGGATTCTACCAGGAGGGCCCGAATCTCTTGCCTCTCTTCTGGAAAAATAGATCATTTTGTCCCCCTTTTCCCCGACCCCGAGCAGAGCAGATGTTAACTTTCCAATAAACAGGAAAAAAATGGATGAGAGACATTTAGCAAACTATAGCTGAGCAGGCCAGAGTTATCACTCTGATTTCAACTGGAGCTATAAAAGTTTATGAGCTATTAAATTGTCTTAAACCTCCTTTAACACACAAACTCGAGTGTCTGCGATTACCCGTTGAGAAAAAGTGGGTTACAGCAGGAAAAGTTTTCCCACTTACACTCAATTGTGTTCAATCAATAAAACTTTTAACTAGTCATGTTGCTTTTTTTGTACGGAGCGTGGCTCCTGGCTGTGGATGGGCTCGGCCGTGGCTGGACGGCAGGGATGTCAGAGTTGGGTGGGTCACCTCTGAGCCTTCTGGAAAGTTCCACTTCCTGCTGGTGACTGCGTGATCACGCAATGGACTGAGCAGGAAGGCAGTGCCCCAGGACCAGCGCTGCCAAGGTGCCTGCAAGAACATGACTGGGACTGACTGCAGGGGACTGGGGCCCTCCTGAGAGGCCTGCAGGCCGGGCGGCGACCCCATGGCAGGGTGGGTGAGTGTGGAAAAGGCTGGGCTGGTCATCCAAGAGGCCGGAGAGAGGGAGATCCTTGGTGGTGTGCTGAGTGTGCGTTAAACATTTCCACTCCTTCGTGAGACGGTTGTGTTAGTCCCAACTCTGCTGCCACAGAGGACCCCACAGGGCGCGGCTTTAACTCACAGGAACTTACTGCCCCCCAGCTTTGGAGGCTGCAAGTCCAAATCAGGCCACTGGCTGTAGGGGACGGTCTTTCCTTGTCGGTAGCCCTGTGCGTTTCTTGGAGTTCCTCGATTACTTGTGGATGTATCTTCCTGTGGTGTCTGTCTTCCCCAACGTGTATGTATGTGTGCGTGTCTGTTCTGCTCTTTTTATAACTCAGAAGCAATGCGGTTTAGGCCCACCTATGCTGGTATGACCGCGTTAACGTAACAAAAGGAAAACCCTATTTCCATAGAGGAATCTTTCACAGGGAGCCAGAACGTCCACATTTCTTTTTTGGGGACACAAGTCAATCCATAACAGTAGATAAAATCACCGCTCTTGTTTTACAAACCAGATCTGAGGCTCTGAGAGGGTGTCCTGTCGACTCCTGGCACCGTGAGCCCAGCAGCTCCAGGTGCCCTAGGAAAGCTTGGTTTCTGAGGCTAACGCTTGAGTAGTGGGTGGCTCCCCGGGGAATGGCGGGGACCTGAGGTCTCTTAGGAGTGGCTGGAGACTCCTTCAGAGGTCAGCCCTTTCTGCAAGGACAGACCCTGTCTGGAATCTTCGAAATAACAGAAGTTTTAGGAGGGGAGACAGAGGCCCGGGAGGCCTGGCCACAGTGTGCAGGTCTGTCCTACCCTGGACTCCCGGCCCTAGCCTGTTTCCCTGTGCCAGGTCCTGCTGCCCATGGAGCTAGGTGACCCTGGGGCAGCTGTCAGAGGAGGCTGGAGGCATGAAGTGCTGCCCTGCCCGACAGAGGGGAGACAGACGTTGGCCAAGTTGGGCTCTTCTCTTGTTTGGACTAAGGAGGACTGAAGCTGAAAGGAGGAAGCCTGTGGCTTTGGAGGCGCCAGATCTGGGCTCTGGTCCTGGTTGTGTTCCCTCTCCTCTCGGATCCTCAGTTTCCTCATCTGTAAAGTGGGGTGAGACCATCCGCTTCCTGGTGGATGGTGGAGACAAGGTCACGCTCACCTGGCCCATTGTGAAGTGCTTGCAAATAGCAGCTTCAGGCCCTCCCCCCTAAAAAAAGAGTCTGCAGCAAAATGGGGAGACTGGTAAATGACAGTGAAAGCAATGGAGTTGCATTTGCCGGGAAGGGAGGGTGGCCGGGCTGTTGACGGTGACCTGAAGGAAGGTGAGGGCTGCCCTCCGGCCTGACCAGGAGAACGCACCCAGGGATTCGGATGGAGCCTGAGGGGTCCTCCCGTGGCAGGTGGGGCCCCACTGGGGCAGTGTCGTCTGCTTGCCCAGTGTGGCCGTGACGTAAGGGGCTCGGGCTCTGGCTCACGGAGGGCCTGTGGAGGTGCTGCCAGGCCCCGCAGCCATCTGGGTGGGGACGGGCTTGGGTCCTCCCTGTCTCCTGGAGGTGACATCCCTGGGATGTTCTAGGAATGAGAAATGGCCCAGCCCTGCCCAAGCCTATGTCTGGGGCTCTGCTCCTGCCCCTCACCTCCTGTCCTGAAACAGCTAGGGGAGGCCCAGAGAAGCCCTGGCCTTTTCGTCCTGGCACTGCTCTTGGTGTCCCCAGCATCCCCCAAACCTTAGGCAGGGAGATGGGGAGCTGAGTCTGGGGCAGCGGGAAGGCCTGGCCCTTGGAGCCATCTGGAGGGCCGGTGCCAGAATTCACAACTGGAGCAACAGACCCGCCTGGCAATTCTTGCAGGCGATGCTGCCGACGCAGACCTCGGTCCTCTGTGTTCGCATTAGTGTAGCCGTGGCTCCCTAGCTCTGTCTGTGTGGCCAAGCTGGAATCTCCTCCCTGGCCTCCGGAGCGTGCGATGCTCTGTGTCAGGAAGCCCTTCCTGCAGGGCCTCCGGGTCTCAAAGCCAGGCCTGCTGTTGAGGAGTGGGCCCATCAGGCGCCAATTAGCCGAGTGTTTGGAGACCTGTGACCTCCTCCCTGCCTGGTGACAGGGCTGCAGGATCTGTTCCCAGACCCCAATCTGCCCTGTCCAGATGACTGCCGGAGTCCCACGCCCCGCAGAAGCTTCCAGAGGGCCAGAGACTCTGCCTCCCCACTCTTGGCCCTGTTGGGAAAGGGCCCTGCCACCAACTGGCTGAGCAAGTCACTGCCTTATCTGGGCCCTGAGTGGTCCTCTGAGGAGGGAGGGGACTGGGGTAGCGCAAGGTCACACGTGGAGTTAGGCCCTGGCAGGGTGAAATCCAGCCCAGCCCCAAAGTCGGGACTCTTTCTCTGCTCTACGGCACCATGGCTTTGGCTGGTGCGTGGTTGCTGGGAGCCGCATGAAAATGGTGGTTTGTTTCCAGGCAAAATGCCCCCACTGTCCAGTCATTTTCACTGGAGTATGAATTAGCTTTTCACACCACCTTGGTCACAGAGCCGGAAGGGAATGGGGCTTGGTGGGTCATTCTGATGAGGGGGTTGGGGCAGGCCGGAAGCCACCTTGTGGTGCAGCCGGATGTCCTGAGGGTCCCTGGGAAGAGGGCCCAGGAGGAGAATGTGCGGCCTCACTTTGGGAGATGATTTGGGAAAGGGGGGAGCGGTCCTCGGGGATGAAGACAGTGGACAACGAGAGCAGCCTCAGGATTTCCGTGCCGGGGTTCTGGGGAGCCAAGGAAGGTGTGAAGCAAGCTGCTGCCGGCAGCTCACAGGAGTATGTAATGGAGCGGAGGGGGAGGATGGAAGCGGGGTGGCCAGACGGGGTGGGGTCTTGAGTCCTTCAATGTCCGTGAACTGGACTCTAAGTGCTGGGGGTCGGGGCTGGGGGTCGACTCAGAGTCAGGAGGGCTGTCTCCCCTCAGGTCACCCACTGAAGAGCGCTCTGCCTTTAGCTGGGGCAGCAATTTGATGGCTTGGAGGCTCTGTCCACACGGGACCACACGGGACCACATGGAACCGAAAGGGCTCCGCACTGAGGTGGGGGGCTGGGCTCTGCACTGGGCTGGGGAGCTGGGGTCTGGCTGTCCCTGAGCCCCAAAACTTACTTCTGGGACAGCAGCTTGGTGGGATGACCAGGGGCACCTGAGAACAGAGCTTTGGGATCAAGCAGGTGTTGGGGGCCCTGGTCAGGTATGAGCCCACTGTTACTCAGGCTGTCTGAGTATTTAGCCAGCCTGCGCCTGGTGCCCTGACAAGCCCAGAGTACAAGACTCTGGGGCCCCCTCTGGGCAACACTCACCAATGTCTGCCTCGAAATTCTGTGAGTGGAGCAGGAAGGGGAGGCCTGGTCACCACCCGGCTCCAGAGAGGACAGCAGGTGGCTGGAAGGGGACTGAAGTGCAGCGGGGTTATTCAGGGAACCGAGTCTCGGCCCCTTCTACGTGTGCGCTTCACCTCGTCCTCCAGCTAGGCTGTGACTCCAGGGCTGCGGTGATGCCCATTTGACAGACCTGAACACTGAGGCCCCATCCCTTACTCTTTTCACCCCTGCAGAGGCTCCCCTGCTCCGCTCCCTGGCCGCCTCCTGCAGGGTCAGGCCATGGTGGGCATGGAGGGGATGGAGCCTCTCTGCGCCTCCCCTGCCCGAGGGAGTCTTGGCCTCATCCCTTTCTCACTGCCGGCCTGGCCGCTCTATCGTAAGAGCCACTGGGTCCCCTGAGAGCCGTCCTGTTTGCGGCTCCCTCCCTGACTCTGGCTCAACCCTCATTTCTCTCTTTCCTCAGTAGCCCCCTGGGGGTCTTTGCTTAGAGGAATTTCCTGAGGGGTCTGAGTGCCTTGCCGGTCATGTTCCCATGCTCTGGCACCGGAGCTGCCTGCCCCCACAGGTCCCACGTGCAGGGCCGGGGCTCCGGGCCAGCCTGGCCGAGGCTGTGACCTCCTGCTCTAGTCCCTGTCCCCAGTGTCCGTCCTCCAGTTGCTCTGGCTCAGCCACGGCCTTCTAGGGGCTGTAGTCCCCACCATGGGATGGAGCACAACACTCTCCCATGCACACCGCTTGCTTCCAGACTCACCCCGCCCCTCCCCGCCTCCCACCTTCCTCCCTCCTTCCCTTCTCGATTCAGACCTTGGGATCAGGCCCAGCCCCAGGCTCCAGGCCAGCCCCTCCACAGACTGTGTGTCCTGGGACAACATAGGAGATCTGCAGACTCATCTGGTGTGACTGTGGGCTCAGCTCCCAGGTGATAGGAGCAGCAGTGGGTAATGCACACGCTGGCACAGAGGCCGCCCCTGCCTGGGGTCTGCACCCCGCATGTGCTGGCACCGAGGCCACCCCCGCCTGGGGTCTGCACCCCATATGTGCTGGCACAGAGGCCACCCCTGCCCGGGGTCTGCACCCCGCATGTGCCGGCACAGAGGCCGCCCCTGCCTGGGGTCTGCACCCCGCATGTGCTGGCACAGAGGCCGCCCCTGCCTGGGGTGTGCACCCTGCATGTGCTGGCACAAAGGCTGCCCCTGCCTGCGATCTGCACCCCACATGTGCTGGCACAGAGGACGCCCCTGCCCGGCGTCTGCACCCTGCATGTGCTGGCACAGTCTACCCCCACCCAGGGTCTGCACCCCACGTGTGCTGGCACAGAGGCCGCCCCTGCCCGGGGTCTGCACCCCACAAGTGCTGGCACAGAGGTTGCCCCTGCCCGGGGTCTGCACCCCACATGTGCTGGCACAGAGGCCACCCCTGCCCGGGGTCTGCACCCTACATGTGCTGGCACAGAAGTCGCCCCCTGCCCGGGGTCTGCACCCCCAGAATGGTGGCAGCAGGTCAAGGCGCCGTGTGGTGGGGCCCAGGGAGGTGGCCTGGCCCTGGCCTCGGGCACCTCGTCTGTGGGAACAGGTCTCTCTGTGTGTCTCCCCCCTCCACCATGTGCCTGTGTCACTCCCCAAGGCCTGGGGGGCGTGCGGGGCATGACAGGGGACAGCAGATCTCCAGGGTGGCACTGCCACGTGTCAATAGACGTCCTCACGGTGTGCCCCTGTCACCCACGTTGCCAGGGCTGAGGGCTGGGGAAGCTCAAGTCATGTTGTCCCCCATCTCCCCAAGGCCGCTTGCTGCTGTGCGTGGTGGGGTGGGCCAGGCTGGCATGGAAACCGCCTAGTATTCTCCTCTCTCTGGCACTTGAGAAAGTGGATTCATGGGCCTATGGTTTTGAGTGGTTTTGGCTCACAGGTACCCAGTGGCTCAGCCCTGCTGGGGAGTCCCCCGCCAGCTGCTGCAAGCCCAGGGGGTGGACGGTCTGGCAGCCATGGCATTGGTTGGCGACCGCTGCCCGCTGTGCTCCCTGAGCGCCCCGCCTGGCAGCCACCATTTCCCAAATGGGCCTCCTGGCTGAGATGCCTTCTGCCGAATCCAGGCTGGGAGACGCTCCTTCTTGTTCTGGGCTGCCCGCGGGGCCTTGCGGTTTGGGCCCGGATAGGGGGATTGGTCACCCCCGGCTGCCTCGTCCCCGAAGCACCCATTGAAGTTCACTCGTGGTTCCGTGCTCGGGGCTGCAGGGAGGCGTGGGCAGCATGGGGTGTGGAGCAGACTGGGGGAGGGGGATGTGGCCCTCACTTGGCTTCCAGACTTGGGCAAAAGCTGGTGGCCCCAGTCCTGTCCGTGCCAGGTTTGCTTCCCGCCCATCCATGAAGGCATGGGTGCAGGCTGCGGAGGGCGTGACCACGGGCACCCCGCTCTGCCACTTCCCACCTGCCCCCTTGGCAGCGACAGTGTCTCCCGAGGTCCGAGCTTCCTCCTGGTGTAGACGGGGCGGTAGTTGGCCTCAGCTGTTCTCTCAATGGGTGCTCACGGCCCCCCCCGGTGTGCCCGGCCCGGCTCTGGCTCAGCTCTCCTGCTCTGTCCAGCCTCCCTCAGCTTCTCGCCTCTCCCTGAGGCCTCGGCTCAGGGCCCCCTCACCTGGAAGCTTTTCCTGTGCCCAGGGGGGCCCACACGCCGGTGTCTCCCCGGTACTTGGCGCCTTGCCACAGCCCGGCCTGGTGTGGCTGCGGGGGAGGGGGGCTACATCTGTACACTGGGGTCCCTTTAGCGCCCAGCCCCAGTCTGCAAGTTGTCAGGGGCTTCTAAGTGTTTGCTAAGTGAGTGATGATGGGCTGGGCGGGGGGCAGGGAGGGGACTACTATCTCTGCTCCTGGAGCTCCTGGGAGGGGAGGGCTGACAGAACCACACAATCTGACCACGTGCCTCCCTCTGATGACACAGGAGTGGGGCGCTGGGGGACCTGCCTTCCCTCACGACTACCCCAGGAGGGAGACCGTGACTGCCCGTTGTACCGATGACAAGACTGAGACTCAGAGACTCAGTGAACTGATCAAGGTCGACGGAGCTGGGTTGTCTCCTGGTCTTAATGGCATCACCGCACTGAGGCCGTCGCCTCCCTGGCGCTTGGGGGTTACCCCACAGGAGCTCCTTGTACCCTCACCACTCCTGGGTGAGCTAAGAGACCGGCCCTGTGACAAGGTCCCCAGCCCCCATGTGTACTGCCAGCCTGGCCCACCTCACTCGGCCTGGTTCCTGCAGCTCTGCTGCCCCGTGATTAGCTCTCCAGGGAGTGGGCGCCCTGCTCTTCCACGTGGGCCTGCAGTCTGGGCCAGGAGGGCACTGTCTCCTCCAGGCTGGGCTCTAGGGGAGGGCTGGGGTGAGGAGGGGACAGATGAGCCACACACTGACACAGGGGTTTCCACAGTGTGCCCATGGGCCCATCTACGCCCATGGCTTTGCACGCTCGCATGCACACACGCGAAGGGAGTGTGTGTGTGCCCTGACATATACACGCAGACAGGTGCACACGTGCAGCACCACCCCAGGCACGCGGCCAGGGCAGGCACACAGGTGCACACAGACACAGGTACAGACAGGTACACATGAGCACAGCGGCCAGGGCAGGCACATAGGTGCACACAGACACAGGTACAGACAGGTACACATGAGCACAGCGGCCAGGGCAGGCACACAGGTGCACACACACAGACAAACGCTTACAAGGTCCCGCCAGGCTGGGGCTGGAGGGGGAGGGACTGCCTGATGCCCGCCCTCCCCTCCCCAGCAGCTGGCTCTCCTCCAGCGATTCTTGCATTTGTTTGCAGCCTTTATATCGGCAAAGGCTTTCAAAACACTTTAGGGTTGTTTACCGAGCTGTGCAAGAACATTTTGTCTCCTCTCCAAAGCATCCTTCCAGAAGGATCACAAATGCGCCCCGTCAGCTGGCTGGCCAACTGTGAGCTGTACCAGCTGCAGCCCCCAGCTTCTTAAAGGGCCAATGGGCTCACCTTGGGAGCCGGGATGGCTAGAGGCCCGCTGGTGAGCCTCGCGCCAGCCACCCCAAAGGCATCTTCCCCCAGCCCCAACACGGGTCCCCGATGAAGTGAAGGGTTAAAGCGTTGGCAACAGGAACCAGGTCAGAGGGGACTTGAAGGAGTCCCCTCCTCTGCAGACGCTGAGCGAATGGCTTAGAGGACGGCCCAACTCACCATCTGTAACCTAGATCTGATGTGGTGCACCCTGCAGGGGCCCCCCACCTGCACCCTCTCAGCTGCACTCCCCACAACCCTGTGACCTCTTTGAGGGCAGACCCCTTCTGCCTCCTCTGGGAACCCGGAGTCGCAGTCAGCAAGGGCCAGGAGCCCCCATGTCCCCAGGATGGCCAGGGCCCGCACCACAGTGGGGCCTCCAGCAGGAGGTGGTGGAGTGACTGCTTGGGACCAGCCACCAGGCTGGACCCCAAAGGGACGCACTGGTCCTGTACATGAGGGTGCTTGAGTCCCTACTTTTGAACGACGGGCAGAATAGCCCTATGGAGTGGGTGGCCCCCTCAGTGCCCCTCAGGCTGTTGGCAATTTGCAGAAGTGGCCTTGGCTTGATTCTCTCACACCGTCTCTTCCTGAACGCTTTTTCCCTGTCTGTGCCCCACAAACTCCCTCCAGGTTCCAGTCTTCATGCTGACCACCCTCTGACACCCAGGGCCCGCAGTCAGCAAGCCCCATGGGCCCTCCAGACCTTTCCTTCCCCCCTCTTCCTCTCACCAACATGCCCCCAGGTCCTGCTCCCTGCTGAGTGTGTTGGGGGGTGCAGCTCAACACAGGGGACTTGAAGCAAACGGAGGCTGAGCCCACCTGGCTTTTCCGAGGTCTGAGAAGTTTTGCCAGGAATGCACACATATCCCCAGAAGGTAGGAGGGAGATAGAAAAGCAAAACCAACTTGAGGGCCAGAGAAGAGGGGCAGAGTGACCACGTGGTTAGCCTGAGTGCAGCATCGAGCTTACTGGTAGCCAGGGTGCAAAGGGAAACAAGACCGAAGGGGGCTCTCCTAGGCTCCAAAGACATTTGCCAGCTGTTCAGGAGAGAAGAGTTTTAAGACATTGATAGCCAAAGAAGCCGGGAGCTGCTTAGCCTTTATCAAACAAAGCCTTAAGTGACAGCACTGGGTGTTGCTCAACTGGAAGCTACCCAGGCCAAGTGGAACCTGCCCCTCCTGTCCATTGTCCTCAAGGCTCTGGGTGTGGCTCAAGCCAGTTAAACCCCAGTTTACCAGCCCACATGCCAGAGAAAAAATGCAATTTGTCTTACTGCGCCTGCGTGCAGTGCCATGATAACCTGTATAGTCCATAATGTTTGTATGAACTTCCTTGTGACAGATGGTATAAAAGGTTCTGCCTCCCTTTGTTTGGAGAACTTGATTTGAGGTTTACACCTCCTCTCTCCTTGCCTGCGCGCTTGCGATAAACGCCCTTCCTCCCTCCTCATCTGGGTGTCTTTATTGACGAGCTGCACAGAGCAGGACCTGCTTTGGGGAACATCATTGATAAATCCAGTCCTGGAGGGGCCCTCTGGTCTGGTGGGAGATGCAGCCATGATTCTCCTTGGGGCTCTGGCTTAAAGCAGTTGTGAGTGGTGCCCCCTGAGGGCTCAAGCTGTGGGCATTTGCATTTTAGCCGAAAGGAGACTTTGGGGAGGCCAAGCCTCAGCAAGAAGGGAGCCGATGATGGGACTCCCGGCAGAGCTGAGGGCTGCAGGCTGGAGGCTCTGAGGCTGCAGAGCTGGGTCTTCCGGGCCTTTGCCCCGGGTGTGTGAGCAGACCCCCAGTGGTCACTGCAGCTCTCGCTTGGCTGGGGGGCAAGGGTGACTATCACCAGCCCCTCCCCACAAGATGTGAGCGCTCAGCAGCACTCAGCAGCCTGGGCTCCTGTTCCTGGGAGGCTCTGCCTAAGTCCCATCCTCTCTGGGCCTCAGCACTCCCTACCCTGACCCACTCTGTAAAATATAAAATCTGGGATCCCTTCTCACCCTGCCAGTGGGATCCTGGGGAACGGGGCTTTGCCTGCCCAATGCCCCCGCAGCTCTTCCTCACTTCGCCATGGCCTGGAACACTGACTGGACTGTAGGCAGAGCTGAGCTTCCAGGGTGCCTGATGCAAAAAGCCTTCCCAGTCCAGGCTGTGACACCGGGGACCTGGGCCCAGACAGCAGATGAGTTGGAACTGATTTCTGGAGGCAGGAGGCCCACAGACCCGCTTTCCGCAGCCCACCCCTCCCTGCAGCTGGAAAGCGTGATGTCTGCCTGCTCGTACCCTTCCACCTCTGTGGCCCCATCCTAGGAGCCCCCCTCACTGACTGGCCCGCAGCCGCTGCCATGGGGACAAAAGGCCACACTTTGTCTCCTCGGAGGCGCCTATCCCCAGCCTCCGGCGTGCCACCTGCCTCTTTGGGCTCCCGCACTTCCCAGCCATAATGGTTTCAGAATATTCCATTGCGCCTGCCCGCCGCCACCCATTACAGCTCCTTTTCCTGTTCACTTCCAGCATACTTTTCCTTTTAAAATCACCCAGCAGCTTCGCGCTGGAAAAGCAACAGCAGCGTGCGTGCGGGGCAGGCTCCAGCTGGTCCTGGGATGCTCCCAACCCCTCCTGTCTCCCAGGTCAGGGGCAGGGTCCAGCCTTGCCTGGGTTCCCTGGCAGCTGCTCTGACCTGGCTCTCGGGTGCACGGAAGATGCCTGGGACAGAGGCGAGGTGTCAGCTCTGCCCACTTGCTCACCCAGCCCGTCTCTGTGCCGAGGGCCCTGGGTCTCCCGCCTCCAAGGTGTCCCACCTCCCGGAAGCCTGCTTGGCTCTCTCCGTACTGAGAGCGGGGCTGCCTGCCCGGCCCCCGGGACCCCGATCACATGGACTACAACGTTGGCACTTGAGGACAGAACATCTGCATGAGGAGACTAGAGAGCAAAAGCGGCCTAAGCCAGCTCCTCTATTGGGAGCCGCTGCTGAGGCGGAGGGATGTAGGGTGCAGTCCAGCATTCGCACGATTCAGCCCCGGGCTTTGAGTCCGTCGGTTTGTGTGGGCCTGAGCGAGTGGCTGCCTCTCTGTGCCTCAGTTTCCTCCCCGGCAATGGTGACGGTGGCTCGTCCGATGGCTCACAGCCTGTCTTGGTTGCCTAAGTGGGTGGCTGTAAACAGAAATTTATTTTCTCATAGGTCAGGAGGCTAGCAGTCCACACCAGGGTCTCGATCATGTGGATTCCTCCTGAAGGCCTCTCTCCTCGTTGGGGTGTCTGCTGGCGTTCTTTGGAGTGTCTGTGTCTGTTCTTTTTTAATAACTCAGAAGTGATCGGGCTTAGGGTCCACCCTACGCTTGTATGACCTCATTAACATGACAAAAGGAAAGCCCTCTTTCCAAACAGGACCACATCCACAGGTACAGGGTGAGGGTTTCAGCACATATTTTGGGGGACACAATTCAGTCCACAGCACAGGGTGTCAGAGCTTACGGAAGGGATTCAGTTGATGGCTGCTGTCATCTTCCCGGTCGGTACGTCTCTCTCCAGCCCCTGGCTTCTTCTCACTTCCTGCTCCAGGTGTTGGGGTCTGGGCTCCACGGCCAGCCTGGGGGGCAGCAGAGGCCGGGGCGCGTTCAGTGGGCCCCTGTTCAGCGCAGTTTCTCGGATGTGGGCACGTGAGGGAGGGCCGTGTGTGCAGCCACATTGGTCGGCGTGAGGCCGGGGTGAGGGGCGGGGCAGGGTCAGGAGGCCTCAGGCACTGGGACCTTGGAAGGTCCACCCCCCTCACCCCCCGGCAGTCCTCAGCACCCTCCATTGGTGAGGCAGGGCTGGGAGGAACGTTCTGGGGCCTGAGCCAGCACATGGCTGGCTGTAGTCTCTAGTTTTGGTTCTCGAGCCGGCTCTGAGTGGCGGGTGCTGCCAGCTCTCCTGGGATGAGCGTAGTGACCCCAGCACCACAAGGGCCCACCTGGCTGACGGCCTCGGCTCTGGCTCCTGGGCTGGCCAGGGGGGCTGGGTCTCCCTGGCAGTGTCTACGGAGGCTTGCTCCCCAGTCGTGCCAGTGGCCTCTCACATGCTCCACACGGGCGTGTTTCCTTCTGTTGCTATGGCAGCGTGGAGCGGGGTGCTCCAGGAGAGCTGGCCTGCTCGGCTGTGGTCCCCCCAGGCCTCTCCTCCCTGCCCGCTGCCTTCCACTGGGGGTGGGGCCCAGGCCAGGCGAGTGCCTGCGAGGATGGGGTGTGGATGTCAGGGTCAGACCTGCTCCTGGCCTCTCTGCCTCCTGCTCCTTGGCCACCTGTCACCCCGGCATGCTGCCACCTGTTCTCTCCCCCAGTTCCCTCCTCCTCGGTCTTGCCTGCTTGCCTGGGCCCTCTGGAGGCACCCCTGCCCCCTGGCAGTCCTCACCCGGCCCCTGCACCAGGGACCCCAGCAGGGAGCCATCCTGACTCCTGCAGAGATGGCCGGCGACGTGGTTTCCAGCTGGCCACGGTGCAAGAGCTGCCCGTCTGGGCCGGCGAAGTGTGAGGGTGGGGAGCGGAAGGTCTGAGGGGCGCGTCCACTCTGCAACGCCAGCTTCAAGCGTGTTTGGTTTCCGAGTCACCCAGCCCCTGTGCGGATGACGAGGACAGAGAGGTTTGTGACAAGCTGTGGGAGCTGGGACTGTGAGTCATGCACCTGCTCGAGGGACAAATACGCCCATACCTGTGCAGGCTGCCTCGTTCACAGCCCCCCCGGGCAGCTCCAGCAAGTGACCAGCAGGTAAACTGAGGCCAGAAAGAGCTGGGGCAGCATGAGGGAGCTCCGGGCAGACGCTCAGGAGACAGCTGCCTCTCAGGGTGATTCATCAGATGGGGAGTCAGCCGAACTGACTACACCTCCCGCTGCCCGGCCACCCCCCCAAACTGCTGAGTCCCTGGACACGTCTCTGGGGAGCTCTGACTGGGAGCTGGAGCTGTCCTCCACATGCTTCCCCTGTATCTTCATCTCTGCAGGCAGCTCCTGCCTGGTTCTGATTTAGCCGCACAAGCGGGCCGTGCCCAGGCCTGGCGGGCCTCCCCGAGTCTTTTATCTGAGAGACAGGAAGCTGCGAATTTTGCCAGAAGAAAAATAACGGATCCACCCCGGGCCAGCTCCCTTGAAGCTGCCCTCCGGTTCGAGTGGCCTCAAGACTGGGTTCAGGGCCTCCCTAGTCTCCCAGAAAAGGCGGGTGAGGGCAGGAGGCTGGCTCTTGGCGGTGGGGCCTCGGAGGCATCGACCGCTGCCACTCTTGGCTGGGTGCCCTGCTGGGCCAGCCCCTGGCATGCCCTGAGCCTCGGTTTCCTCACCTGTAGGAGGTGTGTGGACACTAACACCCCAGGCACGTCACTGCCCAACCCCGAAGCTCGATGAAAGGCTAGGACCCTCCTGTCAGGAGGTCACGCCTCCTTTGGCGACATGTCTGTCTGTCAGCCTGGGTGGCTGTGTGTGCTGTCCTCAGCGGGCCTCAAGCGGGGCTCAGCAGGCTCCACACACAAGTGTGGAGTGGGCGGGTGAGTCTCGGGGCTCAGCGCCGAGGCTGGAGCTGGGTGCCAGCGAGGGGAAGCCTGGGCAGACCTGTGGGATAAGGTGGAGTTTGATCAGCGTCGCCGTGCTGTGGGCCGAGACGATTATGGTCTGTGTTACAGGTGATAAGGAAACCGAGGTTCACACAGGGCGCAGGGGCTGGCCCCAGCACCAGCAGACGAACATACTCTTGTTTCTAGAGAGTTTGTCCACGGAAAAGGAGCCTGTGACCATGGAATTGGGGGGGGGGGGCGGGGGAGGGCTGGGACCACCCCATGTGGGGCTAGAGGGCTTCCACCATGTGGGAGGGGAGGCTTTGTGGGAGCCACGCCCTTGGAGAGCCATTTGGGCCGATTTCCAGGGAGGAGGAGTGTCTCCTGCCTTCTCTCGCCTCCCTGTAGGTTCTGAAGTGAGAGGCATGGAGTTACCTCCCAGGCATGCCCTGCAGAAGGTACAGGACGGGCAAGGTGTGGAGGCCTGGCGACACCACTGGACGTGTTTTCACGTGGGGCGGGGATGAATCTGCTGGCAAGATCCACAGGGCCAGCTCTGTGGACCTGCTGGGCTGCCTTCAAGGTTCTGGACTTCCTCCTGGGGTAATGGGGAGCCACGGAAGACTGTAGACAGGGGAGTAGCAGGGTCAGGTGTTTGTACCAGCTTCTCTGCCCCTGTGCAGCCCCTCTCCAGCCCCTCCCTGGGCGAGGCTGGCAGGTGCTGGTGACAGATGTCCATGAGGGCCTCCAAGAGCCCCCCAACTCATGAAATGAGAGGCAGAAGTTCAGGGAGACTCCACTGGGCCATGCTGGGCCCTCCTGTGCTGGAAGAGTGGGGAAGGGCGCCTGAACCGCTCAAGGGGAAGAGCAGGATTGGACTCTCCTCTCTGGCACTCGCTGACCGTGTGACTCTGGGCAAGTCCACTCCCATCCCCAAACCTGGCGCACAGAGAGGCATGCACGCATGCACATACGCGGGCACGTGCACGTGTGCACGCACACACACACACACACACGCCAGTGCATGCATGCACGCATGCACGTGCACACATGGGCACACACAAGATCTGGGGCCTGATCCAGCTGAGACCCGCCTGGTACCACATCAGGGAGGATGCTAAGACAGCCGTGGCCCCTTTGGTCTGTTGTTTGCGGACTTCTCTGAGCTGGCTTGTTTCTGATGTGTGTGTGGTGGTTGGAAACGGGGTGTTCTGTGGGGGAGCTGGCGCTCTCCCGTCTGGGTGGGCAGAGCTGGGAGCCGGCAAGGCCAGTGGAAACTCTTCAAGTTGTGCATGAACCGTGTGAATGAGCCGGGCTCCAGGGAGCGGCTGAGTTTAATTAGCCCACAACCAAGAGGGATTTCATCAAGGGAAAACTTTGGTTCTAATGAGGCCAGCAGCTTGGGTTTGATTTCTCACACGCCATTCAATTCAGAGAAGGTTAAATAGGTATCTACCGCGTGTGGTGGCATAGTGGTTAAGAGCTACAGCTGTTAACCAAGGGGTCGGGAGTTCAAATCTACCAGGCGCTCCTTGGAAACTCTATGGGGCAGTTCTACCCTGTCCTCTAGGATCGCTATGAGTCGGAATCAACTCGACGGCAGTGGGTTTGGTGTTTTTGGTTTGGTGCGAGCAACACCAACTGACTTGGCATTTTTCCAAGAGCACTGGTTCCATAAGGGGGCCCCCACCAAAGGGGTTGTTGTTATGCTGGAAGTTATGCCTTCAGTATTTCAAATACTAGCAGGGTCACCCATGGTGGACAGGTTTCAGCTGGGCTTACAGACTAAGACAGACTACGAAGAAGGACCTGGCGATCTACTTCTAAAAAAATTGGCCAGTGAAAACCTTATGAATAGCAGCAGAACATTGTCTGATATAGGGACAGAAGATGAGCTCTCAGGTTGGAAGGCACTCAAAATACAATTGGGGAAAAGCTGCCTCCCCAAAGTAGAGTAATCTTAATGGTGTGGATGGAGTCAAGCTTTCAGACCTTCACTTGCTGATGTGGCAGGACGCGAAATAAGAAGAAACAGCTGCAAATATCCATTAATAATAGGAACGTGGAATGTATGAATAGTGAATCTAGGAAAATTGGAAGTGGTCAAAAATGAAATGGAAAGCTTGAAGATCGCTATCCTAGGCATTAGTGAGCTGAAATGGACTGATATTGGCCATTTTGAATCAGACAATCATATGGTCTCCTACACTGGGAATGAAAAATTGAAGAGGAATGGTGTTGCATTTGTAGTCAAAAAGAACATTTCAAGATCTATCCTGAAGGACAACGCTGTCAGTGATGGGATAATATCCATACACCTACAAAGCAGACCAGTTAATACAACTGTTACTCAAATTTATGCACCAACGACTAATGATGAAGAAATTGAAGATTTTTACCAACTTCTTTAGTCTGAAATTGATCAAACACGCAATCAAGATGCACTGATAATTACTGGTGATTGGAATGCAAAAGTTGGAAACAAAGACGAAGGATCTGTAGTTGGAAAATATGACCTTGGTGATAGAAGCTACATGGAGATCACATGATACAATTTTGCAAGACTAACAACTTAGTCATTGCAAATACCTTTTTTCAACAACATAAATAGCAGCTATACACATGGACCTCACAGGATGGAATGCACAAGAATCGAATCAACTACATCTGTGGAAAGAGATGGTGGGAACCTCAATATCATCAGTTAGCACAAGGCCAGGGGCCAACTGCGGAACAATCAATTACTCATATGCAAGTTCAAACTGAAGCTGAAGGAAAGTAAAACAAGTCCATGAGAGCCAAAGTACGACCTTGAGTCCCACCTGAATTTAGAGACCATCTCAAGAATAGATTTGATGCATTGAACACTAATGACTTAACACCAGACGAGTTGTGGGATGACATCAAGGACATCATACCAGAAGAAAGCAAAAGGTCATTAAAAAGACAGGAAAGAAAGACAAGACCAAAATGAATGTCAGAAGAGACTCTGAAACTTGCTCTTGAATGTAGAGTAGCTAAAGTGAAGGGAAGAAATGATCACATGAAAGAGCTGAACAGAAGATTTCAAAGGGTGGCTCAAGAAGATAAAGTATTATAATGAAATGTGCAAAGACCTGGAGTTTGAACACCAGAAGGGAAGAACACACTTGACATTTCTCAAGTTGAAAGAAGTGAAGAAAAAAGTCAAGCCTCTAGTTGCAATATTGAAGGAGCCCTGGTGGCGGGCGCAGTGGTTAAAAGCTCAGCTGCTAACCAAAAAGTTGGCAGTTTGAATCTACCAGCCGCTCCTTGGAAACTCTATGGGACAGTTCTGCTCTGAGTTGGAACTGACTCAACGGCAACGGGTTTATGGTCAAAATACTGAACGATGCAGGAAGCATCAAAAGAAGATGAAAGGAATACACAGAGTCACTGTACCAAAAAGAACTTGTCAATGTTCAAACATTTCAAGGGGTAGCATATAATCAAGAACCGATGGTACTGAAGGAAGAGGTCCAAGCTGCACTGAAGGCATTGGTGATAAACAAGGCTCTAGGAATTGATGGAATGCTAATTGAAATGTTTCAACAAATGGATGCAATGCTGGAAGTGCTCTCTTGTCTATGCCAAGAAACTTGGAAGACAGCTACCTGGCTAACTGACTGGAAGAGATCCATATTTGTGCCCAATCCAAAGAAAGGTGATTCAACCAAATGCAGAAATTATCCAACAATATTATTATTAGCACACGCAAGTAAAGTTTTGCTGCAGATAATTCAAAAACAGTTGCAGCAGTACATCGACAGGGGACTGCCAGAAATTCAAGCCGGATTGAGAAGAGGCTGTGGGACAAGGGATATCACTGCTGATGTCAGATGGATCCTGGCTGAAAGCAGAGAATAACAGAAAGATGTTTGCCTGTGTTTTATAGACTATGCAAAGGCATTGGACTGTGTAGATCATAACAAATTATGGATAACAGTTCGAAGATATGCAGATGACAAAACCTTTCTTGCTAAAAATGAAGAGAGCTTGAAGCACTTACTGATGAAAATCAAAGACTATAGCCATCAGTGTGGATTACACCTCAACAGAAAGAAAACAATAATCCTTACAACTGGACCGATAAGGAACGTCATGATACATGGAGAAAACATCGATGCTGTCCGATTTCATTTCACTTGGATCCACAGTCAATGCCCATGGAAGCAGCAGTCAAGAAATCAAATTTGCATTGAGCAAATCTGCCGCAAAAGGCCTCTTTAAAGTGTTAAAAAGCAAAGAGGTCACTTTGAGGACTAAGGTGCACCTGACCCAAGCCATGGTGTTTTCAATCTCCTCACGTGCGTGCGAAAGTTGGACCATAAATAAGGAAGATAGAAGAATAATTAATACCTTTGAATTATGGTGTTGGCAAAGAATATTGACTATACCATGGGCTTCCAGAAGAATCAACAAATCTGTCTTGGAAGAAGTACAGCCAGAATCCTCCTTAGAAGGGAGGATGGTGAGACTTTGTCTCGTATACTTTGGTTGTGTTGTCAGGAGGGACCAGTCCCTGAAGAAAGGGCATCATGCTTGGTAAAGTAGAGGGTTAGTGAATGGATTGACTCCGTGGCTGCAATGATGGGCTCAAGCATAGGAACGATTGTGAGGGTGGCACAGGAGTGGGCCATGTTTTGTTCTGTTGTACATAGGGTTGCTATGAGTTGAAAGCGACTTGACGGCACCTAGCAACAATTAGAATGGATCAATATTGGTTTGTTAGTTGTGAAAAAGGTGCCATATGAGGGTAAGATGTTACAGTAGGGGACACCGAGCGCAGGGTACTTGGGAACTCCTGTACTATCTTGGCAATTTTGCTGTAAATCTTAAATTGTTTTAAAAAAATGAAGTTTATTAACAAAAAGGGAGTTCCAGAGCCAAAAACATGGGATACTGTAGCCCTCTGTCCCTCACGTAGATCACAACTCTACTCAAGGCTCAGAGATTCTGCAAACAGGACTCAGGGGTCTTAGTTATCTAGTGCTACTACAATAGAAATACCACAAGTGGATGGCTTTAACATACAACAATTTATTTTCTCACAGTTTAGGAGGCTAGAAGTCCAAATTCAGGGCACAGGCTCTAGGGGAAGACTTTCTTTCTCTGTTGGCTCTGGGGGAAGGTCCTTTTCTCTTCAGCTTGTTTCCTGGTTCCTTGGAGATCTCCATGGGGCTTGGCAGCTATCTTCTCCCATCTTTGCTTACTAAACCAAAAAAACCAAGCCTGTTGCTGTTGAGTCCAACTCATAGTGACCCTATAGGACAGAGTAGAACTGTCCCATAGGGTTTCAAACCAGCAGCTGGTGGATTCGAATTGCTCACCTTTTGGTTTACAGCCAAGCTTTCAACCATTGCTTCACCAGAGCTTCCTATTCTCTGCTTAATCAGCCTGGTTTATATCTCAAAGGTAATTTGCTTAAGACACACCCTACCCTGATATGGCCTCATTAACATAATAAAGAAAGCTGCATTCCCAAATGAGATTACATCTCCAAGTATAGGGGTAAGGAATCGCCACACGTATTTTTTTGGAAAAAATTCAATTAATAACACCAGGTTAACTGGGTATTATGGACTGAATTGTGCCCCCTGTAATATGTGTTGTAAATCCTAACCTCTATACCTGTGGTTGTAATCCCATTTGGGAATGAGTTTTCTGTTATGGTAATGAGGCAGGATTAGTGTAGGGTGTTTCTTGAGTCAATCTCTTTCAAGATATAAAAAGAGAGTAAATAATCAGCAGAGATGCCAAGCAGAGATGCCAAGACACATGGAGATCTCCAGGGAACCTGAAGCAGAAGCCGAAGAGACAAAGACCTTTCTCCAGAGCTGAGAGAGAGCAAGCCTTTCCCTAGAGCCAGCACTCTGAATTAGGACTTCTAGCCTCCTAAACTGTGATAAACTAAATTTCTATTTGTTAAAGCCATCTACTCGTGGTATTTCTGTTATAGCAGCACTAGATGACTAAGACAGAATTTGCTACCGGAAGAGTGGGGTGCTGCTCTAATAGATACCTAAAATGTGAAAGTGGTTTTGGAATTGGGTAATGGGTAGATGCTGGAAGACTTTTCAGGTGCCTAACAGTAAAAGTCTAGATTGCCTTGAAGAGACTGTTGGTAGAATTATGGACGCCAAAGGCAATTCTGGTGAGAGCTAAGAAGGAAGTGAGGAGAGCTATAGAAAAAGACTCTATAGTCTTAGAGAATACATATGGCGCCAGCAACAGAATGTTGCTAGAAATGTGGACTTTAAACATGCTTCTGGTGAGGTTTTAAAAGAAAATAATGAACATGTGATTGGACAATGGAGGAAGGGCGATGCTTTTTATGCAGTGGCAAAGAACTTGTCTGCATTATTTTCAAATATTTTGGTGGAAGGCAGAACTTGTAAGTGATGAACTTGAATATCTGGGTGATGAGATTTCTAAGCAAGATTTTAAAGGGGCCATGGGATTTCTCCTTGCTGTCTATAGTAAAATGTGAGAGGAAAGAGATGGATTAAATATGAACTGTGCAAAATGAAAACAGAACTTAAAGTTTTGGAAAGTTCTTTTGTATGAACTGAGTACACATGCCCTAGAATGTTCCTGGAGGACATGGCTACACAATCTTTTGTTAAAGAGATTAAGCCTGTGACTGATGGAGCTAACCAACTACCACAGCAGAACACCCATCAGTTTAGACTGAAGGGGACAGAGCAATAATGGAAAGAACATTATCTGCCTCTTGGAATTCTACCGGCAGGGAACAGACCAAAGGAACTACATCCGTTGTCCTCCAAGAAAAGAAAAGGACCATCCCTGCAGCAGCTCGAAGATCAGCAGAACTGTTTGAAGGAGCTGGGAAAGGAGGGCCTTCTAGGTTTCAAAGGGTGGGGCCACAGCCTCCTAGGTTTCAGAGTCAGATCTTCATCAATTCAGTTCTGGAGTGTGGGAATGTCATTCAGTTTGGCCAAAAGGATGGGGCCACTGCTCAAAGATGAGGGGGTGGGATTGGCATGCCCAAAGGGCAGAAGGACAGGGCCTGCCAGGGCTGAGGGGGTGGGATTGCCACTCAGATGGAATAGGAGAATGGGGCCACCCAAAACTGAGGCAGTAAAGTTGCCATCCAGAGGGCCTGAAAGGCAGAGCTGATGCCCATGACTGAGGGGCCTACACCTAGAATCCAGAGGGTGTGGCCAACATTCACAGTCTGGAGGGTGGGGCCATTGCCCAGAGAATAGAGGATTATTTTCAAGCCTTGAGAGTTAGTGTAATTTGTTCTCCTGGGTCTTGGACTTGCTTGGTGCCTGTTATCCCTTCTTTCCCTCCAATTTCTCCCATTTGTAATGGAAACATCTGCCTTGTGCCTGTTCCACCATTATACTTTGGAAGCAGATAACTTGTGTTCTGGATTTCGCAGGTTCTCAGATGAAGAGGAATTTTGTCCCAGGATGGAATACGCCTGAAGTCTCACCTGTATGTGAGTTAGATGATTCATAAGATGAGATTTTGGACTTGGAGGTGATTTAAGACTTTTGAGATGATGTGATGGGGTGAATGTGTTTTGCATGTGGCAAGAACATGAAATTTGAGGGGCCAAAGGGTGGAATGTTATGGATTGAATTGTGTCCCCCAGAACATGTGTTGTAAATCCTTACCTCTATGCCTGTGGTTATAATCCCATTTAGAAATGAGTTTTATGTTATGTTAATTAGGCAGGATTAGTGTAGGGTGTATCTTGAGTCAATCTTTTTTGAGATGTAAAAAGAGATTGAACAAGGGAGCAGAGAGAGAGATGGGGTAACATAGCTGCTAAGACACATGGAGATCTCCACGGAACCAGGAAGCAGAGGCTGAAGAGACAAGGACCTTCCCACAGAGCTGACAGAGTAGCAAGCCTTCTCCTGGAGCCAGTGCTCTGAATTCAGACTTCTGGCCTCCTAAACTGTGAGAAATAAATGTCTGTTAAAACCACCCACTTGTGGTATTTCTGTTACAGCATCACTGGATAACTAAGACACTGGGAAACCGACGGTTTCCCCCACTTTATTTGACTGTTGAGTGAATACAAGTCTGCAAAAGCCTGTCCTCTGAGCAGTGCCACTGAGAAGCCCTGAGCACTTGGGACTGGCCCCCTCCCCAGTCCAACACTTCCCAGTGGGAAAACGGACAAGCAGCCTCCTCAGGGTTCAGGTCAATCTACCCTGCCCCCGCCCACACCCCAGCCTCACTGGGCCCCTTCCTCTGTGCCTGCTGGGTTCAGCCAGGGAGGGCTGAGGTTAAGAGCAAGCCAGACTTGAATTTGAATGTCAGCTGCGACCTTGGCATGTGACTGAGACATTCTCAGGACTTAGCATCTTATATCCATCACCTAATTGAGTCCCCTTGGCCAAGGAAGGTGAGCATTATTGTCCTCGTCTTGCAGGTGTGCAAAGTCACAGAGCTGGTGGCAGGGCTGGGAGTCACAACCGGGTCTTGCCAACTCAAACACCTGGTTCTCACCCAATTCCTGATGCCCCAGTTGTTGTGCAAGGACGGCTGCAAGAGTGTTTTATGCAAAAGTGGACTGCAGGAACAATACTACAGACACAACGGAGCACATGGTGGGCCACATGCCAGGCTATTAACACGGCCCTGTCCCAGCTGGGCCCCAGGGACCTGTCACTCTACAGTTCACACACTTAGGTCTTGCTCAAGATTATATATTTATATATGTATATATGTATATATTTATATATATATATATATGTACACACACACTTGTTTTCATTTTTTTTTAAAGTCGTCACTCCCCCTTTTCTCTCCTCCCAGCCCCTGGTACCCACTAATCTACTTTTGTCTCTATGCATTTGCCTCTTCTGGATCTTTCCTGTAAATGGAATAGTACAATATGTGTCCTTTTGTGTCTGACTTATTTCAGTCAGCATCTTGTTTTCAAGGTTCATCCACGGGTAGCATATGGATCAGAACTTCATTTCTCTTTACAGTTGAGTAGTATTCCATTGTACAGATATACCACGTTATGCTTATTCATTCATCTGTTGATGGACAGCTGGGGTGTTTCTCACCTTTTGGCAATTGTGAACAGTGGTGCAATGAACATTGGTGTACAGGTTTCTGTTGAAGTCCCTCCTTTCAAGTCTTTTGGGAATTATTTATTTATAGTTTTCACAAGGAGCATATATTTTTTGTTAAAGTCAGGGAAAGTAGTTCCATTGGCAGGGAGAGTTTTCAGTCAGCTCAAGGCATGAGGAGGGGTAGCCTCTCCAGGCCCAGCTCTCTTGCAGAGGCGTCCTCTCTCTCGCTGCCCCTCTCTGGAGGAGGTGGGTTTCAGAAATGCATTCCCGTAGAATTTCTGTTCTTTGGGAGAATCTTGAAACCCAACAAAAGCATCTTTGCCCTTCCAGACTCGCTGCCTGAGTGCTCTTTGGAGGACGAGAGCGGGGACAGAGAGGAGGCCCTTCCGCCATGCCCATCTGTGAGGAAAAGCAGCACTCGCCTTGAGAGGTCAGTTCGAGATGTCAGCATGCCTCCATTTCCACGCTACTCCTGACTGTCTTGAGTGCTTTCAAATGTCACATCTCCCAGGGCATTGGATGCTCCAGGGGTATTGGGATACCCTTTTAGGGCCAAGGAAGCATGGGTCCAGCCAGGAGAAGTGAGAGGCAGCCTGGGGAGGACAGTGTGCTCAGGCTGGGAGGTGGGAGGCCTAAGTTCTAATCTTTGCTGTGCTGCAAACTCACTGGAAGACCTCGGGCAAGAATATCATCATTGAGGGGGACTTAGAGAACACCTAGTTGTCATCAGAGTCCAGCAGGAAGCTGGAGAGAATTTAGTCCAAAAGGTGCTGGAAGAGCTGAAAGGCCAAACAAGGAGGAGAGGGGGAAATGAGAACCTTTCCTACATGATCCCAGTAGGACACAGTGGCTCCAGGATTAAGACATGTCCAGGTTCAAATTCCTACAGTGTCATTTCCCGGCTGGGCCCTAGGGCCCACACCTGGCACCATACCCACCTCCTAGACTTGCTGTGAGGAATAAATCAAAAATGTGTAAAGTGCCTAGCACATATTGGGTGATGTGTGAACCATAGCTGTTATTGCTGCTATTATTATGATCAGAGACATAGAAATTGGCTGTCTGGACTAGCCTCACCTCCATGCACTAGTCTGGCTGATATCCTCTTCTTTGTGATGCCTTCAAGATTAATGAATTAATCGGGGCAAAAGCACGTTGTATTTAGACTACATAAACCCCATTGTCTTCAAGTCAATTCTGACTCACAGAGACCTTATAGGACAGAGTAGAACTGCCCCATAGGGTTTCCAAGGCTGTAATCTTTACAGAAGCAGACTGCCACATCTTTCTCCTATGGAGCACGTGGTGGGTTCAAACTGCCGACCTTTCAGTTAGCAGCTCAGTGTTTTAACCAATGCACCACCAGGGCTCCTTTTAGACTATATAGTGCTGAACCTATGGGCAGTTATTTAAAATATCATTCAGTGAACATTGTTTCTGGCTATGATGGGGTGGCTTGCATCAGACCAACAAGTAGAAAAGCTATCTAAAATACTAAAACACTCTTTGAAGACACTGAAGAGCAACTGAGTCAATCAGGACTCAAGGGCCTGAGATCCCCCAAGAAGGGGAACTGCAGAGAGATGAGCTGACACTCTGCTGCCTACTTCTGCTTTGAGGAATTTGCCAACTCCTGATGTGAGATCAGAGGCCGTAAATCCAGGGAGACGGTTGTGACTAAGAGGCAGAGAAGCCAGCAGAGATTCTGGCAACTTCACGCGGCTGAAACTGGAGTTTGGGATTATCAGGGAAGCCAAAAATTGAGGGTCAAAGATCCTGGAAAGAAGAGAGATGCAGATAAGTGAGCCTGACATTCAGAAGTTTTTCTGTTTAGGTATTTGGTGAATTAAGTTGTGCAGAACAGAACGCTAAGAAGCATAGAAGAAAACTACCGAAGTCTCAGAAGTCTCACAACACTGGGGAGGCAAAAAGTGGAGCTTATAAGAAGCCATAGAAAACACTCCAGACTCTCAGCTGAGATCCCTGGAGGGCTACTCACTAGGAGAGGATGGGAACCAAAGATATAACCAAGCCTCACAAACATTGTAATCCAGCCTGCAGTCAGTTCAATCTTGGATTGGACTAAGGTAATCTTCTTCTACCCTTTTGCCTGGCAGAAGAAAGGGTAAAACCTCTCTGGAGGAACATAACATTATCCAAACCCTCTACAATGTTTCCTACACAATGTCCAACATTCAATCAAAAATCACCAGTCATGTCGAGAAACAGGACCAGGAGGAAAAACAGAATAGAAACAGACTCACAGATTTTTTAGTTATTGGCATTATGGTAATAAGTCAAGGAAATGTGTTATAACCACTAGGATAACCACTAAAAGTATTCTGAAAACTTGCATAACTAACAAGCTAATAGAGGAAAAAACTGAATAGTAAAAAAACACATGATAAAACCTAAAGCATGCAAGGAAATAGAGAAAACATTATATAAACCAGGTGGAACAAATACAGGAAAAATAGTAAATGCTAGATACAAGCCCAAATATATAGGTAAATGTAGATAGACTAAACATTGAAGTTAAAAGCAAAAACTATCAAAATGAGTTTTAAAGTAAATAATTACATGCTGCATACAAGAGACTCGCCTTACATAAAAGAGTTTATAAAGAAAATGTTCTACATTCTACCTTGGTGAGTAGCGTCTGGGGTCTTAAAAGCCTGTGAGCGGCCATCTAAGATACTCCACTGGTCTCACGCCTTCAGGAACAGCAAGGGAGAATGAAGAGAACAAGATACAAGGGGAAGATTAGTCCAAAGGACTAATGGACTACAACTACCATGGCCTCCACCAGACTGAGTCCAGTACAACTAGATCGTGCCCGGCTACCATCACTGACTGCTGTGACCGGGATCACAACAGAGGGTCCCAGCCAGAGCTGGAGAAAAATGTAGAACAAAATTCTAACTCACAAGAAAAGACCAGACTTACTGGCCTGACAGAGACTGGTGGTAGGTGAGGTAGTGAAAGACCCTGGCATGTGATGGTGGTGCAATTGTTAAAACGTTCTCCGGTGGAGAACCGGGGTGGGATAGTGGCGGGATACTCCTGCGATGCCCTCTGTTAGCACCCCCTTGCTGTCACCAGTGCACTGGGGCTCCCTGACTCTCCCACTCGCAGACTTTCGGGAAGGACTGCTCCATCAGGTGCAATATCTCAAGAGTTTGAAATTTTGGGGGGAAGTAGTAATTATCCAAGGAGTCCTGGTGGCGCAGTGGTTTAGCGCTAGGCTGCTAACTGAAAGGTCAGCGGTTCGAATCTAGCTGTACCGTGGGAGAAAGATGTGGCAGCCTGCTTCCATAAAGATTTACAGTCTTGGAAACTCTGTGGAACTGTCCTACCCTTTCCTGTAGGTTGTTATGAGTCAGAATTGACTCGATGGCAACAGGTTTTTGGTAGTTTAGTAATTATCTGCCACCCGTCTGTCAGTTTGTTGTACTGTGGTGGCTTGTGTGTTACTGTGATGCTGGAAACTATGCCACTGGTATTTCAAATACCATCAGGGTCACCCATGGTAAGTAGGTTTCAGTGGAGCTTCCAGACTAAGACAGACTAGGAAGAAAGGCCTGGTGACCACTTCTGAAAATTAGCCCATGAAAACCCAATGGATCACAACAGAACATTGTCTGATACAGTGCCGGAAGTTGAGCCCCCTAGGTTGGAAGCCACTCAGAATATACAATGGCTGCAACAATGGCCTCGAGCTTAGCAATAATTGTGAAGATGGCACAGGACCGGTCATTGATGGTGTTCTGTTGTACATGGGGTTGCCATGAGTTGGAGCCAACTTGACAGCAACCAACAATAATTATAAGGGCTACAGAATTGGATGGCTATTGCTGGGCATTATCAGTGGATAGGAGAAAAAACAATGAAAGGCTGAGGATCATTCATCACAGATTTAAGATTAAGTGTTGAATGATATAAGTGAAAATGGAGGTAGAAGGAGCTCCAAATTTTGCCCCTCCGTAAAAGCAATGAAAAAAATGGGCAAAAACTGTCAGAATAAACTTTTTTAGAGCTCTGGAAACTAACTGAAGGCTGGCAGCAACCTGGGGAATGCTTATTTGAAAAAAAAAAGACTGATTCTTGGTAAGAACAGTGAACTTTTGGTGTTTTATCTTAGTCCAGTCCCCTCCCCTAATCCCCAGCTCAGTGGTAGCCATGAAAATAATAGCTCACACTCCCAGTACTGAAGGGAGTAGAATGGACCTCATTCTCAAATGACTGTAATAAATTATTTGTTCTGACCTGTCAGGTTACGCCCTGGAAGGCCAGCTCAAAAGGCTTATCTTTATTTCACTTAACTCAGAACTATGGAGCCCTGGTGGTGCAGTTGTTAAAAGCACTTGGCTGCTAACTGATAGGCTGGTGGTTCGAACCCACCAGCTGCTCTGCAGGAGAAAAGACCTGGTGATCTGCTTTCGTAAAGATTACAACCTTGGAAACCCTAAGGGGCAGTTCTACTCCATTTCTGACTCCACAGCAATGGGGTTTCAACTTGGAACTGGCCTACTGCTAAAAATGCTTCCAGAAGAGGAGAGGGGAGTGTTTGTGAAAAGCATTTACAAGGTAATATCTCAAGTTTCTGCTGCCTAAAGCAATAGACAACAGTTGGAGAAAACAATAGACTAACCAAAAAACTTGGGAGAAAAGACTGAGGAATGAGACGTGCTTAATTTAATGGCTTTGGAAAGCTCCACCACATTCCTGGGAATCTGGTGGGCCACGTGCATGCTCAGGGCTGTGTGCATGCTCAGGAGAGATCTGAGGAGATCCTAGATGCTCACATCCTGCTGCCTTTAAAACTCTACAGAAGCAGGAAGTGAAGGCTAAGGCAGAGTTGTAAACTGCCTGGATGCATGTTGAAGGCGTGCCTCAACACACACACACTCAGAGCTGCTCTGTGAAGACTGGAAGATTTTTTGGTTCCAGGTATTTAAGGAAATCTCTGTCTAATAAGTAGCTGACCACAGAGACTTTAGGGGCCGCGCACGACAAAGAATATAGACTTCACAGAATTTGTTCAAAAAAGTCATTAAACGGACAAACAACACAAACTACAGTAATAATAATCTTTGTCCTTTCGTTAGAGTGGGGCATAAGGGGGCCAAGTAATAAATGGAGTCCTCACTGGATCCACTGGTTCATAGACCTGCCTGGTGGTCATGATTCCTAGAATCTGAATCCACAGCATGAACATGCGCTCAGTGGGAGATGCAGCAATTACATACTCCCATATCTCCAGAGTTGGGAGAAAAACCGTAAGAAGATTCAGGGCCTATCACATGACTGAAACTTTAGGGGTGAAGGTGGCCTGGGGCGTATCAGGATGTCCCCTCCAAAGTAAAGGATTAATGATTGTATCTTGCACCTCCCACCACTACGAAGGAAGCAAAATGCTTGGTAGGCCTCTCTGGGTTCTGGGCAGCATACTCCAAGCACCATTCCCAGACCTCCAAAGACTGGAGTCCTGTTTGTCAGAGTCCATGGTGCCCTTTGTTAGCACCCTCTGCTGGTGCCGGTGCACTGGGGTTTCCAGACTCTCCCATTCACAGACCTTCAGTTGGTCCTGATGCTGGGAGCCTGCCCACGTCCCCTCGACTCCTGTCCTGATGCTGGGAGCCTGCCCACGTCCCCTCGACTCCTGGTCCTGATGCTGGCAGCCTG
>NW_004444150.1:2358966-2360672 GCF_000243295.1 Trichechus manatus latirostris | reverse complement strand
CCTCGACTCCTGGTCCTGATGCTGGGAGCCTGCCCACGTCCCCTCGACTCCTGGTCCTGATGCTTGGAGCCTGCCCACGTCCCCTCGACTCCTGGCTCCCAGACCCTCTGCTGCGGGGGCTCATTGCACATCTCTTCTCTGTTGTGGATTTTAAAGGCGAATAACTGTGAGTCTGGGCATGAGGGAGTAGAAGCAGAGGCCACATTCTGGGTCCTTCCCCGCTTCTGCAATTAAAGCACAAACAGACAGCAACGGGCTCCTGGCTTGGCATCTTCCAGCAGCAAATAAATAAATTGATTAGTCTTGCAGCTCTCAGGGAGGTTGACGCAGATTATATTTGTGCGTTGGGTGGAAGGGATTTTTCTGAATTTAATTATAATTTAAGTGTAAAATATGCTCCTTCTGCAGGAGTTTCATGTCTAGTGTGTAATTACTCCGCCACACTCTCCAAATCACACTCCTTACGATGCCTCTGTGTGCTGTGAGTGATTAATTTATAGGCTGGTAATAGGCTAAAACAATATTTAAAGTCGTTTTGCCCAATGTAGCTTTTAAGGAGGGATTGAGATAATAATTATTTAAAGATCCATTTTATCACTGCTGAGCCATGTGGAACTGCTCCTCTCTGGCTCCCCCCAGCTGCACGGGGAGCCCTGGGCTGGCTCTCCATGCCCTGGACCTGTCCGTTTATTATCTGCTGCGCCGGGCTCCTCTTGGCCCTGATTTGGCTGCTGCAACACTGGATATTGCATGGGCCCCTGGTTGGGAGTGGGGTGCCCGCAGAAGATGGACGCTTGGGCTCCGCTGGCTCCTCATTAGCTAAGTTAGAGAGGAATCTATTGGCCACTCAGGAGGCTGAGGATTCGGAGGCTGAGTTGCAGAAGTCGTTTTGCTGACCGCCCTAGGCCTGGGGGAGGGGCGAGGCATCAGACAGAATACAGAGGGATGGGCATGGAGGGTGGGCCCATGTACCCCGGGGAGGTAACTATTTTTTTTGTGTGTGTGCTTTTATTATTATTTTTTATTGTACTTTAGGTGAAGGTTTATAGAACAAATAGTTTCTCATTAAACAGTCAGTACACATATTGTTTTATGACATTGGTTAACAACCCCACGACATGTCAACCCTCTCCCTTCTGGACCTCTTTTTTTTTTTTTTGGTGAGAATATACATAGCCAAAGATACACCATTTCAAAAATTTTCTACATGCACAGTTCAGAGACATCGATTACGTTCTTCCAGTTGTGCTGCTATTCTCGCTTTAGACGAAGGTTTACAGAACAAAATAGTTTTTCATTAAACAGTTAGTACACATGTTGCCCTATGACAATGGTTAACAACCCCACTACATGTCAACACTGTCTTTATTCAACCTTGGGTTCCCTATCACCAGCTTTCCTGTCCCCTTCTGCCTTCTAGTCCTTGTCCATGGACCACTGTGCCTCATTAGTCCTGTTTTGTTTTATGGGGCTGTCCAACCCCGGCTGAACAGTGAACCTTAGAAGTGACTTCACCACCGAGCTAAAAGTATGTCTGGGGGCCATACTCTTGGGGTTTCTCCAGTCTCCTTCAGGCCAGTAAATCTAGTCTTGTGTATGTGTGTGTGTGTGTGTGTGTGTGTGTGTGTGTGTTTGTGTGTGTGTGTGTGTGTTAGAATTTGTCCTACATCCTTTTCCAGCTCTGTCCAGAACCCTCTGTTGTGATC
>NW_004444150.1:2350578-2358849 GCF_000243295.1 Trichechus manatus latirostris | reverse complement strand
CTTGTATCTTGTTCTCTTCATTCTCCCTTGCTCGCGAAGGGGTGAGACCAGTGGAGTATCTTAGATGGCTGCTCACAGGCTTTTAAGACCCCAGGCGTTACTCACCAAGGTGGAATGTAGAACATTGTCTTTATAAACTGTGTCATGCCAGTTGAGCTAGATGTTCCCCGAGACCATGGTCCCCACAGCCCTCCGCTCAGCAATTCAGTCCCTCGGGGAGTTTGGATGTGTCTGTGGAGCTTCCATGACCTTTCCTTGTACAAATTGTGCTGGTTTCCCCAGTATTGTGTACTGTCTCGGGGAGGTAACTATTTTTATGGCTCCCCCATGGCGAGAAACAGCAGCAGCAGGCGGAGAACAGCCACTGTCATCTCAGGAAATCCACACACAATTGTTGGCCACTGTCACGGGCTTCTTTTTCTTCATAGGGTGGCGATTATGAAGGGCAGGGACAGTTTGAGAAATGGGTTAGGAAACAGGGCAAAGGGGCAGAAGAGGGAGAGGTGGCTCTGGATGACCACTGCTGGCAGGAGGGGAAGCGGGACCTCAGGGATAACCAGTTGTCCTGCAAAAGCCATCATTGGTTCCTGGTGAAAAGCCCTAAATGCCTAGTCCCCTAGCCCAGGGCCCTCTTTGTGGGATCGGGGGACTGAGGAGGGGAGGCAGGGGAGGCATTCATTCTTGCTCAGGAAGGACCTGGGCTTTGATCAGATGGGGTTGGGCTGGATTCCAGCTTTGCCCCTTAGCAGCGGGGCAACTTCAGGAATTTCTCATAACCCCTCGGTGCTGTACCTTGGTCGATGTAAGTAGGGGTTCTGATCTGTGGCCTGGGAATCCTGAAGGGCCTCTGGGTGAGCTGCAGGGTCCATGAGCCCCTGGACATCACACACACTTCTGAGGAGGACTCATGGGTTTTATCAGATTCCCAAAGGGCCCCAGAATCAAAGAAATAAAGCATCCGTTTGTCCAGAGATGCTGGGTTGGGGTGGGCTGGGAGTCTGACGGCCTCCTGAGAGTTAAATGCAGGTGTGGATGAAATGGGTGCTCGCACCCTAAGACAATTCCTGGAATCTGAATCTGCAGTGTAAGTATGTGCACAGTGAGGGTGCAGCAAAGAGACGCGTTTTTGTTGTTTGGAGCATAAAAGTTCATGTGCTGCTCTGAACTTGGTGAAGTTTGTAAATTTTATTACTTCAGAATCATTATAAACTAACTGGCTTTGTCTTGTTGAATGTTTTTGGCCTTCACCTAATAATATTTCTTGTGCCACAGCTGTATCCACATTTCAATGAGTGAATGAATGGTTAAGGAAATGAATGAATGAATGCCTCCTGGCATCATACATCATCCTCAAGAGGTTTTTGTCTGGGGGACAACCAGAAATCTGGGTTTTGGCTTTTCTTGAAGGATGACCAGGTGCATTGCAGATTCTCAGTCACTGGAAGCAGGGAAGTGGTGGATACAGGGGAGAGAGAGACAGAGAGAGAGGACGAGAGAATTCTCCCTCCTTCCACCAGGAAGTCAGTCTGGTGGAAGAATGGTGGCCTGGGCCAGAGAGCAATGCTTTTGCTTGTAGGTAAGAAGATTCCACGTGACGACTTCAGTCTGGACTCTCCCTTCCCCTGCCCCACCTTGCTCCTGCCCTTGGCAGGGCAGTGTGGTCAGCCTGGAGACACACAGCGGGGAGGAGTGACTTCAGAAAAGTCACTTCCTTTCCTGGGTCTCAGTTTTGCCATCTGTACAAGTGGGGTGAATGAGATCATCTCTAACTTGTCTCTAAGTTATGTGGATTGTCTTCTAACTCCGACACTCTGGAATCCTAGAGGGAGGGGTGGTGGGCGTGGGGGCAGGGCGGGGCGGAGCAACTGGAGGCTTTAAGCAGGAAATGATGTGGTCTTTTAGGGTCCGACCGCCTGGATGAATGAAGACCCCCAGATGCAATGCTATCTCGTTGGGAGGAACGTGCAGGAATGTTCCTTTCATGGCGTCCCTCCCCTGGGCTGCTGACCTGCCATCCACCCGCCATCCCTGCTCCCCTTTGGGGTGATTTCCTCAGGACCCTGCCCAGAGAGGAGGGCTGGTTTCTAAAAATAGTGGTGGGTAGCATCAATGCCTCTTCTGCAACGAGCCTCATAAAAGGGACCCAGACTGAAAATCAATTCTTTAAAGCTGAAATCAATAACAATAACTAATATTAATACTGATTATCCTTTCTTTATTGCACTTTGCAGTTGGGGATGAATTGTTTTTAAGGATTAGCACAGGTGGTTCCACAGAGCTGCATGGAGCGCCTCTCCCAGGAAGGCTGGCTGGGAGGCAGCCTGGAGAGCCGGCCTCCACAGCACCCGGGCCCACGCTGGGTGGGACGGTCCGTGCAGGGGCCCGGGCAGCCTGCAGCTGCTCCGCCACTGGTTGAGCTTCTCCAAGGCCTGGTTTCCTGCTGCAGTCCCTGATACCTAGGTTCATCAGCTGCAAGCATTTGCAGGCCTGCAGTGGGCGGGAGCCCAAGTCCTCACCCACTAGGAGGGGGTGCTGCTAAGGGGAGGAGCTGGACCATCCCTGTTGGCCTGCACATTCCTGACACTGGGTTTGGCCCCTGAGGTGGGGCGGGCAGGCACCAAGGGCGGGCCCTTGCTTCCAGGGAGCCCCAAGTTGGTGGGGCGGGAGGATACCATGCCCCCACCCAGCATCCCCACCCAGTACCCCAAGCCCAGCACCCCTGCCTAGCACCCTTGCCCAGTGCCCTGAGCCTGGCAGACCAGGCTGAGCTCGGCCAGCCCTTTGAAGGGTGCTCTCTTCCGGGACTGCCCAGGGCTTTTGTCAGAGTCTGAAGATGTGGGAGCTTGGACTCAGGAAGGTGACACCACTGAGGGGGGTGCCCAGTGTCACCCCCTTGCTCAGGGCCCCCTCGCATGTCACTGCCTAGAATCGGCTCCCTTCCCAGTGGACTCATTGTGGACTCCTGTTTCCCAGAGGGCCACTGAGGCTGGGCAGGGGCGAGTCCCCAAGCAGGCCCGGCAGGCTGGGCTGGCCAAGGCAGGAACGTGGGGCTCCATTCGGGCGGGGGACTGGTGTGTGACTGGAGGGGTTGGGCCAGTCCACAGGGTGGGGTGGGGACCTTGGTGGTCGTGACCCAACCAACCAACCAAGCAGACACACGGGCTGCAGATCGGGGGCCTGTCAGCTCTGACTCCTCTTGTAAATACTGGCCTGGCGGGGACAGGGTGGGAGACGCAGGCCGTCTTTCCGGCCAGGCTGCTGCTTCCCCGGCCACCCAGTGCCTTGTGGCCTGACACCAGCCCTGCTTCTCCTAGCTTGGCTGGGGTGGGGGGGAGAAGTTACCCTCCGCCGCACCCACATCACTTGTCCCTGCGATAGAACCAGCTGTGTCCCCCAGGAGACCATGGTGGCCAGAGGGCAGGCCCGGGCCTTGGCTGCCCGAAAGTTTCCAGAGAGCTGGCACAGTGTCTGTCGGAGAGGAAGTCCACAGCAAAAACTCTACAGAGTTGAACCAACATTCTCTCTAAAGTTGTCTGGACAACAGCCTGGGGCCCTGAATGCGGGTGTGGTGGGGTCAGGGGGAGGCTACACAGGGAGCAGGGCACCTCGGCTCCCCAGGCCTCAGGACTTGGGGTTCCCTGCCCACAGTCTGGAGGCCTGGTTCCTGGCCTGGCTCTGGCTGATAGGCAGTGATGTGTTTCCAGTATGTTCCAGGGCCTTGTTTCTGGGCCTGGTGTTCCCATCTGTGGAATGGGTGCATGGGGACAGCCCCAGGAGGACCGCTGACAATAAGGCGCCTTCCAACCATGTCTCGCCTTGCCTGGAGCTGGCTCAGTCCTCCCACGGGCCGCAGACCCCTGTCCCCAGCCCACCACATCCCTGTGCCCGGCTTCTGCTCGGGCCTGTCCCCCAAGCTGCCGCTCGGTGAGCTGGCCCCCGGGCTGTGTTTACCTGGTTGTCCACCACCTGGATGTGGGCAAACAGACTGAGGACAGGCTTGGGGTGAGAGATAAGGCCCGATTGATCAGATCAAAGGTGAAGGGGCTCGCCTTACCCGACCCCTCTTCGTGTATTTACTGTCCCTGGATGTTTATCTGCCCTGCTCTTGGAACACAGATCAAAACCACCGGGCCTTTCGGAAGGTCCTGGATTGTGCCTCTGGTGACCCCAGGGGCTCAGCTCATCTGGGCAGCTGGAGAGAGCACAGTTAAAAGTATGGAAGTAAAAGTGGACGAGCAGCAGTGACGTCTTCCACTTGCCACTTCCTCTGCGCCAGGCTGGGCTCCTGCATCTTTTGGGAGGGTCTCATGACACATTAGAATTCTGTCAGAGTTAGGATGATCTCCATTCTGCAGACAAAGGAACCAGGCTCAGAGAGGCCCAGCAGCCTGGCCCAGGGCACACTTGTCGTAAAGCGTTGGAATGGGAGTTATAATTCACGCCTCCTGATCCCAGGGAGCAGGGAGAGCTCAGCACTGTCTCTGAATTTGGCGACAAGGGACGCAGGACGCAGGCAGTGTGGGTGGGCTGTGCCGGGAGGGGTGGACTCATGCCCTCAGTGCAGCCCCCGCCGTGTCCTGGGCTCTTGGAGGGCTCAGAGACAGACACCCTGCTCCGGTGGGCTCCTGTCCAACACCTAGAAAGCCCAGGCCGTTGCTGCCTGGGGCTTGTCCTGGGCTCCGGTCGGGCCTCCATCTGATGCTCTCCTGCTTCCTCCCACAGCTCTCCCCACTGACAGATGCAGGGCCTGCACTGCCCGAGGGGATCCACCACCGAGGCCCTATGCTGGCCCACAGGGGCTGGGGCTGGCTTCGGGGCTGCTGGAGCACGGAGCTTGGTCCTGCTGGGGCAGCAGCGGGGACAGCAGCTGGTTAACTGCCTCCAAGAGGACAGGCGTGGGTGGCGGGATTCCGGACCCTCTGTGGCACGGGTACTGAGTTGGCACAAGTGGGAGGGCAGGCGATGAGGCCTGGGAGAAGCTTCTGCAGAGCTCGGAGGACGAGCAGGGAAGGTGTGCCCGGCACTGTCCCACGCCGTGCCTCCAGGCCCAGGAAATGCCACATCCAGTGCCCTGGGGGCTGAGAAGGCTCTGGAGGCTTGGTCCCTGCACATGTATTCACGCCCTGGTCCCGCTTCCCCCCTCAGTTGGGAGGCCGACCCCAGCCTTTGGGTGGGGGCAGACTTCAGCACCCAGAGCTGTGGGTGGCTGGATGCTTCTCAACACCCTCATTCTGAGCAGAAGAGATGGATTCAGCTGGGACCTCCCTCTGGGTCTGTATGGCATTTGTGGGAGCTCCCCAACCCTTGACTGACTAGGGGCTGCCGGGTGTGGACTAAGAGGCCAGGTTGGGGGGTGCCCAGGTGCCGTGAGTGCTGGGAGGAGAGGGCCCTCCTGTAGACACCACCCCCGCCCTGCCCAGGGGTGACCTTCAGTCAGGCGTGACCCCGAAGGCCCTGGACCCTGTCCCACAGCTAGCCCTCACAGAGGGGAGTAGAACCCGGACAAGAGTATGCGGCCAGGATGGAGGCCTCAGCAGGAGGCGGGGGCATTTCAGAGAACAGCAGGGATTGAGGACCTGTGGGCCACGGCTCCCAACACTCCTGCTTCACCAGAGAGCTGAGCGGGGGTGGGGTGGGGGTGGGCAGGGTTGGCCTTGGGGGGCTTCCTGGGGGAGCTCCCTCTGCACCCCCCACCCCCACCGCCACTGAGAGCCGTGAACCAAGATGGTGCTCTGGCGACTTTGCCCCTCCAGGACCAGTGAGCTGAGACCCCTGTGGCCAGAGGGAACGTGGCAGCTTGGCTGGGGACCCAGGCGGCTCCTTTGAATGGCTTCTTTGTGCCAAGTGAACATTGTGTCGTTAGTGGTTGAAACGGCTTGCGGAGTTAAACATTAATGGGTGCCCAGGGCAGATGGTCAAGGCTGTGGCCCTTGGTCTTGGTGGGAGTTCTCTTCCCAGGAAGGGTGGCTGAAAGGAGATAAACCAGGAGCTTTTCCCCCTTGGAGGCTATAGTGGGCCCCAGAAACGGGCCAGTCCCTTGAAGAAACTCCCAAATGCCCAGGGTGTGTCGGGGGGACCTCTGGGGAGGGGCCGGTGGGTAGGGTTGGGTGAGGGCTCTCTTCCCCAGGACCCCCGGGGACCGGCCTGGGCGGCATGGAGAGGAGGATGTGGGACCTAGTGGGCCTGGGACTGGGGTGGCAGAGTTGTCTTCAAGGCAGACATGGGTCTCGTCCTCACAGAAGGGAGGGACGGCAGGGGAGGCAGCAGGTCCCCAGCCTGGAGGGATAAACGGCCAAGGACTGAGGGCCCTGGTGGGTGAGTCACAGAAGGGAGCTCTGGCCATTTGTTGGTCCATTCATTCATTCATGCATGCATTCATTCATTCAACAAACACTTTTTGAAAGCCTATACTGCATCAGCTCTTGTGTCAGCTTTGTGTGGGGGTGCTGCTGCTATCAGAACCCCCAGTCTAGAGAAGGACAGACAAAGACAGACTGGACGTGGGATGAAGAGCTTCCACAGGAACATGTGGGAGGTATTACCTTTGAGCTGGGCCTTGAGGACGGGCAGGATTTGGATGTTCCCACAAGAGGGAAGGGCACAGCTTCTAGAACATGCAAAAGTCAGGGGTAGGGAGCACCGAGCGCACCCAGGGAGCCCCGAGATAGGCTGGACAGGGTTTGGCAGGAGGCTTCTTATGAGGTGGCGAGGGACAGCATGCTCACTGCGAAATCCTACACACTGTCCTGTGGGTTAGGTCCTACCCATGGGGAACGCCCTGTACCCCCAGCCATTTTTGTGTCTGTGTCTGTCCTCAAGGACAAGAACAAGGGTGGTACATCTGAACACTCTGGAGAAGCAGACAGTAAGACATGCGGTAGGAGATGACTGAGCTCTGAATGGGCAAATGGATGGGTAAGGAGATGGATGGGTGTGTAGATAGATGGATGGGCAGATGGGTGGGTGGCTAGGGGAGTGGATGGATGAATGGATGGATGGATGGATGGATGGATGGATGGATGGATGGATGGATGGGTAGATGGATGGATGGGTAGATGGATGGGTGGGTGGATGGATGGATGGGTAGATGGATGGATGGGTAGATGGATGGGTGGGTGGATGAATGGATGGATAGGTAGGTGAGTGGGTGAGTGGATGGGTGGTAGCGTGGATGGATAGATGGATGATAGGGTGAATGGATGGATGGATGAGTAGATGGGTGGGTGGGTGAGTGGATCTCTGTCCCCCCCCCCCACCTCACAGACGGGGTCGGGTAAAAGAGCAAAGGACACCCAGTGCCCAGGCTCATCCAACACCCAGGTCTCAGCCCACCAGTGTCCTAGGCCTCTTGAGGCTTCACCAGGCTGGTTGGGACTACCTGATGGGGGCTACATTCAGCTGCTTTGGACCTGGGCTGTCTGCTCCTTGTGTGTCTGAGTGCCAAGTCAATCCTGGTTGGAGGCCCTCGTGCATGCTTGCTCCCTCCTGGCTCTGTGGTGAACACCAGGCTCCCGCTCCCACACTGCCCTCAAACCCTCTTCTGTGCAAACACAGAACAGGATCACGGAAAAACCACAGAAATGCAAGGCGAGCGTTCCCTTCCCCCTCCTGCGAGCGGCCCCTCAATAAATCTGTACGTCCTCATTTCCAGGGGTGACCACACTCGCTCCCAGTCTCGTGCATCCCCATGGGCGGTGCCAGGTTGGGGGAGGGCAGTGAGAGGAGCAGATCTGAAATCAGTTTCCAAAGTCCTTCCTTTCAGAAGAGCATCCCAAGATGGACCAGCTTCGGAAGCTAGTGAGCACCCCACCACTGATAGTAACCAAGCAGAGATTAGCTGGTTATCCCTCAGACAAGTTGTGTCAAGTTAAAGGAGGCGGCGAAATGACCTCTGACCACAGCCTCAGTACTGACCTCACCACTTGGAACCCTCTACTGCCCATGGCCCCGTGAGGGCTGGGGGCAGGAGCCAGCCTCCCGGACATCCCTAGGGAAACCTGACCCTTCCGTGGCTTGAAAGACGAGAGGAACCTGGGCTTGATGTTTTGAAGAAGTGGTTTTTTATCAGAAAACCCTCTGGGAGTCTGGAGCCGCAAGCAGTGAAACAGTATCTGTTGTTTCAGGGAGGGAAGAAAACTTGGGCTGATGGTTATTGAGATTTATGGCTTCCCCTGAGCCTAATTGCCTCGGAATCTTTTTAACAGTCGGGCTAAGTGGTGCTAAGAAGGATGACAAGGCTGGTGGCAGCGTGGCAGCCCTCCCCCTCCCCCT
>NW_004444150.1:2344858-2350240 GCF_000243295.1 Trichechus manatus latirostris | reverse complement strand
CCCTCCCTCTTCTGTCTACCCCTCCCTTCCTCTCCCTCTCTCTTCTCTCTCCCCCTCTCTCCCCCTGTTTTTCCTTGACTACTCCCTGGGGCTGGCTGGGGTACAGGCCCCCTAGAGGCCTCACTTGTACCTGGCCAGGGGTACAGCCCCCCCACAGGCCTCACTTGTACCTGGATGGGGGTACAGCCCCCCCAGAGGCCTCACTTGTACCTGGCTGGGGATACAGCCCCCTAGAGGCCTCACTTGTACCTGGCTGGGGTACAGCCCCCCAGAGGCCTCACTTGTACCTGGCCGGGGTCTGCAGTGTTGGGAGGGGTCACCGGTGACTGAGAGGGTACTGGGCAGACCCCGGGGTGGGGACAGTGCAGGGGCACCCCTCTCCCAGAGGCCACCCGCTGTTAACAGCCAAGTGGAGGTTCAGGTGAGCCAGGGTAGGTGGGGCTGGAGGACCAGACAGATCCACAGAGGCCCAGTAGGTCAGACTGGCGTTGGTCCTGACCGGTTTCCTCCAGGCAGGGCTGCTCGTGGCACAGAGGTGGCCAGCCCAGGGCTGTCCTGCAGGTATGCTTGGGTCTGCATGGGGGCCACTGGGGCTGGGGGAGGGCACCTCAGAGGGCATCCAGTCCCACCCGCCAGGCCTGCAGGCACGCAGAGGAGCTGGCCTGGTCCTGGACTCATTTCGGGTGGGCGGGGTACCCTGCTCCTCTGCCAAGTGGGGCAGCTCATTCGTCCTGAACCCTCCTCACCTGTGTCGGGCCACGCTGGGCACTGGACCCAGCCTGACTCGCTGTTCCCCCCAGTGCCCCATGACGACAGTGCGGATAGCGTGCCCAGTCCTCACACCCTCTAACGGGTCCCCAGAGAGGACCGTCAGTGTGGGGTCTGCAGGCACTCTCCTGCCTCTGGATTTGCAGGTTTTGTGATCGCACACCAAGAGCCAACAGGTTTGTCTCCCGAGTGCCTCTCAGATCAGCCCCAGTGCCTTGGACCTGGCCAGGACTGCCCCCTCTGTGCTGCATCACTGTGATGGCCCCACCCAGCAGCCCAAGGGACCTACGTCACCCACTGACCCTGCAGCACTCTGTGGCTCCCCAGTACCTCAGGATGGGGTGCTGACGCCTTATCATGGTCCTCGGGCCTGCTGACCTGCCACCTGCAACCAGACCTCTCTCTCTCTCTCACACACATATACACATATACACTCACACAAACACTCCCATAAACACTCACACGCACATTTCCACCCACCTATACAGACACTCACTACACAGTCACACTCACACACACACACACACACACACACACATACTCACACACACACTCATGGACTCATACACAACACACTCACATACACACACCTGCGTACACATACATACACACAGCCACACACTCTCACACATATACTCACACTCACACACACACACCACACACGTATACACCCACACATACACACTCACACACGCATATTCATGCACCATACGCACACAGACACTCACACATACACACTCACATATACACACTCACACACATACACACTTACTCATACATCATACACACATAGACACTCACACACACACTCCTTCACACACCATACATACATACACACACACACACACGGACGCACACTGAGCCTCCAGCTCCAGCCAGGCTGAGCTCTTGGCTCCTGGAGCACCCAGGTTCGCCCCACCTGCTCTTCTTCTGCCATGAATGCCCCACCCTGTCTGTCAGCTTACCTGTGTCACCTCCTCCAGGAAGCCTTCCCGGCAGCATCACCCACGTGCTCCTCAACCTCAAGTACTGCCCACATCCCCGTCGACATTACATGTATTCTGTTGGTCGTGGGTCCTCATGCTGGGTACACAGCAGGTGCTCACTCAACTTTGATTAAATCACTGTTTAACACAGAGGGCTGCTCTGGTTCTCGGCTGTCCCCAGGAATAAGGTTCGATCTCTTTTATTTTTAATATTTTTAACAGCTTTACTGAGATATAATTCACATACCATGTGATTTATCCATTTAAAGTGTACAATTCAATGTTTTTTGGTAAGTTGACAGGGTTGGGCAACATCACCAGAATTTAATAATTTTAGAACATTTTTGCCCCCCCAAAACAAACTCCATGCCCATTAGCAGTCACTCCCCATTGCCCCATCCAATCCTCACCCCTAGGAACCACTAGTCTACTTTCTGTCTCCATGGGTTTGCCTGCTCTGGCTATTTCTTTGGAATGGAATCATGCAGCTTGTGGTCTTCTGTGACTGGCTTCCTTCACTTAATGCAATGTTTCCAAGGTATGTATGAGTATTTCCTTCCTCTTTATTCCGAATAATATTTCATTGTATGGATATACAAATTTTATTTCTTGGTTCATCACCATTTGATGGACATTTGAGCTGTTTCCATTTTTTGACTGTTCTAAATAATGCTGCTCTGGATGTCTGTGTACAAGTGTTTGGGTGGACATATGCTTTCATTTCTCTTGCATGTATACCTACGAGTGGAATTGATGAGTCTTACAGTAACTACAGCCTTTGGTATGGACTACACCTCAACATAAAGACAACAAAAATCCTCACAACTGGACCAATAAGCAACATCATGATAAACGGAGAAAATATTGAAGTTGTCAAGGATTTCATTTTACTTGGTTCCACAATCAACGCCCATGGAAGCAGCAGTCAAGAAATCAAACGGACATATTGCATTGGGCAAATCTGCTGCAAAAGACCTCTTTCAAGAGCTAAAAAGCAAAGATGTCACCTTGAAGACTAAGGTGCACTTGACCCAAGCCATGGAGTTTTCAATCGCTTCGTACGCATGTGAAAGCTGGACAATGATTAAGGAAGACAGAAGAAGAGTGGCATTGGTGAAGAATATTGAAGATACCATGGACCGCCAGAAGAATGAACAAATCTGTCTTGGAAGAAGTACAGCCAGAACGCTCCTTAGAAGTGAGGATGGTAAGACTTTGTCTCATATAGTTTGGACATGCTACCTGGAGGGATCAGTCCCTGGAGAAGGGCATCATGCTTGGTAAAGTGGAGGGTCAGTGAAAAAGAGGAAGACCTTCAGGAAGATGGATTGACGCAGTGGCTGCAACAATGGGCTCAAGCATAACAATGATTGTGAGGATGGCGCAGGACAGGGCAGTGTTTCGTTCTGTTGTACACAGGGTCGCTATGAGTTGGAACCGACTTGACGGCACCTCACAATAACAATAGGGTAACTCTAAGTTTAATCTTCTGAGCTGCCAGACTCTTTTCTACAGTGGATGCACCATTTTACATTCCCACCAGCCGTGTATGAGGTTCCAATTTCTCCACATTCTCCCAACACGTGGGTGTCAAAGTGATCTCTGCGATTTCGATTTGCGTTTCCCTGGTGGCTTAAGGACGCTGAGCATCTTTTCGTGTGCTTGTTTACCATTTATCTATCTTCCTCCGAGAAACGACTATTCAGATCCTTTGCCGGGTTTTGGCTGTGTTCTCCTCATGAAGGGGTCTGCCCATATCCGGTCTCTCTGGGCTCGCTGGGGGTCCTGGTCCAAGATTCAGCGCCTGCCAGGACCCAGGGAAGCTGTGACTGTGGAGTTTGTCTCCGAGGTCTCTGCTCCCCGCCAGCTCCCTGTGGTCCCCCCGACACTCACTCACACTCACACGCACCCACCACATACCCCCACACACAGGGCATTTGACTCTATTTCTCCCTAAGTATAAAAAAAACTAGAAACTTCATTCTCACTGAGATCCAGAAACAGCTGACGAGTAGAAGATAGAGTCTTGAGACCCAAGTCCCAGTTATGTCCTCGCCAAATATCAGCCCAATAACCAGGGTCCCTCACGTTAGCCGCTGAGTGCCTTGGTTATGGTGACTGGTGGATGGCGGCAAGTATGCCTGTCGGGCCTTCCTTGGATTCGAGGTGCCAAGGAGGTAGTGGGGCACACCTTGTAGAAAGCCCAGGGAGGGTCGCAGGAAGACTACTGCTGCCGTCTCAGCCACTGCTACCCTTCCCGGGGACAGCTACACTGCAGGGGCGGAGCGGGCATGGATCTGATCCCCTCTTCCAAGGGCATTTTCCAGACCTGCCCCTCTGGGGCGCAGAGGGGTCCAGTAAGGAAGGGGTGGGGCAGACATGAGCAAGTGGCTCCCAGGGGCCCCGAAGACCCCTCCTGTTCTCCACAGAGGCAGTGGAATGATCCTGGCACCCCTGGCCCACCAGGTGCTTGGGCTGCCATGGGCAGGGCCGGTGGGTGGGGCGTCTCACCTCCAGGGACAGGGAGGGGGAGGGCAAGGAGAGCCGGGGGATGGGTGGCCGTGGGTGCCCTTGAAGCCTGAGTCACTGGTCTCAGGATCTTGGCCCGACCTGGGAGTCCCGGGTCACTTTTCCTTGCTTAGGGAGGATAAGAGTGAGCAGGGACACGGATCCCTTCCTGCGGCCTCCCCTTCATGGCTGTGGGAAGGGAGCAGAGGGGGCATCTATGGCCCCAGGGTCAGTACAGGCCAACCCCTGCCACCCTCCTCATCCCTCCCCTCCTGCCCGCTGGCCTCCCTCCAATTCCGGAACCAGGCTCGGCTCAATCTGTCAATAGGGCTTTGCACATTCTATTCCTTCCACCTGGAACACCTGCCCCACATTGTGTGTGCACACACATACTCATGTACACACTCACACACATAGCCACGTGCACACTCATGCACACATTCACTCATATACAGACTCACATTTACACAGTCGTGTACACACTCATGCACACACAGTCATGTGCACGTTCATGTACACACTGACACATATGCACACACCCACTCACGGCCACTCACGGCCACTCACGTACATGCCCACTGTCATGGATTGAGTTACGTCTTCCCAAAAATGTATCAGTTTGGCTGGGCCATGATTCCCGGTACTGTGTGATTGTCCTCCATTTTGTGATTGTAATTTTATGTTAAAGAGGATTCAGGAGGGATTGTAACACCGCCCTTGCCCAGGTCACATCCCTGATCCAATGTAAAGGAGTTTCCCTAGGGCGTGGCCTGCACCACCTTTTATGTCTCAAGAGATAAAAGGAAAGGGAAGCAAGCAGAGAGTTGGGGACCTCCTACCACCAAGAAAGAAGCACCAGGAGCAGAGCACGTCCTTTGGACCCGAGGTTCCTGCACAGAGAAGCTCCTAGTCCGGGGGGAAGACTGATGATGACGAGGACCTTCCTCCAGAGCCGACAGAGAGAGAGCCTTCCCCCAGAGCTGACGCCCTGAATTTGGACTTTTAGCCTACTTTACTGTGAAGAAACAAATTTCTCTTTGTTAAAACCACCCATGTGTGGTAGTTCTGTTGGCGCAGCTCTAGATGACTAAGACACCCACTCATGTACACACTCACACCA
>NW_004444150.1:2337086-2344734 GCF_000243295.1 Trichechus manatus latirostris | reverse complement strand
ACTCATGTACACACTCACACCACTCACGTACACACCCACTCATGTACACACTCACACCACTCACGTACACACCCACTCATGTACACACTCACACCCACTCATGTACACACTCACACACAGTCATGCACACCTTCACACTTGTATACAGATTCAGTCACATACATACTCATGTACACTCATGTACACACACTCACATACACACTTGTGCACATACTCATACAACACTCATGTACAGACTCACATGTATGTATATATTCTCACGCACACTCATGTACACACACTCACATGCATTCATGTACAGCTTCACACAAACTCACGTACACACGTATACTCACGCACACACTCACTGTCTTAGTCATCCAGTGCTGCTGTAGCAGAAGTACCACAAGCGGGCGGCTTTAACAAAGAGAAATTTATTTTCTCACGGTCTAGTAGGCTAAAAGGCCAAATTCAGGGCGTCAGCTCCAGGGGAAAGCTTTCTCTCTCTGTTGGCTCTGGAGGAAGGTCCTTGTCATCAATCTTCCCCTGGACTGGGAGCATCTCTGGGCAGGAACCCTGGGTTCAAAGGACACTCTCTGCTCCCAGCACTGCTTTCTGGGTGGTATGAGGTGCTCCCCCCACCCCGCCCATCCCTCTACTTGCTTCCCTTTCCTTTTGTCTCTTGTAAGCCAAAAGGTGGTGCAGGCCACACCCCAGGGTAACTCCCTTCCCACTGGATCAGGGATGTGACCTTAGTAAGGGTGTTACGATCCCACCCTAATCCTCTTTAATGCAAAATTACAATCACAAAATGGAGGACGACCACACAATACTGGGAATCATGGCCCAGCCAAACTGACACGTATTTGTGGGGGGAGACATAATTCAATGAATGACACTTACACACTCATACAGACTCACACTCACACACTCTCATGCACACGCTCACACAATGCTCACTCATGTACACACACTCACACACTCAGACAGACTCACACTCACATATACACATTCTCATGCACATTCAAGCACACACTCATGTACACTCACTCGTGTACAGGCTCACACACATCCTCATATGCACACAGATACTCATGTATACACGCATACACTCATACTCATGTACAGACTCACACTTACATACATACTCATGCACACACATCCATGCACACACACACTCACACACACTCGTGTGAAACACTTGAACGCGCTCACACACATGCACAATCATGTGCACTCACAATTACATAAATCTTCATGCATACACATACACTCATGCACACACTCACATACTCACACTCACTCATGTACAGACTCACACACATATTTATGGACACACATATACGTATATACACACTCATACTCATGGAGACTCTTACATACACATGCATGCCCACACTCGTGTCCACGCAGTCATGCATACACACTCACACTCATGTAGACTCATACTCACATACACACCCAAATACACTCATACCCAGTACTCACCCCACATACTCACTCAACCCACGCTGTTACACACATTCACTCTCTTACACTCCAACGCCCATAAAGACTCACACAGAAACTCACACTCACACACACTTATACAATTACACACACTCGTGTACATTTTTGTACACCTGCACGCTCGCATCCTTCCGCCCAGGGAGAGCTTACTCTCATTCGGCTCTCAGCTCAAAAGTGCTTCCTCCAGGAACCCTTCTCTGTCTCCGCCACAAACCTCACGGCCCCGTCCTCCGCAGTTCTGTGTGAATAGTGTGGCTTCCTCAGTTCCCTGGCCCCAAACTGGGCACCCGCACAGTCACATGTCACCTGTCCACAGCTCAGCTGGATAGTTCAACCCTTGAGATACTCCCACAAGGAGCAGGTGGTCAATGTCCCATTAGTGTCCATGGAGGCCCTGTGGACGGGCCAGCCAGAGATCCCAGGCTATCACCGGTGGCTACTTCCTGGATGGCGCCTCCAGGTGCTTCCTGGCCTCTTGCTCCAAGCCCGGCAGGTGAAGGTGGGAACACTGCTGGGCGGCCATGAGTGGGCAGTGGCACACCTCTGAGTGGAGCTTGGGCAGCTGGGGCCGTCTGGTGCAGGACAGCTAGGACGTGTGGGGACTTAGGGGCGCTCACAACGCCGTTCCAGGATCCTCCAAACTCACAATCTCCGATTTCGTCTCCCCCTGCAGGGAGGTCCCGGCTCCGGGGAGGAAGATGGTGGAGCACAGAGCTATGCACCAGCTGGGGGTGGACGATGCCTTGGGGACGGCTTCCTGGAGGTGGTAGGCTGGGGGGTTATGTGGACCCCTGTGAGAATGGGCCGAGTGGGAGGGGCTTGGCTCTGAATGCATGGCCCCCAGCAGCCACACAGGGCTGAGACAGGGACGGACCTGGGGGGCAGCACTTTGCGGTGGAGATGCGCCCAAGATCTGGGTAGGAGCCAGCTGGAGGTCAGAGGTCGGGGAGACGTCCAGACAGAGGGATGGCTCCCGGGCAAGAGAGGGTGGTCAGGGCCACGCCCGGGGACCCAGGTGGGGGCTGCATCCCTCCCACGCACAGGGAGCCCCCGAGACCCCCTACCTCCCTCACAGGGCCCCAGCTACAGAAGAGGGCAGGCTATTTCCTCGTTCTACCAGCAGCCCAGCTCCCTGGCTTGCAAACGTCGGGAAAAATGAACAATTCAGCCCAGTGGTGCTGGACGGAAAGCTCGCCATTCAGGTGCGCCTGGGGGCCTGCTGCCCAGGGTGCACGTGCGCATGTGCCTGTGTGCACGTGTGTGGAGCCCGTACAACTGCGCACACTTGCCTCTAGAGAAATGAGGACATTCTTTAGAAAGAGACAGCCTTTTTGAATTTCAATGCGCTGTCACAATGTCCGTTTAATTAGTCTGTATAGAAGGGAAAATGAAGGAAAATTATAACTCAGATGAGAGAATGGCTTGGACGTGCTCAACTCTTCTGGGTTCCGGAGGAGCCCCCGGGTGCGGCAGAGAACAAGCGCCCATCCAGGATGGGGTCCAGCGCATCCAGGCTGGGGCCCAGGCTGCGAGGGGAGAAGAGCTGGGGAGGGCTGGGGACGAGGGGAAGGGTGGCAGGTGGGCGTAGGCACGCCGAGTGTAAGCCTGGAGCTGTCCTCCCTTGCGGGGAGCCTCAGGGCAGTGGCACCACGGCTCGGTAGAAGAGAACAAGGGCAGATCGAGGACTGGGTTCAAATCCCGGCTCTGCCCTGCTCTCTGTCAGGCTCTCCAGACCAAGTTGGTTTCTTTATTGGTAAAATTTGCAAAATGACGGTAATGAGTGTGAAGCAAATGAAACATTGGCCAAGAAAGGGCTTTGAAAGGCGTCAAGTCCTGGAGCAACTCAGAGTCTTGGCTAAGTCTCTCTCCAAGGACAAACACACTCCCCCCTTCCTTGGAGGTGCCTGGTGCCTGAGGGCAGGGCGTGCCCAGGCTCACAGGAGGCTGGATTGCTCCGGGCTGGTTCCCTGGAGGTTCTGCCAGTGCCTCCCAAGGCACCCACCCCTCCACAGTGGGCCTCAAGGCCTAGCCTCCCAGGCAGCACCCCGGTGAGGGAGGCGGGGTGGAAATCACATTGCTCTTGCCCTGGACGTCGGGGTGGCGCCAGGCTCCTCACACCCAACAGGCCCCGACTCTCCCCGTTGGCAGTCCTGTCCGCTCGCCAGGCAGGCCCTTGGTGATGCCCAGGCCCAGGGCTGTGCTGGGTGTATTGGGCTCCTCCCCAGCAGCCTCCCACTCGCCCGCGCCGCCCCTCCGGCGCCGGCCTGGAGAAATGTGCCAGAGGTCTGTGGGCAACTGTTGCCCAACGCGCTTGTGGGCGGGCGGGTGTGGGGAGCGGAGAAGGGTGGGCTGGTTTCCAGGAAAGCAGGGCACCTAGCCAGGAGGATGCAAGGCAGTCTGGTTCCAGGGCCCCTAGGAGCCCCTCCGTCGCCCCGTCCATCCTCCCTGTGTGCTCGCCTGCCTGCAGACCAGGCCCTCTGGACTCCCGCTCAGTGTCAGACCTCTAGCCACCCCGTGGAGGTGAGGACACAGGCTCATGAGGCCCACGTGCCGGCAGGCTGGGGTGCAGTCCCCAGTGGTTGGACCCCAAAGCTCACGCCCGGCCCTGTGCTGTAGGGTGGCACCTTCAGAGCCAGGGATGGCGTGGGCAAGACCAGGGGGACTGGGACATTGGAGACCCCAAGCGAACATCCCCCATGTGCCACGACTGCCGGGAAGCCATGGTCGGACACCTCCCACCCCAGTCATCCCTGCCAGGCGCCGTGTGCTGGCGAGGTCCCGCAGCTGGGCTCCTGCCCCTGGCTCCCTGCTCCCTTGCTGGGCACCTGGGAGCCTTCCAGCTCTCTGCTCTCGTGAATGGCGTGGTTATAACCGTCTTGGCACGAGCGGCGTCTTCCCTCTCGATCACGTTATTTCCCTCTGGCGAGAGTGCCGGCGCTTCCCTGACATGTTCTCTGACGCAGCCAGGAGCCACCGGCGCAGCCAGGAGGAGAAGCTGGCGGGTGCCTGGGCTGAGCTTGTGCTGGGGAGGAGGAGAAGCTGGGGGTTACCTCGGCTGAGCTTGTGCTGGGGGCGAGGGCTGCCACCTTCAGAAGAGCGTGTCCCCGTCCCACTCCTGCAGAGCGGAGGCTCTCCCCTGTACCCTGCACGCCCAGCACTTTGCACGCACACGGTCTCTCGGCGTAAGCCATCGCAGCGAGAACCAGCATCCCCACTGCACAGATGAAGAAACTGAGGCTCGAGAGGTTCAAGAACAGCACAGAGGTAGCAGGAAGGAGCTGGATGTGACCCAGGTCTGCCTGACTGGAGGCTGGTGCTCGTGACCAACACCTTCCCCAGGGCCTCTTCCCTGCTGGGGTCCTGTGTCCACTCCAGTCCCTTGGTCCCTCTCCTGACAGGCATGACCTCACCTTCGACTGCCACGTGCACCATGCTTTCCATCTGCTGTCCCTGCCCCTAGAAGGCATAGTTAGCCCGTGCTGCCCCACCCCCGTTTTACAAACCCATTTGGTTCTTGTGGGTCCCCCAGAGTCCAGTGTTTCCTGTGATTCCCCCAGCACTCCGGGGTAAGTATGTGCTGCCAGCACCCTGGAGGTGGGCCACGGCTGGGTCCTCCCGCTGCCTCCAACCCTTGTCCCACACAGACCTCAGGTAGAGCTGGTCGGCCAGGCAGACAGCTGAACGGACAGCTGATGAGTGGTAGGATGGGTCACGGAGCCCAGAAGGGGCGAGGGAAGCCTAGACCCCAAGCCTTTGTGTCAAGTCAGCAGGAGGACCTGCACAACCCTGGCCTTAAGGGGACGAAATCACATGTGTAGAACTGGGCACTGCAAATCCAGGCCCTCTACCTCCAGGTTCCTGCTGCGCCTGCGGCAGACACTATGAGACGAGCAGATGACCCTTGTTGCGTCTGTGGCAGACATGACTAATTGAGCAGGCCAATGCTGCTCTTATGCAGACAAGACTAATCAACCAGGCCCGTGCTGTACCATGGCAGACATGGCCAATTGACCAGGGCTAGCTCTGCGACTCAGCCAGGATGGGTGGATTGCGTCTGGCACAGGAGGCAGACTCTGCCATCTCAGTTGTTAGCTATTATTTGAAACGAAGTCACCAGGCGGCAGTGACTGGCTCTGCAGTCGATCCCCATGAGTCTGAGCCCAGCTCTGCTCCTTGGAGCTGTGTGGTTTTGGGTGGTTACTCAGCCTCTCGGAGGCTTGGGTCCCTCCTCTGTGGGATGCAGAGTCACAGGCCTGACTCTTTTGGGGAGGGTTGGGAACTGTATGGTGCAGAGTGGGCCCTTTTACTGTGGTCGTTTGCACCATGCGGTGTAGGGCAGCTGCCCTGTGCACTCTGCCCTCTGTGCGCTGCTGAGCCCTGTGCTTGGCATGGTGTGAGTGCTGCTATCAATACTGATACTCTCCGCCCTGACAGCCCCGAGTGAGTGGACAGCGCCAGCGGGGTGCAGGACGCAGCCCCAGCAAAGACACACTCTGCACCGGAGCCGCCGCCTGCCTGCCACCCAGGACGGTGTCCTCCCAGGCCGTCCCTGCCTGCCCACCGTGGCTGCCTGCGTGCCACCTTGGCCCGCCAAGCTCCTGGCCACACACCGCCCTGGATTTTTCCTCCTGAAAGTCAACAGACCCATTTTAGCAAATGTGGAAGCCACAGAAATGCAGAAAGCAGTAAATATGCCGCCAAAGGGGCTGCCCCTCCCCCAGGAGCTCTGCTACCCTCTGGGTTACAGGCATTGCCCGGATTACTGACGGGTTCCATTCCTGTCTGTCTTTAAGTTGAGTTTGTATGTAAGTCGGAGCAGTCAGCTACAGTTCATATCTAAAGTCAGTTAGTCAGATGTTTGTCTTAGTATATAGTATCCCGAGTTCCTTTCTGTGTGTAAAAAACATTAAAGAAACACTCCAGCCCCCAGCCTGGCCCACGCCTTGGGGCCCGCCGCTCCTGCAGCAGTCCCTGCTCTTCCGCCCCCTGTCCCTTTCTGGCCTGGTGAAAGGATGGGAAGGGAAGACGGTGGCCCACCGCAGAGACCCTGATCGCAGGATCCCTCGGAACTCCCGAAGCTGCCACCGCCTGAGGCCCAGGGCTGTGGGATGAAGAAGGGTCGGCCCCGGCCAAGGGCTGGTGGGACGGAGGGACGGGGCAGAGGGGAGGGGACCAGGCAGGGCCGAAGGTCAGGGGCCAGGACCGAGGTTGGGGGGCCAGCCGGACCAGGGGTCTGGAGGCGAGCAGGGCTGGGAAGTGGGAGCCAGGGGTCCGGCCGCCCGGGCGCCTAGCACAAAGCTTCCCATGAAACTGACGTATTGACGCACGATGCAAAGTAGCACCAGTTTGTTATTATGAACCACGGTGTGCATCTGGAATTCTTCGTGTAACAGGCTTCATGTGGCTTGAGTCTAACTACAGGCTGTACGTAACTCAGAGGTCGTAACCTGGGGACTGACTGTATTCTTCCTTCCCAGCCCTTTCTACGTGTAATAACAGCCATACTGAGCCCTCTCTCAGCGCTGGGTGCCACCCCAGGGACCGTAGGTGCAGGGCCCTGTCCATCCTCATGACAACGTTCGTGTCACAGACGCGGAAGCCGAGGCCCCAAGAAGACAAATGATCCAGGTGGTGCAGCGGTGAGCAGAGGCCCTGGTGTGAAAGGAACCTGCCAGACCCCGGGCGCTGAGCCCAGGCCCCAGAGTGAGCGGGGTCCCCTGACCTCAGGCACTGAGCTGAGGCCGCAGCGTGAGCAGAGTCCCCCACCGTTGGCGCTGAGCTGAGCCCCCTGCCCGAGCCAGTCTCCAGACTCCCGACCGAGGCTCTGAGCTCCGACCGACTGAACAAAGGTGTCTGAGTAAGCAAGTGTGTGAACAGGGAACAGGGAGGAGAGTAAAGGAAACGTCCAGAACTTCTGGGAGGTTCCCCATGCCAGGGGACAGGGCCTCGGTGAGGCTGCAGAGGCTGCAGGAAGTTTGGAGTCCTGCCTGCGCGGCTGAAGTCCCTGTGTTGTCTGGAGATATGGCAGTGCCCCGGGGCTTTTCAGGTCTGTGAGACCCTGGTGGAGAGGCCGGTGCTGCCCTGTGCAAAGGCTGCCCACCGCCCACTGCCCCCTGCCCACCGCCCCGGCCGCCCACTGCCCACCGTCCCGGCCAGCTAC
>NW_004444150.1:2307626-2336365 GCF_000243295.1 Trichechus manatus latirostris | reverse complement strand
CCCTTGATTAGCTGGCGGCCGAGGAGGGGCCTTCCAGGTGGACATTCCTTAGAAAAATGACTTCATTATCACCCTCAGCGACTTGGAGCTGGGGGAGGGACGTGTGTGGCTGGGCAGGGACAGGCGGGGTGGACGTCACCTGCCGCTCCACAAACAGCTGGGCGGGGGTGACAGAGAGGCCTGGCACACTGGCCGCCGGGGGCGCCCACCCGCAGGCATGATGGAGACAGATCTGTGAGACCGAGGGGCTGCAGGAGAAGATTACATTATGATAACAAGTCACTCTGCGGATTGGAACTTAATTATGTCTCTTTTATCTTGGTGACAGCCACGCACCTGGGTTCGAGGCCGCGCGGGGGAGGGGCGCGGCCCTGGGGACTAATGAGGTGGAGCCCTCCCCAACCCCGCCCCAGGAAGCCAGGGGCTGCTCCCCTCACCTTCTGCCGGTGGGGGTGGGGAAGGCACAAAGGGGGCTTCTCCGGTAGAGAAAGGGGCCACTAGGGCCTTGGGGAGACAGTGGGGGCGGGTTGGTCGGTCAGATGGACCTGCCCAGTCCTGCCCGAGCGGATCCAGGAAGTGCTGGCTGGCCTTGTCCAGACCCCCAGGAGAGCGAGGCTGTGCTGGAGCCCTACGCTGCAAAAGGGGATCCCCATCTCCATAGTGTACAGGCCTCCCCTAACCACCCAGCAGTGCGGGATGGAAGGGGTCGTATCTGGGGGGCAGGGGTGGGCACAGAGACCCCTCTTGCTGTCGCCTTTGGGCTGGGAGCCAGGTTCACATGATTCCGTTCACCCCGGGGATGGGACTGGCCCTGGAGAGGTGGGGCATGGGTGACTGGGACCCCCGGGGAGCACAGATGGGACAAGGGCCAAGTCTTGCTCCAATAGCAAAACCCTAATTAAACAAAGAGGGAATTCCCTCTTTTTTTAGGACAAACATACCCCTGGATTTTTCTGGAATGGTTTGATTTTAGAAATGTCCCGGGAACCAATGAAAGTCCAGTATTCCGGAGTTCCGGTTGTGTTCTTGAGACTGCTCTTTCCTCAGGGTAAATTCATGTCCTGGTGGGTAGCTATTAACAGAGTGCGTTTTGGAGGCCATCCCGCCTGAGTCTGGATCCCAGCTCTCTCCTCTGTGAGCATCAAGGACCTGGGCCACCCAGGTTCTCGATTTTTCCATCTGGAGAATAGGGTGGTGAAGAGTGTCAGCTCCCAGGCCTGGACTGTGTGACCAGTCCGCGTGGCACCTTCCCCCTGACCAGGCACGACTCCAAGTGCTTTACAAATGCTACCTGAGTCAGTCCTCACGAGGACGCTGTGAGACAGCCTGTTACAAATGTGGAAACTGAGGCACAGAGAGGAGAAACCTCTTGCCCGAGGCGACCCAGCTGTAAGTGGCCAAGCTGGGATTGGAGCTCAGGGAGCCAGGCCCGATGTCTGCTGTCCTGCCGGTGGGGTCTGGCTCGATGCAGGTGCCCTATAAACAGCTCTGCTACTGCTGCCATCATTTGTAGGACGCCGGTCCCCCATTCCACTGTAAGCACTTCCACTGCACCAGGCAAGTCATGGGATAAAGGTCAAAAGGGGCACATTTGGGTTGGAGAATACCGTTCCCCTACCAGGTCCTGCTCTGGACTCTCCAGACCCTCTCGGGGCCCCTTATTGGGGTGGGGTTGCTCCGGGGGCTCCCTTGCCCCCCATTAGAGTGTCTGGGGCTTGTGGGGTATCATTACCGGGAGGCTGCCTGGGGCCCTAGGCTGGAGACCCCCAGCGCCAGGCAGTCCCCCACCCTTCATTGCCCCCACAGGCTGCCAAGGGGCCGCCCGGGCTTGTCCTGTGATGGAAGAGCTGGGGTCACCCCCGCTAGAGTGAGCACAGTTTCATAGACTGGCTGATGGCGCTGAGTCATCGCGCGGAACCATCCGTCAGCGAGTGCCAGAACGATGCCATTGCTTCGGGGACGGATGGGAGGGGACAGGGCGGTCTCTGTCTTCACCCAGTTCCCGGCAGGAGCTGGATGGCCAAGGTAGGGGGAGTGGGGGAGGGGAGATGTGCGATTCTGCTCCAATGTCTCCAAGGATGGGGCACACGTGTGTGAGTTTGTGGGTGTACATGCCTGTGTGAGCAGCCCCTGTGCCCGGCAGCTGTGGGTGTGCACAGGCCAGGGTGCATTCAGTTCTATGCACATGTGTGCTTGTGTGCCCTGGTGTGTCTGTGAATGTCCATGCTGTGGAACACGTCTGTTCGTCATCTGTACATGGAAGTTTAAGTGTCTGCATGTGGACTATGGCACCAAGGTCGCTGGGGGCACCGACCTTGGTGGGAGCCCCGGGTCTCTCATTTACTTCCCCCAGCAAGCCTAGTCCTCACACCAAGAGCCGTGAAGCCTCAGAGCCCAGCTCACCTGCTCGCTGCAAGGGTGAACTGGACACTCACAGGCTGGTCCTGAGTGCACGGTGCCGCGCTCGCGCGGCCCCTGAGGGGCTGGTGGAGACGTGTGGCTGCTCAGACCTGTTGCGTGCATGCGTACACCCATTTGTGAGCACCTCTATTACTGGGTGGACCTGTGTTCCCATGTGTGCACCCCTACACGCTTATGCCCCAAGAGCTCAAAGATCATCCAATGAAAATAACATTTTCATAATAATAATAATTTTAATATTTCATAATGATAATAATTTTCATTGGATGACCTTGGAGTTCTATTAGGAGAAAAACAATCATTTAAGTCTTAAAGACATCAAGAAAATACAGGTTATAAACTTATTTTAAATCTTGTTTCCAATTAGCAGTATCATGCCTACTAAAGCTGTTCAAAGGAGCCCTGGTGGTACAACGGTTAAGTGCTCAGCTGCGAACTGAAAGGTCAGTGGCTCAAACCCACCAGCAGCTCCACGGGAGAAAAGACCTGGCAATCTGCTCCAGTAAAGATTACAGCCTAGGAAACCCTATGGGGCAGTTTTGTTCTGTCACACAGGGTCACTATGAGGTGGGATTGACTGAACGGCACACGTGTTTGCGCTGGAAGGTGACCGTTCAAGCCCTGCAGTGTGCCTGCGTGTTTGTCCGGGTGGTGTGTGTGCAACTTCTGTGCTTGTGTACACCGTGCTCCCATGGGGGCTCATACGTGCAGGCAGGGGACCTGGGTCTCCGTGTGGTCCCTGGGGATCGCTGCTTCCTGCTGAATTGTTGCCCGCTGTGCTCCGGTAAGGCAGCTGTGCAGACGCTGGGGCTGGTCTCGGGGATCCACGGGGACTCCATGGGGTCCCACCAGCCGGCTGGAATGCGGATGCTGGGTGCGGGGGTCACATGGGCTGCCAGCACTCCCTGGCCCCCAGCCCCAGTGCACCTGATTCTGTTCACATCTGTGCCCACCGCTTTTGGAGGGCTGGGCAGAGAAGCCCTGTGGCCGCCTTTCCTGAGAGGTAAGGGGAGCCTTGCCAGAGCCGGCACCACGTGTTTACCCTCCTACTTCCAGCTGCTAAATTCATCCCGCCACACAGGGCTCTCAGTCTGGGCAGAGGCTGTCCTGGAAGCTCCTCCCAGCCAGCCCCACCACACGCAGAGGCGGGAACTGGCACCCACAGACCCTCTGCTGAGAGACCAGAGACCCCTCTGAAGAGAGGGGGCAGCGAGCTGCCAGCCAGAAACAGGGGCTTGGGGTTAAATCCCGCCACTGGCGTCAGCCGGGCGGGGGTGGAGGGTGGGTGGGGCATTTGTCAAGTTGCTTCGCCTCTCCGTGCCTCAGTTTCCCTACCCTGACTTTGAAGCCTGGTGAGAGGCATCGGCGGCCAAGGCGTTGTGGGGCGCGGTGGAGGCTGCTGGGGCCCAAATGGTCCCTCCAGACGCCCCTGCCTGCGGGAGAGAGTGGGCAGGGGGCTTCGGGAGCCCCTCCTGGCTCTGGCCCTCAGGTTCCCACCTTCGGGGCCTGGTGCACAGTAGGCCTGCAGCTAGCGTAGGTGCCTTTGTCCTGTGGTCACCTTCTCGGATAAGTCCCTCCCTTCTCCACGATGCGGGGCTCCAAGCAAGCAGAGTGGGCCCAAGGGGGCGCCGGCAAACCGCTCACACCATGCCTTCCTGCCTCCCCCTGCAAGACCTATCCTGTGGGTCTCAGGGACACCCGGCGGATTTGAGGGGGGTCGGAGGTGCCCTCTCTGGCCCTGAGGCCCACTGCCCAGCCCAGTTCTCAGAGGGGCTGCTCCTCCCCACGAGGAAAATCCTCATTTCACCTCAAACGTGGGCGCGAAGGGAGTCTGGGGGAGGCGGGCAAGGGCGGGGTCCTGGTGCCCAAACCTGTGACCACGGGCCGGGGGGCCTCTCACGAGGTTCTGAGAAGGTAAGCCTCAGCCTTCGGGGTGCCCGCACCCCATTCCCCACTCCAGAACCTGCCCTGGTCACACGGAGACCCCATCCCTCTCACCTACTCAGAGCAGGTACCCTAGGGAGGGGACGTGGCTGTGTTGCCCACTGTGGGTCCCAGTGCCCGGCTCTGGGCCCACCCACAGGGTGTCCAGTGAATATGGCTGAATGAATGATATGCATGAGTGTTTCTCGCCACCCTGGCAGGCCCCACTGGCCCCTGTCTCCACGGAGCTCTGACCCCTCTGTCACATCTCAACAGACAGTCTCGTCCCCTCAGGGGCCACCTCTGTGGTCACCACTGTTGTCACTGCCCCCACTCACGAAGCACCCACTGTGTGCCAGGCCAGGGAGCAGCCCCGGGCCAGGGAGCAGCTGGACACAGGGCTGGGCAGGAGGGGGCCAGGACTTCTGGCCCCTAGTCTGGCCTCTCCCTGAGCTGCACCCCTCACCCTCAGCCCCCCGGGCCACAGCACTTGTGTGTGCCGGATTCTTGTGCGTGTGAGTGGGTGTGCACTGCACGTCTGTCAGGAACGAGTGGATCTGTCCGTCCACGTTGGGGTAAGGATTTCGTGATAACGTTGAGATGCATCCATCTGAAATAAACAACTGCAGGTATACGCATGGGAAGCCACCAGGACACCATGGCAGAGGAGGGACTGGTGGTGGGGGGAGGCTTCCGGAGGAGGTGGCTCCAGAGTCTAGCGCTGGGTTTGAAAGGTGAATGGGGTTTATGCAGGCACGAAGTCATGGACACCCCCACAGAAGGGAAGCAAGGAGGCCAGGACACTCACAGACATGGCTAGAGATGGGGCTGAGGGCTGGGCTGGGGCAGGTCCCAGGGGCTCAGCTGCCATGGGAAGGAGCCACTGGGAACCCCAATCTGGCAGGCCACGGGGGCTGCTCAGGGAGACGCTGGCCTTGTCCATGGGGCTGATCTCCATCCCATCATTGTCCCTGGGTGGGTCCTGTCTGCAAGTCCATTCAGAACCTGCAGCTCAGACCCCACCTCCTCCCCCGTGCCACCAGCCCCCCAAACCCAGACTGGATGCAGGCGTGTTTGTTCTGGCACACTAAGTGCACCCCGCGGCTGAAGCACGCCACCTCATCTCCACATTTCCGTTTCTGCGAGAAAAATACAAGTGACAGTAAGTGGAAGGAGAGGGAGCCTTTCCATGTCTAAAAGCCCAGCAGTCTGCCCTCCCAGGGACCCAGAGGAAACGAGGGACGCCATGCCGCCTTGTGTGTGCTCGATGGGTGTCACTCAGGGCCGCCTGGGGTGGCTGGGCCGGTCAGCACATCACAGAGTGACGAGGCCGGCTCAGGTGTGGGGTCCAATGGAGTCACCCCGGAATTCCAGCCGTTTGCTCCCTCCAGTGAGCTGACTCTGGCTGACCTAAGGGTGAGGCCGCCCCCCTCGGACCCTCTGCCTGGTCTGATGGGCTGCTCCCAGCCCTTCCCAGCCTACGAAAAGCAGCTGTGTCCATGGAGGGCCAGGTTGGGTGTCCGAGCTGGGCAGGAGGCCACGGCTGACCTCCCCTCGTGTGGCGTTTTGCCACCCTGGTCACAGCTGCAATAGAATCATTACGGGCGACCTGACAGAAGGCTGTCTGGCCCCAGACCGTAAACTCCTAGAAGGCAGGGGCTGTGTCCGTCTGTGGTCTTTGTCCCCCGGCCCGATCTCCGTGCTGTGAAGGATGCCGGTAAATACTGGCTGAGTGGACGGTGAGGTCTCATGACCCCCCACAGCGCAGCAAAGGTGAGAGGTGAGGGCAGTTTATACAATATGTGAGTTAGTAATGAGCTCAGGGCAATCTCTGGAACCCTAGCCGGGACTGGAAATGGAGCTTCCGGATGATTCTCTGCGGATACTTTTCACAGACACCTGATCCCTGAGGATCGGACGAAGGTTCCCACCCCACTAGGTGGAGGTGGGCGGCGTGGGTGGAGAGGCCTGGCTGCTACACCTTTCGGGCAGTGAGCCGCTTCGTCCCCAAGCCTCAGTGCGCCCAGCTGTCAGGTGAGGCGCCTGGGTCACTGCGGAAGCTGTGGATGTGAGTCTCCAACAAGTCGTGCACAGAGGCTGACAGAAGGAGCAACAGAGGGAGGTGCCCTCTGGTCCCCGTGGGGCACGGGGCAGGGACTTGCCCTTGTGTCCAGCCCTTCTTTCCCAATGGCGGCCCCCAGGGCACCCCCACCTTGGAGCTCTAGGGCACCATGGAACAAAGTGGCTGGGGCAGGGGCTGGGCCCTGGGTGCAGGGAGGCAGAGGGGCCTCAGATCACTGAGCCCCCACCTCCCATACACTGACCCAGAGCTTGACTGCTGAGCCAGTCCGCCTTAGGGACCAGAGATTTTTTTCCTTCTTTACATGAAACAGCCCACCACTCGTCTGTCAGTCTGTCATACTATGGGGGCTTGTGTGTTGCTGTGATGCTGGAAGCTATGCCTCTAGTATTTCAAATACCAGCAGGGTCACCTCTGGTGGACAGGTTTCAGCAGAGTTTCTAGACTAAGACAGACTAGGAAGAAAGGCCTGGTGATCTACATCTGAAAATTAGCCAATGAAAAGCCCATGGATCACAACAGACTATCGTTGGCTATAGGGCTGAAAGATGAGCCCCCTAGGTCGGACGGCCCTCCAGATCCACAGTGGTCACAACAATGGACGTGAGGATACCGACGATGGGAAGATGGCGCAGGGCAGGGCCGTGTTTTGGTCTGTTGTGTGCGGGTCACCGTGAGTTGGCACTGACTCAGTGGTGACTAACGACAGCAATGTGAGTAGCACCCGTGATGCAAGCAGAGATGCGGACAGGAGGACAGCGCGCTGCGGAAGCACCTCCCGGTCATGCTGGTAAGGAGGGCTAGGCCAGGTTGGGGACCCCTTGACCTTGGCTTGGCAGCCAGGCGTGGGAGGATCCTCTCTCCCAAGGACAGCCAGCAGGAACCTAGAACAGTGCCTTTCCAATATGGCGCCTTTCCAACATGGTGCCCAGCCAACCTCCTCCAGGGCCTGTCACCTACACGCGGCCTGGCTCCAGGATGATGACAGCACAGGGGCCGCCCACCTTGCCCTCTTTTCCACGGTTACAACACTTCTTATTTTAAGGGCACAGTTTAGTAGGGGGAATCTTTAGAATGACGGCGGAAACTCAGCTGGTTCCCAGAGTGACCTGAAACCCACAGGGCTAACGAGGCCTCGTCTGCCCCCCAGGAAGGAGCCTCTGACAGTATTGTGTGTGCCTGGCCCCCTGCACGGCCTCGTCCTACCTGCCACCCCTGGCTTCCCGCAGCCAACCCCCAGATGCCACGGGAAGATGATGCTGGGTGCAAAGCCACTTGGGTCTGGTCTGCTGCCCTCGGTGGAGCCCTGTAATGCAATCCGCTAGGTCTCCCTCCCCGTGAAACAAAACCCGCTCCCCTTCTGGTGCCCCTTCTCCCCAGTACTGACCCTGCAACACGTACCAGCTGCGCCCCTGCCCCTCTGCGACCACAGAAGTGATTTTCTCACAAGGATGGTATGGGGCCTTTGGGAGAGGCTTTGTGTCCCTGCTGTCCAGACTGCTCTGTGGACGCCCGCCAGGCCACCAGCCCGGTGTCCAGGAAGACGTGACCTCACGGCATGCCCCGAGCAGATCGCCGAGAGTGTGCCCTGACCCACACAGGGTGTCAGTCAGGAACTGGCCTGCCCACCACGGGAACGAGAGGCTTGTCCCCTATCAGGGGCAGCGTCCTGCCAGTGAGCGAGTCCCCACAGCTCCCCCGGGCCTCCTGCCTCCACAGCTGCCCCTACAGCTCCACCTGGCCTCCAGAGCATCTTCCGGAAGTTCACATCAGACCATGACTCTCCTCGAAGCTCTTCCAGGGCTACATAGTGCCCTCGGACAAATGCAGCTCTACCGTGTGACTGACCAGGACCTGTGGGCCCTGCCCTGCACCCCCTGTGTCCGCCAGACTCTACCCACCAGCCATACCCAGCCAACTGCTGTTCACGACGGGCCTCACCCTCTCCAAGACTCAGCACAGGCTGTTCCTCCTGCCTACACCCTCCCTGTTCTCCTGACTAGCCTCACCCATCTTTCAGCCTCCGTGCAAGTGGCACCTCCCTTGAGAAGCCTTCTCTGACGCCCCAGGTGAGCCAGGGCCCCGCTCTGAATCTTCACTGTCCCCAACACAATGGGCTGTCACCCTGCACCCCTCCCCCTGCTCTGTGAGGTGGGCCCTGCAAGGTGTCGCGTCTACCTGAGAGGCAGGTCACAGCATCCGAGTGAAGAGGGCTCCACCAGGTCACGCACGAGGAGCTAAAGGCTGGCACCGAGCCTCCCCTCTCCGTCCCGAGCGAGCCCTCTCTTTGCAGGCCTGGCCTCAAATCTTTGAGACCATGTCTTCCAGGGCGTGTGGGCTGGAGGCAGCTTGCTAATTGGGCTGAATTATGGGTAACAAGCTTAAGACACTCTCATGGAAGATAAACACATTTCAGCACGAAGGCTTAATATCTGGGCCAAGAGGCCCTGGCTCGGGATCAGCCAGTGAAATATGTGCTTCGCCCCTGCCTCAGCGGGCAGCTGTGCCTCTGCCACGTGAGTGACCAGCAGCACCTCCCACACGTGTGGCCGGACTACAGGCCAGGGGGCCCTGGCACAAGCCTGGCACCTTCGAGTCCTCCGCCTCAGGCCTGGAGACGGAGAACCCTCAGGCCACCTGAGAAGGGACCTCGGGACGGAATCTTAGCGCCCACTCACCACTGGCCCCTCGGCCTCTGGCCCCTGAGGTACAGGTGCTCGTCCGTCTGGACATGCTTCACAGCTGGGCCAGAGGGACCTTTTCCTCCACCTGACAGCTGGGCACCTGCCCTACTGTACACACTGTCTTAGGGCATTGTGTCCAGCAGGGTCTTCTCCAGAAGTGACTGCCCTGTGCCTGAGCCCTCCCCCCCCAATTCTGCAGGGCACAGCCTCTACCCCTCTGAGCTCTGTGCCCAGTGGCCTGTGGGGTGGGTGGTGGCCAGGAGTCTCTACTCTCTGTTTCTGGGCTGAGCAGCTGGGGTGGTGGGGGGGAGGGGCAGTCAGGGCTTTGGAGGACGAGCTGGAGCTCTGGGGTCCTGGCCTGTCGTGGACTGAATTTTGTCCCCTGAAAATATCTGTCAGCTTGGCTAGGTCATGATTCCCAGTACTGTATGATGTGATTTCCCTGTGTGTTATAAATGCTATCACTATGACATAATAAGTGGATTAGTGGCAGTTATATTGATGAGGTCTACCAGATTAGATTGTGTTTTAAGCCTATTCTTCTGAGATATAAAGGAGAGAAGTGAGCAGAGACACAGTGGGACCTCATACCACCAAGAAAGCAGTGCCAGGAGCAGAGCGCGTCCTTTGGACCTGAGGTTCCTGCGCAGAGAAGCTCCCAGAACAAAGGAAGATCGATGACAAGGACCTTCCTCCAGAGCCGACAGAGAGAGCCTTCCCCTGGAGCTGACGCCCTGAATTTGGACTTGTGGCCTACTGGACTGTGAGAGAATAAACTTCTCTTTGTTAAAGCCGTCCATGTGTGGAATTTCTGTTACAGCAGCACCAGATGACTAAGACATGGCCCGAGAATGGTCCCCGGCATCATAGGAGACCCTGCTTCTGAAGGGCTTCCCTGGCCTTGCTTGCAGTGGGTACCTGTGGAGGGTGTCAGGGGGCTGCTCTGGGGTTTGGCCTCCTAACACCCCGTGTAGCCTCCCCTGCTGTGGCGGGTGCCCTCGTTCCTCATGCATCGTGGTGTCTGCTCTGTGGCTGCCCCCTCCCTGGCTGCAGGCTGGCGGTCCAGGGTCCCATCTCTGGGGCAGACATGCCATGGGGATATCACCTGTAGGCACTCCTGGGAGCCAAATGCCAGGATAGGACCATTCCAAAGTCCTTCCTTGTGAACCAGGTGGACGCTTTTACCAGCCACCCGTCTCTTGCTTGGGATGCAGCCCCGGGCCTCGTCTGCCCTGGCCCCAGACCTGCGTCTGGGGGAAGCTTGGATTGTCGTCCGAAGCCATGTTGCATGGGTGCCAGGGCAGCTGTGAGGTTTGAGGGGGCAGAGTGGTGGAGGAGGGGCTGAGAGGGGACCGATGTGACCCATTGGTGCACTTTCTTCCCACCAAATGCCCATCGAGCCTCCACAGCCCCTCCAAGAACAATGGGCCCCACAGGCCCCTATTATCCTCCCTCCCTGAGGTCTTGGGGGAAACGGTGAACAAAGGCTCCAGATGCATCATTTTTCTCCCCCTGCACCCCTGTCCCACCCTTTTCTTCCTTTTAGCAGGCTCAGACCAAGACCATTGAGCGCCAAGCACTGGGAGGGGGCACCCCTGCCCCCCTACCCTCGGAGAAGCCAGCCGGGCAGGGCCTCCAGGAGGAGCGTGCTGAGTGTTGGAGGCGGGTGCAGGTCCAGCCCTGCCCCGCTCTGCCCCGGTCACCCGGCTGGGCCTTCTGGAGTCTCTTGTGGAACTGGGTCTGCAGCCTCCCCCAGGGCGGCACCCTCAACCCCAAACCTAACTCCAAATTATTCCACCACCATTAGCAGAAACTCAGAGTCCCCTAAGCAATGACTCCCCCACCTCCTCCCTCCCACCTCTGAAAAAAACCCATTGCCCTCAAGTTGATTCTGACTCATAGCGGCCCTATAGGACAGAGTAGAGCTGCACCATAGGGTTTCCAAGGAGCGGCTGGTGGATTCGAACCGCCGACCTTTTGGTTAGCAGCCAAGCTCTTAACCACCATGCCACCAGGGCCCCGTGCTTGTAACTACTAATGAGCTTTGGTCTCTCCGAGATTTCATATAAGTGGTATCATACAGAATTTGTCCTTTTGCATCTGACTTATTTCACCATGCACAATGTTTTCGAGGTTCACCTGTGCTGTTCTCTCTTTATTTGATCACTTATTTGCCCCTCAGTTCAGCATTGTTCACCCCTTGCTTTCCCCACTGCCCCCTTCTCACTTCTGTGTGAACAGCAGCCAGCCTCCAACCAGGGCTTCTCAGGCTCCATCTCAATGATTCCTTCTGCAGTCCTGTGACATAGGTGGGCTCTGTTATCCCCATTTTACAGATACTGAAACTGAGGAGCGGCAGTTCAACAGCCGGGCCAAGGTCGCACAGCTGGTTAACAGGCAGAGGCTCACCCCATTCCCAGCAGCCTGACTCCCTGAGAGCCTGCAGCAGGCAAGGGCAGGGAGGAGCTCCCGCCTCCCAGGCCTGGGGAGCGCCATCAGCCACGAAAGGCGATGTCAGGGCAAGCTTTGTCTTAGCAGTGGACCTCTGTCCCCGACCCTGGGAGACTTGGGTGGTGTCATGTGACCCACCTCTCATGGGGAAACTGAGGTCCAGGGAGCCTTAAGCACCTGCTTGTGTCTTTGAGCGTTGGGACAGTGGGGACCAGAACTGGGGGCTCAGGTGTCTGGTCCTGGATAAAGAAAGTGCTTTGGAAAATCCGGAGGGCATACTTTTCCTCCTGGGGTCAAGTCACGAATGGAAGTTAATCAAAATGTAAATGGAAGGATTGATGTTGCCCTGACAACAGGACTCTGCTCTGGATGGTGTCTCCTCCTGGGGTCCCTGCCACCTTGTCAGGACACACAGCTCTGTCAACTGCCTTCTAGTCGTGAGGCTTTTCCAGAAAAAGACAGACTGCACAGTGTTGGTTTTAATATAGATCTTTATTGTCTTTACTGATCATCAATGCAATAGACTCATGGAAATTAAAACGCTGCCCCCATACATAACGTGCAAAGGACAAGTCCCACCCTCAGACACAAACTTGATTAACTCATATGTTTTGAGGATTTACCTTTCGAGCTTGAAAGTACTCCTGCTTTTCCTTCCAAATGCTTAAAACGCCAGAGCGATTTCGTGAAACCACAGGATTTGAGAGCAAGTTGGGATCTTTTCTCTGTTCCTTGAAGCTCACACTACTTTCAGACCCTGCAGCTCGTTAAAACAGTAATTTCCTCCTCGGTTTACAAGAGTGTGGCTCGACTGGGTGTAATTTTAAACTACGAGCTCATTTGTGAAGACAGAGACCCCGGGACACATAACCCAGCCAGGGCCAGGTTTGTCTATAGTCAGGCCTGACAGGCCTGCCTGGAGGACTTTGCTGGTGTCCAAAGGGCTGGTGCCATCCTGGAACCTCAGCACAATCTGGACAAACACTCTCCACTGTAGGAACCTCATGCAGGCTGGGGAGCTCTCCCCAGGGATACTGAGGTCAGCCAAAGAATAAAAAGCTGTAAGGTGGAGATGCTGGCCAGCCAGGGGTGATGCTCTGTTCTCTGATTCCATAAACAGCCAGGTGAAGCTCCCTCCTGGTGCTTTCGGAATTGGGGCTCAGGTGCTATCCTGGCTCAGCTTCTGGAAGGGAGGCAGGTGGCAGGAGTGGGATAGCAGATGTCCGTAATGACCCTGGAATCACAGATTAGGGCTGGGACAGCCCTTCTTAGCCCAAACCTTGATTTTGTAGATGGAGAGACTGAGGTCCAGTGAACTCTGAACTCCCAGCCCTCAGTCCAGAGCTGTCTTCCCAAAGATGGTGGTGTGAATGACGCCCAGGCAGTTCCTATGTTGATGGCTACTCCTAATGGGTTCACCGAGAGACCTGGAATTTGTCATATCAAAGTACCACAAAATGGGTGCCCTGTAAGTACAGATATTTATTCTCTCACAATTCTGCAGGCTACGCGTCTGAATTCAGGATGTTCACAAGGTCATGCTCTCTCCGAAGGTTCTAGGGGGAAGATCCTTTTTGGTCTCTCCTGGCTTCTGGTGGCCCCAGGTGTTCATTGGCTTGTCGCATTACTCCATTTCTGCCTCCATCTTCACATGGCCACATTCCCTCTGTCTATTCATCTCTGTGCCTTGTCTCCCCTAGTAATAAGGGTATCACTCATATTGGATCAGGACCCACCCCACTCCAGTATGAACTCATGTTTACTGAACTGATAACATCTGCAAAGACCCTACGTCCAAACAAGGTCAAGTTCATAGGTCCGGGGTTAGGACTTCAACATATCTTTTTGGAGGACACAGTTCAATCAATAACATACACCAACCCTTGATTTACTGTCCCACAGGTTTGCAGCCGAGTATTGTATTAGTTATCTGTTACTGCATAGGGAATTACCCCCAACACTTAGCAGTTTAAAACAACAATAACAGTTTATTATCTTCTACAGTTTTCGAGGGTCAGGAATTCGGGAGCAGCTTAGCTGGGCAGGTCTGGCTAGTAGTTACTCAAGAGGTAGCAGTCAAGACGTCAGCTGGGACAGTCATAGGAAGGCTTAGCGGAACTGAAGATCCAGTTCCAAGGAGCTCACACACGTCCCTGGCAAGTTGGTGCTGGCTGTTGGCAGGAGGCCTCTGTTCCTCCCCATGTGAACCTCTCCATAGGGCTGCTTGAGTATCCTCACAACATGGTGGCTGGCTTTCCTTAGAGTGTGTGATCCAAGAGAGAGCAAGGTGGAAACCAGTGTCTTTCATGACCTAGCCTCAGAAGTCACATACCATCATTTCCCCAATATTCTATCGGTTACCAAGGTCAACTGTCTTCAGCTTGGAAGGGGACCACACAAGGATGGGAACACCAGGAAGTGGGGATCATTGGGCACCATCTTGGGGTCTTCCTACCATCAACATGAACTCATGAAGTTTACAGTTAAAATGAAAATCTTTCTGGAGTTGGAGAGTGCCGCCACTTCAACCCTTTGATATTGCTGTTTTTAGTGCTTCCGAATAAATTGACGGTAATTCCCTGTGATTACCCATGCTGCACCAAGCCGAGGGAGCATCTACCTGCCCAAGGCACTATTTTTAAACCTGCCTAATACTGTGTCTTCAGCAGGCAGGACGATCAGCAAACCTTAGTCCCAATAACAAAAGCATCCCTCCACAGGCGTGTGCTTCGGGCATGCAGCTCAACGAAGAGCAGAGCTGGCTGCACCCTTAGTGCCCAAGGAGAATTGGCTCCATGATGATCAAGACCGTTTACAAACCAGTAAGAACGTGCTGGCTGTGCTGCGGGTACTGCCCCTCCAGACCCCTCTCCCTTGCCACCACGTGTCACGTGGCTCTGGCCCTGAGGGGCTGGCCTGATGGGTGGAGTGGACAACCCCCTGCCCTCTAGCTTCAGCGGGCAGAAGTTAGGCACGGTCAGAGCATTGTTTCTCCAGCCCTTCTCTGCAAGGTCAGTTTGGCTGTCCACATCACAGCGTCTTCAAGGTGTCCCCACGCCCAGTGCTCTCTTCTTGTCCCTTCACTCTTAGGATGGTGACAGCCCCTTGCTTCTCGTCCTGGGTACTGCCTGGCCCCTTTCGGTTTCCCCACACCCTGCCCACAACCTCGTAAGAATCTCGTTTGTAAATACTCCTCAAATCACCCAAATGTTGAGCACCCCAGTGGATATGCACGTGGGGGGAAAAAGGGGCAAAGGACAGGTGGCCAGCTGACAGTGCTCTTCTTGTAAATTATGTCTTTCTGCAAGGTGACACTGAGAGATGACCAGTATAGTGGACTGTGGGAACACAAAAAACAGTTCCAACACCCCAGTAGTGAGAGATGTAATTTGAACCACAAAAAGACACCAAAAAAAAAAAAAAGCTCTTGAGAATGCTGTGAAAGGGGGTGGCCAGTCCCTTTCTGAGTCCCCAGGCCATCCTGATGCAGCTGTACCAGCCCTCACCTTGACAACAGGTGTCATGCTTAACAGTGTACATACGTCAGACTCAGTAAGCCCACTTCAAAGAGGGCATTCTAAGGAAAAAACCAAAGACACCCGAAGATGTGTGGATGAGGACGTTCATCAGAGGTACTTAAATCCTACAAATTGTCTGCTGGACTCCAGTGCACACACTATAAGTGATATTTCAAGAGTATTTAATGAGACAGGAAATGTCCATGATATAACTTCAAGTGAAAAAATAGAGCTGTTATTGTTGTTAGCTGACATCTGACTCATATCAACCCTACAGGACACAGTAGAACTGCAACGTTTTGGTTTGTTTTTTTTTTTTTTTTTTTTTAATCTTTACGGGAGCAGATCACCAGGTCTTTTCTCCTGTAGAGCTGCTGGTGGGTTCAAACCTCCGACCCTCTGGTTAGCAACTGAGCTCTTAACCACTGTACCACCAGGACTTCTGACTATGGTTCCAAATCAAAACCAAACCCATTGCTGTTGAGTTGATTCTGACTCATAGCGACTCTATAGGACAGAGTAGAACTGACCTATAGGGTTTCCAAGGCTGTAGCCTGCCTCATCTTTCTCCCACAGAGTAGCCGGTAGGTTCAAACTGCCGACTTTTCAGTTAGCAGCCAAGCACTTTAACCACTGTGCCACCAGGGCTCTTTGTACATGCTTCAGGGCCCTCAAACCTGGACCTGCCCTGACATAAATATGTCTGTCCCAAACCCCTGGTGGAGAATCCCAGGCTTGGGGGGCAGGCTCTCCAGCCCACGTCACCCCTCCCTCCTCCGCCCCTCCCCCGTCCTTCCTAGACCCTCCCCTGGCTCTGGGCGTTCGTTCCTGGAGCTCCTTCAGCTGAGCCTAAGGCTGCACCCCTTCCTCGGTGACCCCCTTGACCCCCCAGCCTGGACAGCCCCAGTCCAGGCAGTCCACTCCTAGCCAGCGCCCCGCCCTGACAGACCCTCACCATCTGTTGCTGTCATGATGAGCCGTCACCCCGACAGCAAGGTGGCCACTTGGTCACTGTGTGTCCCCAGGCCGGGTGGGGCACCTGGCACCTGGATGTTCAGTTGCTTTTTCCTGAATGAGTAGACTTCAGAGTAGAGGGTGGAGAAATCCAGCCGTCCCATTCATGGCGCCCAGACAGGCCCCTTGTGCAGCCGGCTGTTGGGGGACCTAAAAGGGGGGCCGTCCCACCCTCTGACCGGAGCTGGGTGTGGGCTCTGCGGGAGGCCCTGCTTCTTTCTTTCCTACGCACAGTGCAGCCTCCCTGGCCCTCCTCTTTGCCCGCGCCGAGGCGCCCAGCTTACACCTGGGCTTTGAGCTCATTCAGAGGCTGCCAGCCACCCTGGTTTTGGCAGACGGGCATCTTTCGGGTCCGGTCTGTGTTCCCTCTTCGCTGTCTCCCACTCTCCCTGATGGCCGGCCACCAAGATCCCGTCCCCCAGGTCAGCCCAGCCCCACAGCCAGATGGGCCTCGCTGTGTTTCTTTTGGCTTTGTCCCTGTCAATACCACCCTACTACAAGCTGAAAATACATTTTCCTCCTGCCGATCCTTTTCCTTTTCATTTAGCAAACATTGATTTTTCCCTCCCGAGGGTGGAAAAGGAATGAAATCACACATGTCAGAGCCGGAGGCAGGGGCAGACGGGGCTCTCTTGTCACCTCAACCTCGGGTCGCTTCCTGACCTCAGATGGTCATTTAGCCTCTCTCCTCCATCGTGTTCCCCTGGCTAGAAAAGGAGACCCTGGTGCCCCTCGCCTGGGAAAGCAAGAGGCTCTATTCACCAGTCAGAGGAACCTCCTGGAGAAGGCTCAGATAAACGCTTTTGTAGAAAGGCAAGTTCAAGGTTGTGTCAACATCAAACACCATGAAGTGGCAATTATCCAATAAACTTGATTAGTGTAGACAGCGCCGCCAACGTCTGCTCTGCATACCCCTTCCCAGCAGCTTCCCAAGCTCAGTCAGCTGCAGCAGAACAGACAGAATGCCAGGAGCAAGAGAGTGGGCCTCCAGTCACACTCAGGTGTCCCTCTCTGAGCCTCGACTTCCCTAACTCTGGCTTGGGGATAACAAATCTCCCCTCACAGGCTACGGTAAGGATCCGTGGAGCAGCCTAGATAAGAGCCCCTGGGGAGACTAGGTGAGCGGGTGCCAAACAGGACAGCATGGACAGGGGGTGGGGCAGAGCTGGACCTGCACCTTGGGCCTGATGCTTCTCTCAGAGCCCGCCTGGGAAAGCGCGTCAGTGTCTTCATTTGCTCCATAGCAGGGTTCAGCACCTACCTCAGAGAGACGCAAGCACAGGGTTGGTCTTCTCTACACTGAAGGTGGTTACCCTGATGGTGATGATGGTGGTGGTGATGTTGGTGGTGATGATTCTGATGCTGATGGTGGTGATGAAGATGGTGATGGTGGGGGTGACAATGACTGTCTTAGTTATCTAGTGCTGCTATAACAGAAATACCACCAAAGGATGGCTTTAGCAAAGAGAAGTTTATTCTCTCACTGTCTGGTAGACTAGAAGTCCAAATTTAGGGTGCTAGCTCCAGGGGAAGGCTTTCTCTCTTTGTTGGCTCTGGGGGAACGTATTTGTCATCAACCTTCCCCTGGCCTAGGAGCTTCTCAGCTCAGGGATCCTGTGCTCACTCCTGGCTCTTCTTTCTTGGTGGTAGGAGGTCCCTCTCCTCTCTGCTCAATTCTTTCTTTTATATCTCAAAAGAGATTGACTCAAGATACAACCTAATCCTATAAATTGAGTCCTGCCTCATTAACATAACTGCTTCTAATCCTGCCTCATTAACATCATAGAGGTTAGGGTTTACAACACATAGGATAATCACATCAGATCACAAAATGGTGGACAACCACACAATACTGGGAATCATGGCCTAGCCACATTGACACATGTTTTTGGGGGACACAATTCAATCCGTGACAACAGTGATGATGGTGGTGGTGGTGGTCATGATGAGGGTGTGGTGATGATGGTAATGATGATGGTAGTGGTGATGATGGTGGTGGTGATGATGGTGGTGATGATGGTGTTGATAGTGATGGTAGTGGTGTTGATGGTGGTGGTGATAATGGTGATGACGGTGGTGGTGATAATGGTGGTGATGATGGTGAGGATGATGTGAGAATGGTGAGGATGGTGATAATGGTGATAAAACATCTTTCTCGTGGGCTTACTGCACAGCCAATCAAGGAAATAGACTTTCCAACATGATTCCTCTCCCACTGAGATGGAGTCTACTTCCTTTGACTCTGGGCTGGCTTTGTGACCTGCTTAACCAAGCAGAATACAGTGGAAATGATGCCATATAACTTCCAAGGCAAATCAGAAGAAACCTTACAGCTCCCTGCCCCCTGGGCCTCTTGGAACATTTGGGGAGCCCTGAACTGTCAGGTTAGAAGCCCAACAACCCTGACAGCACCATGCTGGAGAGGCCCTGCTCTCCACACACATGCCATCTACCATTTGGGTGACAGTCCAAGCTGAACCCAGGAACCAGACATGTGAGTGTGGCCATCAGAGACCTCCAGACCAGGCCAGCTGCCAACTAACCACCGCTGAGTGAACCCCATCAATACCACATGGCGTGGAATTGTCCAGCTGACCTTGAAGGAGTTCCTGGCCCACATGATCGTGAAAAACAATAAAACGGTTGTTGCAAGCTGGTCAGTTTTGGGGGAGTTTGCTGCGCAGCCATAGCCAACAGTGGCAATGGATCTGAACAGTGCTGGTTCTCAGTGTGTCCTGGATGAACTTGGGGCTATGGGTGGCTGCCTGGCTCGCCATTACAGGCCTAAGCCCCTGCCTGGGCCCTGCCCTGCTTTGGGGTCCACTGGAAGCCACGGTCGTTTCCTTTAGACAAAGAGCAATTCAGACCACCTGCTTCTCAGCATGAGGGAAGGCAAGTGTGTTTTGAAGCTGGTGCTCGAAGAGCTGGAAAAATTTAGAGAAGGAAGGCAGTGTACAGACCTCTGGAGAGAGCCCCAAACACCCAGAACCAAGAGCTTCCCTAGGGCTCATGCAGGCACTCCAGTGGCCCTGAGTTCACCCACTCAAAGGACAGGGCTGGCTGGTGGTGCCATCCATGCAGTCCCAGAGCTCTCCATGTGGGTGGGGGGTGCTGACCACAGCCAGGGACTTTCTCCTGCTGAGTCCTGCTAATGGGGAGCCACTGTGGGGTCCTGGCTTGAGGCCACTGAGGCTGTCCTGAGGGGAATGTGGAATGGGCCATGGAGAGGGAGCAGAGCAGCCCACCTGCTTCCTCCTGGCCCTGGGTCAGAGGACAGGAGGTGCCCACAGCCCTGAGCACCAACTGTGTGTTGCTCCTTGCTCCTTGAGCCTCAGAACCGATCTGGGGGCCTCCTCTCCTACTCATTTTAGAGACAACAACCTGGGCTCAAGTGTTAGGGACTGGCCAGAGTCACAATGCTGGGGCAGAACTTGAACCAGTTCCCCCGACTCCCAAGTCCAGGCCCTGTTACTTCATTGGGTTACCCCCAAGAATCTGAGGGGTTCATGGGGAAACGGTCAGGGTGCTTTTCTGAAACTCTCCCTCCTCAGATGCCCCAACTGCTGGCCACGGCATGGGTCCCACCCTACTCATCTTGGAATGAGTGTCTATCTGGACCTTCCCCCCGTTTCAGGGAACAATCAACTCCCCCATCATGAGTGAGGTTCAAAGTCTTCTCTGATCAGACAAACGTAGCACAAACAGTTGATTTCCTTTTGATTGGGGGCTCAAAGAGAAAATGCAGCCATATGGTCAGTATGGGTGTGGGGAGCAGGGGGCCCCGGCAGAACCCACTGTTTTGCTGTTTGGGGGGGTCATCTTTCTGGGTCCCAGATGTCATGGGATCCATGGCCCCGGTTACAGAGCTGGACCTCCAGGAGGTAGGGATGCTTATAATTTTAAGTTTTCCATGTCATTCTACAGTCCATTTCATGTTAATTTCTGTGCACGTGAGGCGAGCACAGAAGGTAATTTTTTTTCTTCATATAGATGTCCAGTTGATACAGCACCACTTGTTGAAAGCTTTCCTTTCCTCATTGGATTGCCCTGGTATTTGTGTCAACAATCAATTGACCATATGCGTGTGAGTCTATTTCTCGACTCTGTTCTCTTCCATTGATATACATACTTTTTTTTTTTTAACCAATACCAAACGTTCTTGATAATGTAGTTTTATAGAAAGTCTTGAAATCAGATAGGATAAGCCCTCCACCTTCTTTCTTCTTTTTAAAAATTCCTTTGGTTATTCTGTAGCCCTAGTGGCCCAATGGTTAAGAGCTCAGCTGCTAACCAAAATGTTGTCAGTTCGAATCCACCAGCTGCCCTCCTTGGAAACCCTGTGGGGCAGTTCTACTCTGTCCTATAGGCTTACTATGAGTTGGAATCAATTTGATGGCAATGGGTTTGATTTTTTGGTTTTGGTTATTCTAGGTCTCTTGCATTTCCACACAAATTTAGAATCTATTTGTAAATTTCTATTGAAAAGTCTGTTGGAATTTTAACTGGGACTGTTGTGTCTGTGGATCAGTTTGAGGAAATTGCCATCTTATTTAATATTCAGTCTTCCAATTCATGAACATAGTATATCTCTCCCTTTATTTAGATATTCTTTTTTTTCTCAACACTGTTTTGTACTTTTCTGTGTAGAAGTCTTGGATATATTTTGCTAGATTTATCATTTTACATTTTTTGTGCTACTTTTAAGTGGAATTTTCAGATTTTTATTTTCCAATTGTTTGTTGCTAATATATGATGGAAATTGATTTTGTTTTTTATATTAACCTTATATCCTGTGATCTTGCTAAATTCATTTAGTAGCCCTGAGAGTTGTTTTGTACACCCTCAGGGATTTTCTGTGTAAACATTAATATCATCTGCAAGTAGAGAGGATTTTATTTCTTTTCCAATTTTCACGTCTTTTATTTCTTTTTCTTGGCTGATAGCAATGTCTGGGACCATCAGCTCAGGAGTGGTGAGAGTGAACATCCTTCTCTTAATCCCAACTGTAGGGGAAACAGTTCAGGTTCTCACCATTAATTAAGATATTGGCTGTTAAGTTTTTTGTAGATTCCTTTTATCAGTTTGAGGACGTTTCCTACTATTCCTAGTTTTCTGAGAGGTTTTTTTTTTTTTTTAACATGAATGGCTTTTGAATTTTGTCAAATGCTTTTTCTCAATCTTTTGAAATGATCATATAGTTTTTCTACTTTAGTGTGTGAATATGATGAATTCTACTAATTGTTTTTCAAATGTTAAACCAATCCTGCATTTCTGGAATAAACTTCACTTGGTCATAATGCATTATCCTTTGTATATATTGTTAGACTCAATTTGTTAATATTTTGATACTGTTTTTATCAAAGATTTTTATCAAGTACTTGATCAAAGATTTTATCAAATAATTGATCAAAGATTGTATGAAATCTTTGAGAAAAGATTTGAACAATTGATAGAACTCACCAGTGAAACCACCCGAGCCTGGATTTTTCTTTTTGGGAAGATTTTTGATAACACATGCAGCTTATACAGGGCTGGCTGATCAGATTTTCTGTTTTTTCTGTGTCAAGTTGGGCAAGTTGTATTTTTCAACAAACATGTCCATTTCATCTTGCTTGTGCTCATTGTCACACAGCTAATTTGTGGACAAGATGAAAATTCAACATGGGTCTCACCAACGGGGCAGGCTCTCTGAGTGCCTGTAGGGCTGGGGTGGAGGCTGCCTGGCATTGGGGTCCTCTTACTCTAGCAGGAAGTGAGGAGGTGCTGGTGAGGATGGCTTTGTGGTGAGGGGGCTCAAAGTCTGGGCCCACTGCCTCTGGGGGAGGAGTAGGCCTGCCCTCCTCAGCACATGGATACCGTGGGGGTTCTCTGAGAAGGTCCTTATCTTCTCTCCACAGTCAAGTGGGAAGCAAAGTGTGTCAGAGCGTACTCTGCATGTGCTCTGTGCCAAGCTCTTTGGCCCAACAACCACCCTAAGTGTACCTTATTATAATTGGTGCCTGTTTTATAGATGAGGAAACTGAGGCTCAGGGAAGTGACTTACCCCAGGACACACCGTCCAAGCCACACATCCCTCCATTCCGTGGGGCTCCAAGTCACCCTGCTGTGCCCTGGAGCATGTGGGTAACTGAGGTACAGAGGCCTTCCCTTTGGGCTCCATTTGGGAGGGCAGGAGCCAGAGAGTGCTCCTGGGTGCCACCCTGGCCCGTTGGGGATAACCATGTGAGTGCCTACTCATGACTTCTTGGTACCCCCAACAAAGGCCCCAGGCTTCTCAGGCAGAGCCAGCTGTGGGCCGTCTGATGGAACGCTGCTATGGTGCTTGTGGATGTTTCAGAGCAGTGCTATCTCTTCAAGGGTCAAGGTCAACAGGAAACCAGGCTCAGGGTGGTGAGCCATCACCTGGGTGCCTCGTTCGCACGAGAGGCAACGAGACTTAGCAGGAGCCGAGCACCTGCTGTGTGCCGACACGCTGCAATGGCGGCTCCCATGCTTCCTGGGCCGTGCAAGGGGGTCGGGGACCCTCGCCTTAAAGTGGAGCAGAGAGGCCAGGGTCCCTGCCTGGGCCCACAGACTCATGAAATGCAGAGCTTTAACCAGACCACTGGGCTCAGAGGCCCGGCAGCGTTGCCCGTGGGCCCAATAGCTCGGCAGGGGCCGCTGTCCTCTCAGGACAGACGTCCAGGCAGCCTTTGCCTATGGGTTCACTTAGAGAGGCGCGCGTCCAGCTCAGCTGCACATCAAAGCCCCCTTGGAGCCTCTGGGGCTGGTGGTCCGGGCAGAGCGGGCGTCAGCACTAATCCTCTTCAGACGGCTGAGGGGGTGACCCTGGAAGTGAGAGGGCGGGAGAAATCCTGTTAGCCCCTTTCTCCGTGCCTTCTGCGGGCCCTGTGGAGGGGCCTGCACAAAGGCGCAGAGTGCTTCCAGCGGCCTCAGAGTGCTGCGGTCAGGGGGGCAGGCACGTGAGCGGTGGCCCTGGAGCACTAATCCCTCCCCGGGGGAGCTGAAGGTGGGCGACAGCCTCACTCCACTCGAGTCCCCTGGAAGCTTCTCATCGTCAAAAGGCCTGAGAGGACCGCAAGCTGGGTGGCCCTGGGCGAGCCCCCTCCTTCCTTCTAGAAGGCCTGAAGAGTCCCTGTAAGATTGGGGGAGGGAAGGAGGCCTCAGAGGGATTTAGGGTGGGCTTGGGGGCATCCTGAGTCTTGTGAGGGACAGATGGGGAGAGAGCCCAGCTTTGCTTTCCTTCCCCTGGACGGTGGTGGCCTGGGGTGGTGAGGGCGCCGGCTCTCCTGGGGCTGAGGTTGTCCCGGGTAGGGGTGGGTGCATGCAGCCCCCTACCCCCTCCACCCTCGAGGCCTGGCCAGCTTTGCCCTGGTCAGAACCCAGCTCCAAGCTCTGGACTGGCCTGCTACTTCCCGAGCCGGGTCCCAGCTGAGTGTTCGTGTGAAGCAGGCCCTTCGCATCTCTCAGGCTGGTTCCTCCTGGGCAAAATGGAGCAGCGACAGCACCCCTTCACAGCACGGGGATGGGGGCGCCCTGAGAGTAGCATGCTCTATGGACGGTGGCCCTAGACTTACGGTCACCAGAGAGAGGGTCACTCTGGGCTCAGACCCTCCTTAGCAGGCATCCAAGGCCCTTCCAGACTGGGGAAACCCTGCCGGGGGAGGCTCCCTCCCCGCTCTCCACCAAGCACCAAACGCTCCACCTGCTCACCCTGCCGAAGTCCCTCTCCTCTGCCCAGGACAGACCTGGCCCCGCTTCCGGGCCACCTCCGAGCCCTCTGATACCTCCTCTGAAGGCCTTGGAACCCTCTTGGGCACCTGACCCTGCATCCCCATTTTTCTTTGGTCCTGTGTTTGGGACCTTTGTGTCCTGTCTCCCTCCCTGTTGAAGTGTCTGGCTCCCCATGGAGGCCCCGGGTTGGCACGGGGTACCTGGCACACAGGCATGTGTCCAATACCGCTGTGCCACCTGGAATAGAGGAGAGGGTGCTGGGCCACACTGTTCACTGTCCACCCCTGGCTCGCAGGAGGTGCTGAACGGGCTCAGTGTTTGGGGGTGCTGGGGTTCAGGGTGCCATCTGTGCTCGGCCCCTTGGACGATCACAGCCACTCCACTGTCTTGGCAACAGACAGTCTCCAAGAAGAGCCAAGTGGCATCTGTGTCAGCTTTTAAAGCCGCGTGTGAGCTCACTTGTTGAGCTGTGGGCCAAATGTTTTGACCGCTCAGAAGCAACCTTCTGTGCTTGTGAAATTAAGTGTATTATTAATCTTGCCTGGCCCGGTGACAGGGGGCAGTTCAAATAAATATCCTTGCCGGGGAAGGAGGGCAGGGTGAGCTCACTTTTACGGGCACGAGACGACACAGGGCATTCGGGAACGGCGCTGAGGGAGTGGAGCCTGCCCAGGGCCAGTGGCCAGGCGCCGGGGGCAGGGGGAACAAGGCTGCTCAGAGAGGAGAGGAGAAGGTGCTGAGACACAGCCACTGTCCCAGGGGGTGACACAGGGCAGGGGTGGGTAGGGGTTTCTGTAGGGGACTTCCGAGCTGGGAAGGCAGGGTCGGCAGGGAGGTCTACAGGCCCCAAGGAGCCAGGTTAGATGGCTTTAGACAGGCCTTTTTTTCTTTCCTTTAAATTTTATCTATTTTATCGTTGGTGTTGAGAATATACACAGCAAAAAGTACATTAATTCAACAGTGTCTACAGGAACCACTTAGTGACACTGATTACAGTCTTCGAGTTGGACAACCATTCTCATCCTCCTTTTCTGAGTTGTTCTCTCCCATTAACATAAACTCACTGTCATGGATGGAACTGTATCCTCCAAAAATATGAGTCTCGGTGTGGCTAGGCCGTGATTCCCAGTACTGTGTGGTTGTCCACCATTTTGTCATCTGATGCGATTTTCCTATGTCTTGTAAATCCTGTTTCTATGATGGTAATGAGATGGGATTGGTGGCAGTTACGTTAATGAGGCAGGACTCAATCTATAAGATTGGATTGTGTCTTGAGCCAATCTCTTTTGAGATATAAAAGAGAGAAGTGAGCAGAGAGACATGGGAACCACACACTACCAAGAAAGAAGCACTGGGAGCAGAGTGCATCCTTTGGACCAGGGGTCCCTGTGCTGAGAAGCTCCTCGACCTGGGAAGATTGATGACAAGTGCCTTCCTCCAGATCCCACAGAAAAGAGAAAGCCCTCCCCTGGAGTTGATGTCCTGAATTTGGACTTGTATCCTACTAGACTGTGAGAGAATAAATTTTTTTTTGTTAAAGCCATCCACTTGTGGTATTTCTGTTACAGCAGCACTAGATGACTAAGACATTCACTGCCCCCTAAGGTTCCTATTTAATCTTTTGAGTTGCTGTTCTCAATTTGATCCCATAGAGATAGTTCTTAAAAGTGCACGTGCTCAGGACAGAACTTCTTTACTAGTCAAGCTAAACTGTTGTTTGTTTTTAAGAAGACTTCAGGGGATATTTTTGGTTTAAGGTTTAAAGATTATCTCAGGTCCATAGTCTCCAGGTTCATCCACCTTCCATGACCCCTGAAAGTCTAGAGTTCATAAGAATTTGAAAGTCTGTTCTGCATTTTCCCACTTTTGATCAGCATTTTTCCATAGAATCTTTGATGGGAATATTCAGTAATGGTAGCCGGGTACCATCCAGTCCTTCTGCTCTGATGGCAAAGGAGGCAGTTTTTCCTGGAGGCAATTGCCACGCATTCCATTTCCTCCTCCTACTCCTGGCTCTCCTTCTTCCTCTGTTGTTCCAGGTGGATACAGAACAATTGTTGTGGCTTGGATGGCTGCTTGCAAGCTTTTAAGACCCCAGGCACTATGCAATGAACTAGCAGGTAGAACAGAAGCATTAAACCCACTATTAGGCCAATTAACTGGGATGTTCCATGAAACCATGACCCTAAACCTCCAAACAAAGGAACCAAATCCCATGAGGTGTTTGGTTGCACATAAGCAGCCTCAGTGGCTACTCTTTTTAGACGGGCCTTTTTTAACCCAGTTTTGTTAAAACTGATTATAAAACTCAGAAAGGCTCGTTACGCAACGTGAGGAAATTTTCCTAGCACTCCCCACTGTCCCTACTGAGGGAGGTGTTTCTCTCCAGATTTTTGTGCACACATTTGTAATTGGGATCTTCCCTTATATAATTTTAAACGATGTCCTTTTCACTGGACAGTGTATTACGGTTGGTACCGGCGTGTATGTTGTTGGAGGCTGGATCCATAGCTTATTTAACACGGCATCGTCGAAGGCTGTCCAGCCTGTTGCCATTCTTTCCAGCTGCCAGGCAGCCTTGGAGCACACACTTGCAGCTGGATCTCTTTCTGAGTTTGTCTCTTGAGGGCCCATCACTGGTGGGGGTACTGGGCTGGCCTTGGTCTGGCTCTCACTCTCCTCTGGGTACAGCAATGTTGCTGGTGGCCTGAGAAGAAGCAGCTGCCGTCTCCCCTGGGAGACACTCCTGGAATCACATACCCTGGGATGGGGGTTATTCTACAGAGGTGGAAACTGAGGTCAGGGGACAGTCAGCCACAAGCTGGAGATGCAGGCATCTCCCTGGACCCGAAACCCAGGAAGGCCCAGCTGTCAGGCTGTCGGGGGATAGCATTCCCGGCTGGCTAACGTTTCTCTGAACCCGCAGAGCAGAGGAGCAGCGCTGGGCTGCCGTGTGCTGCTCCGGGGCAGGCCTGGCAACCAGCTCCCCAGAAGCCGGGTCCCAGGCAGTGACTAGGGTGGAATGCTGCTCTGGGTTGAGTGGTGCTTGAGGTGGGACAACCAGACTGGGGGTGCCCCAGGGACCCAGGTTCACAGGTTGTCCCGAGGCCTCACACTGGTCTGGGGTCGTCTCTGGGGCCCACCAGTTTCACCAGCCCCTGGAGCTGCAGCTAGCACCAGGCCTGGTCGCCTCGCTGGCACAAGGGCCGCAGAATTGTGTCCCAGGCAGAGGCCTGGCCTCTCTTGCTGGCGATGTGGGGTGGGCTGAGTGGCATTTTTCTGTCCAGTTCCCTCCGATGCAAGCCCCCAGGAGCACGAGGCAAACTCTCGGTACTTTTCCATTCTTCAGTGCAAATGACGTCTCTTTACGGCCGCCATCAATAACTGCTCCCATCACCCCAGCGCCGCATCACCACATATATAATATTTAAACTACATTGGAGGATGACAGAGACGGACGGATATTTTTAATCCCAATAGGCTATTATGGCTCAAATCAAGTCTGTCAAATAAATATTATGAATCCTTCCCCGTTATCTTTATGGGGCAAGTTGACTTTGCTGGTGTGGTTGGGGTGGGCGGCTCGCCCTGCATATTTATCCCCTCGTAAGTATATGCACGTGTGAGGTGGGAGACGGCTGCAGCAACTGTCGATAATATATGCTCCCCATAAAGCACATTGTCTTCCTACTTGATAGGTGGTGTCTGGAGAGGGTCATGGTAGAGAGAACCCCAGGGAGCCGCCATCTTCCCGGGCTCAGGTGGGGAGCTGTGCCCCAATCTTGGTTTCTCGAACTTGGCCCTTCTCCTCAGCCCCTGGGATATGTTACCCTCTACTTCCCTGTCTTCATGCTCTCGTTCCGTGCCAAGAGGCCCCAGTGATTGGCTGGCTCTTTTCTTCTGTTGTCTAGAAGAAGAGACAGAGATCCAGAGAGGGCCCTTGTTCAAGGGCCACATGAGAATCGGTGGCAAAGCTAGGCTATGGTCTTCACTTCCTGTTACCTCTCCCAGCCCCTGGCTTTCCAAGCCTGTCACCTCTTTCTTCCCTCTGGACTTAAGTCTCACCCAGCGCCTCCTGCCCCGGTTGACCCACCCATGCCTGTGAGAAGCAGGAGGTGGAGCAGTTCACAGCAGGCAGGGGTCCAAGGCCGGTGGTTGCCCAGAGGCTTCCTGGAGTGTCTGACCACCAACCTGGGCCCTGGGCCTGGTGGTAGCATGCTGTGTGACCTGGGGCCAGTCACGGCCCCTCTCGGCCTCAGTTTCTCCGTCTGTGACATGCCGGAAGCAGGAGTCTTCATGTGCAGGGCTGGTGCGGGGTCAGAGGAGCTGGTGCGTGGCGGGCCTGGCCCCAGAGGCCCCAGTGTCCTCCCACCCTCTGAGCCGGAACTCAGAACCAGCCGGCGCTCTGGCCAGCCTGCCACCTCCACCCTGCCTGTCAGGGCTTCATGGCGCCTCCCGGTGGCGGGGGTTTCCCAACAGCATCTCTTCGGAGGGCCCTGGAGCGGACCCGCCAGCTCTTGCCCAGGGGCTGTCCCGCAACCCCAGCCCTTCTCCACTGGCACTGGTCTGTTCAAACCGCCACTCAGCCTCGGGGTTCGGAAGGAGGCCCCCCTTATGATGGTGGTCTGCCGCGGGCCTTCAGGAGGATTGGTTTACAGGGAAACCCAACCTAACTCTTCCCCAGGAGCTGGTTTGGGGTGTATGGCCAGCCAGAGTCTTCTCTGAGGGGAAGGACTGCCCTGCTCTGGGTGTTTTCACGGAGGACCAGATCCAGCAGGAGGCCTGCTCCCGTCCCTCCTCTCCCCTGCCTTCCCTTCCCGTCTCCCCACTTTTCCCCTCCCCTCCGCTCTCCCCCACCTCTCCCCTCCCCTATCTTCATTCCCCTCTCGCCTCTCCCCACCTCTCCCCTCCCCT
>NW_004444150.1:2303731-2307526 GCF_000243295.1 Trichechus manatus latirostris | reverse complement strand
CCCCCACCTCTCCCCTCCCCTATCTTCATTCCCCTCCCCTCACCTCTCCCCACCTCTCCCCTCCCCTTTCTTCATTCCCTTCCCCTCCCTTCCTCTCCTCTCTCCCCTCCTCCCTCTCTTCTCGCCTCCACTGAGGGGGGTGCCCAGTGGGGACCAGCAGCTTCTCTGTCCCCACAGACTGAGGGAGGGAAAAGGGTATGAGCGAGGGGCTGGAACCCCTGGGTCTGGCCTGGCTCTGTGCTGCCTCGCCATGTGACCTCAGGTGAGCCCCTGGCCTGTCTGGGTTCCCTCCCCGACCCCAAGACCCCAACTTGAGTCATCTATCACTGCAGGCGGAAAGTGTTACCCCCAAAGGAGCCACAGAGGAGGGTGAGATTTGAGGTGAGAAGGGCCCTCTGGGCTCAGCGGTCAGGGCAGAGGGCCAGCCAGAGGGGCCACCCTGCCCACGAGCACAGGCCGGAGTGCCCAATCTGTGCCCTGGCTCGTCAGGGCCCAGAGCCCCGAGCCCCTGTGAGGCCCCAACTGCAAACAGCTCAGGGGAACAGGGCTCCTGAATCCTCCCCCGTGGGGGAGGAACTGGAAGCAGCCAGGCGCCCACTTGGCAGCCCTGGCCCTGTACAGAAAGAGATGCCAGCCGCGGAGCGCACAGCCCAGCGCAGACAGGCCTTAAAAAATATTATTCACCCAGCGATTCAGAGACTGTTTACAAGGCCGAGCCCAGACAGGCACACGGAATAGCCAAAGTACCTTAAAAAGCACCCTTCAGGGGAAAAAAAAAAAAAAAACCAACAAAAAACAAAACCCTCTTAGGTCCCAGGTTGTAAATAGATGGATATCTCTATAAAAATATTTCTGGCCGTCAAAGCGCACGGCTGGAAGGCTGGGGCGTTTTTTCCATGGTTAGCGTGGACCTCGTCAAACACGGCAAGCACCGTCCTGGCAGTTCCCCGTGTGATCATATGCACCAAAGAGTCCCCAGTCGAGGGGAGGGTGACAAGCAGCTGGCTGCAGGAATGACACGCAGCACCCTCGTTTTCCATCGAGGAGGCAGCGTGCTTCCAGGGGCCCCCTCCAGATGCGGTGGAGAACACTGGACACCGGGGGCTCCAGGGCCGCCGGGCTCTGGCCCTGACAGCTCTCCACCGCCCACGTGGTGTCTAGGAGCCCTGGGCAGGGGCAAGGGCTGGGTGGCCCTGGTGGGGGCGCCTTGGGAAGCGTGGCCCTTCTCGAGCCCTCGAGGGTGGAGCCCATGTGGACACTTGCCTATGCTGCTCCTGTCTCCAGGCACCACAGTACCAAACAGAGCCCTGGAGTTTTCCATGGCAAAGGGTGGGGCTGGGGCACAGGAGGGGCGGGAGCCCAGGCCCGGGCTGCCCATCGGCCGGAGGCAATGCTCCGGAGCTTTAGCCCAGCGTTCCAGGCCCCCGGGACCGGCTCCCCGACCGCTCCCCAATGCACCCTGACCTGCCAGCCAAGTAGGTGGTTGCTGGGCCTTCCTCCAGCGTGCCTGGCACCAGCTACCTCCAGCCACATCCTTCTTTCTGGATGCTCACCTTGCCCCCACCTGAAGAAACCCCCTTCATGCCCACCTCAAGTACCAACTGTGCCAGCCTCCTCAGGTGGATGGGGCCTTGCCTCCCCACCCTGCCCATGCAGGTCCTGTCTGCCCATCAGTCTCCACCCTGAACTGCAGGTGCTGCTGGGCGAGGCTTTTCTCCACTCTTGGCCTAATTCACTGCTATCTCATAATAGAAATGACAATGGTAGCACCTATCACCCAGGCACTCCACCTGCTCAGGACTCGACTCCCTCAGGATTACCTCAGTGCCTCAGCAGGAGCGTGTGCAAACAGAGGCACAGGACACAGAGCACACAGGACACAGGACACCGGCTGGTGAGAAGCAGAGCGGGGGCCTGACTTCCTGGCCTCCACCCTGTGTGTGCCAGGACCGCATCGCCACCTGGGCACCTGACCCGGAGCACAGGGTCTGTCCCTAGGTAAGGGCGACGTTGTTTGAATGAATCAATGATCCAGGACACTGGAGAACAAGGGTCATTCACGCTTCTCGCTTCTACTGGCCCCCACACCCCCCTCACTTCTCTGTCCTGAGACCCAGCTCCACGGAGCATGGAAAGGCTCCTACAGCCCCCAGAACCCACAGCACGTGGCAGGACGGCAGCGTGGTCCGCTGGTCACCGTGTGCGTCCAAGGACAGGCCCCGCAGTTAAGAGCCCTCACTGCTGTGTGACTGTTCAATCACGTTGCCTCTCTGAGTCTCACTTTCCCCACAGTCAGTGGGTTTGTAGTGCCCGTTGCCCATGCACCGCTGGAGCATTCTGGGAGGGGCTTGAGCCAGGGAAGAACAGGCCCCATAATCCTTGGGGGTGGGTTCCCCTCCTGGTCACTTGCGCTTCGAGACCCCTGTCTGACGCAGGCCAGGAGGACGGCCTAGACAGCCTGAGCGTGCCCCACAGCCAAGGGCACTGTCTGGGTCCGGGAGATGGCCTGAGAACTGGGCCTGGCTCCGGCGCTCACCCAGTCCACGGCTGTGTCCTGTCCCCGTGTGTGCCCACCCCCGGCCCTGGCAGGAAGAGATTTTTAGAAGTGCAGCACGGCCTGGAGCACAGTGGCAAGTGGGTTTGCTGTGGCCTGGATGACAGCTGAAGAGGACTGCGGCAGGAGAGAGGGCAGCCGGGCCAGGGCTCCCTGTGGGGGCAGGCTGCCCTGGGGGGACAGGGTGCCCCTGGGGGGACAGGGTGCTCCGGGGGGACAGGGTGCTATGGGGGGACAGGATGTGGGGCTGTGCCCGGGGCCCCTGCCCCAAGTGGAGAGGTAACAATGGTATCCGTGAGTCCTGCTCCAGCCAGCCCTCTCTCGGCAGTCTGTCCTGCTAACTCTGGGAGGTGGGCCGTTACTCTCCCAGTTCATGGCCGAGGCAAGTGAAGCTCAGAGGATTGTGAAGCTCAATGGAGGGCACACCAGCAGGGGTGGTGCCCCGGGCAGCAGGGGACCCTCTTTCCTTGAGGGCTGGGCTTATCTCCCCACAGTAGGGAAGGCGCCCATGGGGTTGCCTCTCTCTCCATCACCTCAGCAGACCTGGAGGGCCACTATGCAGCCTGTGTGAGTGGTCGGCCCCTCTGCTCTCCAGCCGAGGTCTCTATACCGGAAACATGGGATCCCAGAATGCAAGCCAGTGGGGCAGGCGAGGAGGTGCTCAGCGTTGGGTCTGGCACAAGGGTGCCCAGCTCACGCCCAAACTCCACTTCCAGCCCTGAGAGCCGGAGAAGGCCGAGCTGTCCCAGAGCGGAGTGCTTCCTTTCATTTTTAAACAAACAAATCATGAATTTAAGTCAGTACGCAGAACTACCCAAGGTATAAAAATAGCCACCGGCCACAAACCCAATGCACAGCACCAGCAGCTCCTCTCCAGCCTCGTTCTTGTGACTAGGGGTCCATGTTGAGCCGCGGAGTGAACCTCTGCGCTACCCAGAGGGCCCGTGGGCCTGTCTGTGGGCGTCGAGGGAGTGGGGACAGGGCTGGGGTGCCAGGGCCTCTCCTTCCCTTAGGCATGAAGGGCACGGTTCAAAACAGAAAACCATCCCCCGGCCCAGGAGGCCGTCCTTCGCGTCGGTCGGGTCGCCACTCCGCGGCCTCAGTTTCCCCACGTGCCAAGCGGGGTGGGGGTTTCGGGGGCGTCTCCAGCGCCGGGCCTGGCGGTGGCCAGCCGCACAGCGGCTTTGTGTGGCCACAGCCAGGCCGCTGCGCGCTCGGCCCCTCGCCCGGTCTGTTCCGGC
>NW_004444150.1:2286697-2303108 GCF_000243295.1 Trichechus manatus latirostris | reverse complement strand
TTTTCCGGCCGCGCGGCGCGGGGAGGGCGGCGGGCCGGCCAGAGCGGAGTTGTCGCGGGGTGGAGTGGGCGGCCCGGGGGTGGCAGGTTCATTCGAGACCAGGGGTTCCCCCGTCCCCCCGACTAAATTTAGCCCCGGCCCCCCCCGCCAGGCATCGCCCTCGGCACACTCCCTCCGCCAGGGTGGCCGCCGCCTGCCCTGCGCCTCCCAGCCACCGGGCACTTCCCTCCGGGCGGGCGGGCGGGCGTCCTGCCCCGGTCAGCGCGGGCCCGGCCAGCAGGAGGAGGAACTTCTGTCCTCGGAGCCTCCCCGCGCCCTGGCCCCCGCGGGCCGGCTTGGGCCCTCACTCGCCTCCGCAGCCACAGGCCCGGGCCCTGGCCCCTTGGGTGTGTATGCCCGCGGAGAAAACAGACTGGGACCCGTCCTCCTGACCAAGCCGGGTGGGCAGGTCACCTAGGGGCCTGTGGGAACAGGACCATCAGATCTGGGAAGGTTCACCCCAGAAATGGGGCCCGCGCTCGCCTCACTGGGGTGCTGTCTAGAGCTGCAGATACATTTGGGAGGAGAACATGCCGGGCGCACAGCCTAGTCCGCTTTCCTGCTCCTCCACTGCCCCATGCTGACTGCCCCCAACTCCAGGCCCTCCCAGGTGGAGGAGGGGGCATGGCCCCACTGCACTGCCCTCCCCAGTGCTTCGGAGCCAGGGAAGGCGGGGAGTGGGGACTTTATAAATGAGCCTGGGAAAGATATTAATTTGGTGGAGGGGCTGCCGCCAGCGTGTCAGGCTGGGTGACCGATTTGTGCTGAATGGAAATTAAAACAGCTGATTATGAATGAAGCCCGCAGCCCCTCCCGCCTGCCCACCCCCTGTGGCCCGGGTGCAGTGTGCAGGAGGCCCCCGGCCTGGGGCGCAGTGCACCCTGTCCTGGGAGAGATGGCCAGGGGCCGGAGCCGGCATAGAGTTGGTCCCCGGGATGTCAGGGAGAGGGTCTGAGCACCTCGAGATCTTTTAAGGATGAGAGGGGAGGGGGTCTTCAAAGTTTGTCTTCCTGGAGGCGGCTCACCCCGGGAATTGCTGTACTAATGGAGACCTCCTCACTGCAGCCTCCGACGGTGGGCTCACTTCCACCCATTTTGCAGATGAGAAACCTGGCTGGGAGGAAGTGTCTTGCCCAAGGTCCCAGGCTACAGAGTGGTGGATTTGGGGTTCAAACCCGCAGTTTGTGGGTGCCCGTGTCCGCATCAAGGAGGAAAGAAAGTTGAGCTGTCTGCAACCTACTGCTGCCAGCCTCGTGGAGGGGGGGGTGGCTGGGTCCCTGTGTGGGCACAGCCGTCTCCTTCCCCCCATAAAAGCTCTATGCATGTGCGCGCGTACACACACACACACACCACACTCTCTCTCACACACACACACTCACACTCAGTAGGTTTCCCCTCGAAATTTCCCTTCTGGGACAGCTAGCTCAGCTCTCGCTCGGGCCCCTCCGATGTTCGTGGGGGCCTGGCTGCACCCTGGCCGGGTGCTGGGGCAGGACAGATGTCTGTTCCTGATGCCGCAGGGACAGGGCTGGTTCTAGGAGCTGGTGCAGGCTGGTGCGTGTAGGACAGGCCGAGGCGGCAAGTTGTCTGTGCCCAAGAGCCCAGGACAGGTGGGGCTGTGCCTCTGACCCAGTGCCCAGGGGTCCCGGTGGGCGCTCCCTACCTTCTTGAGGCTCGCAAGCCTGGGTTCACTCCCGGCCCAACCCCGCCCGCCGGGGGCCTCCCAGGTAGCCTGCGCCCCAGGCCTGAGCTCGAGTCATGGGCTCTGATTACATTTTATTTTTTTCTAAGCTTGTGACCGGCTCTGAAGTCCAGGGGAGTTGAAGTTTCTTTTAAGAGGCTACTTGCCTAAGCCCTTTTGTCTACACAGCCTAATCCCTTATGGGGGGTGAGTGTCGGCACGCTGGCTTGCCCAGGGCCCAGGTGGCAACCCAGGGCAGACCTGGAGCTGCTGAAGGTCTCGACCGTGCCTTTCAGCTGCCGGCCCCTTCAAGGCCTCGGCCAGGAGGGCTTCCATGGCCTTGGCCGGCCAAGGCACCTTGCCCTCGCTGGGCCTGCCGCCCACTGAGCCACTCGGGAGCCCAATGTACAGATCTGGAAGGAACTGAGGCCCTGTGGCCGCCCTGCTTCCTGCCCCGCTGCCCAGGGCTGGCCAGTGCTCCCATGCCAGCCAGGAGAAGGCCCTGTCTGCGGGCTGGTCAGGCTGAGCCTCAGAGTCCAAAAGTGCCAGGCCATACCAGACCCTCTTGGCTGCTGTGGCCCTTTGTGGGAGGCTGAGCGGCCAGCAGCAAGGCCAGAGGCCTGCTGACCGCCCCGCGGGGAGCTCTCGGGGGCTCCTGGTAACATCAGAGCCCTCGGGACCCAAAATAGAGCACATTCCGGGGCCTCCCAAAATAACAGGGTCACGTGACTCCGGAGGCAGGGCTTGGAGTCCAGCTCAGGCCCTGACGAGGCAGTTCTCGGGCACTGCCGAGTGTTGGGCGTTTGTTTTGGTAAACTCTGAGGGGCTCTGTTTGTTGACTGGGGAAGTGTGAGGGCAAGAAAAACAGCCCTCAGATGCCAGCCTGGCCATGGCCGTGTTGCCTGCAGCCTGGGGCTGGCTGGCCACAGTGCATGGGCCCAAGTGGACAGCTCTCATGCCCTCTGCCCAGACATGGCTGGAGGAGCTGGGGCCCCAGGAAGGGCTGACGGCGAGGGGGCAGCTCAGTCCCTGGGGCGTGTGGGCTACAGGGTTGGGTGAGGATCCTGGCTGCTCCTCCAGCTGTGCCTGTCCTTCAGGGCTGCACTGGAGAGTCACCGCCTCCGGGAGGCCCCACTACTCACTCACTGCTCCTCCCGCCCCCTCGGTGGTTCTGGCTGGTGGTTCTCTCCTGGAAAGGGTGCCTCATGGAGCTGTAGTGGAATTACCGCAGGCCTGGGAGGGTACAGAGGAGGCATGCAGGAGGGGCCACTCTGCCCGGGTGGGCTGTGCTGAGCACGTGGGGCTCTGACTAGGAGAGGGCTCCCGGGGAGCCGGTGGGCAGACTCCAGGCGTGGGTGGTGCGTGCTGCTGCCTGGGAGTTTCCCTTTCTCTGTTCTGGGGGGTCTGGCCTCGGCTCCCTACACTCCAGGGCTGTGGCCTCGAATGGCAAGTTGAGCCGGTCTCTCGAGAGAAGAGGACTCCTGGGCCTGGCTGTCCCCACAGGTCCAGGACAGAGGCCATTGAGCTGGTGCGGGGCCTGGCACCGTCATCGAGGCTGGGCCTTGCTTGCTGAGACCTGCCTCCTTCCCTTCTCTGTGGCTCCCATGCTCTCGTTTTTAGCTGGTTTTTGTGGCCAGGGTTCGAAGTGGCCCATGAAGTGGGCCACTTCCATGGAAGTGGCTGTTGGCAGGGCCAGGCATGGGGCTGGGGGCTGGACCTTTCCACCTAAGTCCTCTTGGCCTCCCGAGCTCATAGAGAGCTTGGGGGCTGAGACTAGCGGGGAGGGGTATCTGCTGGGGGTCACCTTCCTCCAGACCGTTGTCTGGGCATTTGTCAGGCATGTGGACTTGGTGGACACCATGGGGGCAGTCCCTCCCCTCGGCTGCTCGCCTGCTGCAGCATTTACGTTGTATAAGGAGCAGCTCCATCCTTCCCTTTCCCTCCCCTCCTCCTGCCCACTTGGGCCCCTTTGTCACTCCCTCCCTCCCACCCGTGCTCTCTGAATGACCCAGACTCCCTGGAAGGGGATCCGGGATTTGCACCTCCCCGAGTCGGCTGCCGGCTGTCCTCTGTCCCTGCTGCCTGTGTGGCCTACACGCTGGCCCTTGCAGCCTCGGCTGTCCATCTGTAAAATGGACTCCCTGTGGGCCCTTCCGGTGTGTGGGGAGGCCGCCTGTCTTGTGGGTGGCCGGGGTTGGTGGAGCTGTGTTCGTGGGGTATGCTTCCAGACAGACGGCTCTCCGTGCTCCCTGCACTCCAAGTGGGTGGTGAGGTTTCGAGGGCTGAACCCAAATAGACGACAGACCCAAGATGAGCGCTGGCATTGTGAACGGGCACAGGAGCAGTCCCGAGAGCTGCCTGCTGTCCCCGTTCCTTCGGTCACTTGCAGAGCCTCTCGTCGGGGCCCAGGCCCTGCTCTGGAGGTCCTGGCCCCAGTGTCCTCAGACTCCACCTCCTCCAGCCCCTGCCTGCCACGGAGGGAGGGTGGGAGCGCTGCTGGGTCCCCGAGGCCCAGTCCTGGCCCTGCTCATGGTGGACCCTCCCCGGGGCTTACAGGAGGCGAGGGATGGGCGCCGGCACACCCAGCTGGGCGGGTGCGAGGTGTTCTGAGTAGTTGTGCCCCAGCGCCTCACAGACGGGGAAATTGCACCCTAGAGTTACAAAGCAATTGTCTAGCTCAGCAGCTGAATGAGCGTGAAATGGGGCAGAAAGCAGCAAAGTAAAATTGGCCCCAGCCGATGATGCAGGCAAGAGGGGGGCTGCCCACCCGTGTGTGCAGGGTCTGGGTGTGCACACACTCACTTATACATACACATACACCCTCTCACTCCACACCTACACACATGCCCGTACACACTCATAACACATGCACACACGTGCACACATACCTAGTAGTCACCACTGATGCACGCACGTTCATACTCTTGCATGCACAAACTCATGCGCACACACATGCCCGTATACATGCGTACATGCTCACCTACTTGCACTCACGTACCCTTACACTCATACACTTGTACACAGTCATACAGACAGCACACATGCTCACATGCTTTCACTCACGTATTTTCACGCTCACACACTTACACAGTCATACACATGCAGTGCTAACATGCTTTCACTCACACACTTGTATACACTCATACACACACGTACAACCTGCTCGCATATTTGCACTCACTCATGCAGTCGTACACATGTGCACAAATGCTCACTTGCTAGCACTCACACACTCGTGCACATGCACACACACAGCTTGCTCATGTGCATACATACTCACACGTATGTGCCCATGCATGCATGCATGCGCACACACAGACGTGCTCATGTGCATACATGGACTGCATGCATGCACGCACACATGCACACACACACACACACACACACACACACACACACACACACACACACACACACACGGCCTGTGCACCACAGTGTACTCCACACATCCCCAGTGCCCAGCCTCACGCCTTCCTAGGGTGGGCGGAACAAAGCCTGGATGCGTCCTTTGTGGATGGGCTCAGTCCCGACTACAGCTTGCATCTCCAGGGCCCTCCTGAGCACCGGAGCCCCAGGCCTGGCTCCTGCACCCTGTGGAGGTGGGGTGCACCCAGGTGGTCTGAGGGAGGGAGGTTGCAACAGGTGGTGGTGGGGGAGGGGCTCTGCAGGTGGCAGGGAGGTGAGACAAAGGCCCTGCTGGAGGTGCAGGTGGGCAGGGCTGGGGAGGGCTGGAGCAGCGAGGCCTGGGGAGCTGGAGCCTGAGGCTGGAGAGGGGCCTGGGGAGCTGAGGCTGGAGAGGGGCCTGGGGAGCTGAGGCTGGAGAGGCTCCTGGGGAGCTGAGGCAGGAGAGGTTGTGGCCCTGGGAGCTCTGCCTGCCGGCGTCTGTAGTCCGGATCACGTCGTCTGTAGTCCGGATCACGTCGTCTGTAGTCCGGATCACGTCGTCTGTAGTCCGGATCACGCCTCTGACGGGGCTGCCGTGCAGAGGGCGGGGGGGGGGGCGGGCAGAGGAGGTGGGGAGACACGTGCAGGGATGGGGTGGCTCAGCCCTAGCCCTCTCTGGCCAGCTTGCTTGTCCTGGTGGGGCCTTGGCTCCCTATGTCCAGTACCCAATGACTCTGCCAGCCCCTTCAGCGAAGCAGCCTGGCCTGGGGCTTCCAGGTGGAGTGTCTTCCTGGTGGAGGACTAAGCTGGCCCTTGGGGTGAACAGAGGGGCCCACTTTCCTTAGCCAGAGGCCCCCTGAGCAGGTGTGTGGGCTCCCCGGGCTCTTTGGCACACACCCCCTCACAGAGAGAGGACTGCAGGTCTGTCCTGCCCACCTTGGGGAGACGCCCTGCCCTCCCGCCCGCCCCCGCATTAACTGAGAACTGTCTTGGGGCTCGTGGATCCAGGCAGAGGGGCCACGTCTCCCCCATCCTGGGCCCTGGCTCTCTGCGGAAGGTGACAACGGGCAGTTGAGTGGTCAAGAGCTCCCGAGCTGGCCTGGGAGGAGGTGCCAGGCCCAGAGCACCAGGCCGAGTGGTGGAGGGTGTGGGCATCCTGGGGGCAGCAGGGCGGCCAGGTCACTGTGGCCAGGGTGGGACCTTCTACAGCCTGGGGTCATGGTGGGGACCTGCCTTGGGGCTAGGGAGGGAGACACCGGGGCCCTTGGGGGTCCAGTGGGCAGTCCCTGCCAGTCAGGCTGCAGATGTGGAGCTGCTGAGGGCCTCGGTGTGAGGAGACACCTGGAGTCCGCCCTGCTTGAGGTGGTTGTGTGAGTCCTTCAGGGCTGGGCTCTTGGCTCCAAGTTGCTCCTGAGTTGGCAGCTAGGGCTAAGGACTCAGAAGGACCTGAGACTCTACCTCTGGGGTGACACAGAGCCCGCCCCTGGCCCCCTGCACTCTGTTGGCCTGTCTGACAATGGTGGTGTCCAGCTGGGCCTCGGTTGCCCTGCCCTGCCCTGGCGCGGGGCTGATGGCGATGCTCTTGGTGGAGACTGGCCCTCGAGCCTGGAGCTTCTGGTGCAGAGGGAGGGCAGAGGGAGCTGGCCTGGGCCAGGCGTGTGCAAAGCCTCCAGTGGCCACAGGAAACCCCGTGGAGTTCAAAGCTGGCCAGGCGCGGCTGCGGGGCCGTAATGAGGTTACTGATTCAACAGGCTTCCTGGTGCTGTCAGGGCCAGGGAGGCCGGGAGCTGGGAGGGACCTGAGTGTTCTGTAATTGACCAATTTACTGTAAGTATCCATGCTGGCCCTGGGCAGAGGTCAGGTGGTAACAGTCCAGTGGCCCAGCTGCTGTGCTCACGGCTCCCATTGTATTCAGGGGTCTGAATTGACAGACCTGGTGGCCCGGTGGTTAAGTACTACGGCTGCTAACCAAAAGGTCGGCAGTTCGAATCCACCAGCTGCTCCTTGGAAACCCTATGGGGCAGTTCTACTCTGTCCTGTAGGGTCACTATGAGTCGGAATTGACTTGACGGCAACGGGTTTGGTTTTTGGTGCTGGGCCCCTCACAGGCAGGCGCCCCGACAGGTGTGCTCACGCTGCGGCCTCCGCCTAGGAAGCCTGTGCTTCAGTGTGCCCTCACCACCCTCTGCACCTGTCCACAGGCTGGGCTCTAAGCCCACGTCCTTCGGAAGGCTGCTGGCCGACTGTCCCCCAGTGTCCTGTGTCCCCCTTTGTGCACAGTGTAGAGTGTGGTGAGGTGGCTGTGGGTCAGTGTCCTCCAGCGTGTCTTGGGGTCTGTGGGGATTGAGTGACTTGGAGCCACAGCAGCCTTCAAGGCCGTCCTGGAGGAGTGGGGGCTCAGTGGGCACGCCTGCAGCGTCCCGCCTTCTCATTTCCGGGGCCCCCGAGGACAGGGCTTTCGATCCACAGCACGTGGCACAGGTGCTGCTCAGTTAGGGGGTGGGACAGGAGTGACCCCAGCTCTGACCACTGGCGGCCAGGTGGGTGCTGGTGTGCCCACATTCAGAGGTGGGGACCAGGTGAAGAGAGGTGCCCCCAGGGACGGGCTGTTGAGGAGCGGCTCTGGGCTTGGCAAGGCCAGTGCGCCCTGGGCCTCTGCTGCCGGCACTGAGCTGCTCGCCGGGAGAACGAGGGAGTCTTTGCACCCCACCTGGTGCCCAGCGTCGTGGGGAGGAGTGAGCATCCAGGTAGCTGTGGGCTGGACTCATTTGAGCCTCACCACTGCCCCTGTGGAGGAGATGTTACACTGAGCTCTGGAGAGGGGGCCAGGGGTGTCCCCTCAGCTGCCTGCTCCTGCCCCATTCAGGCAGGTGGGCGAGGGGGCAGGCGGGCAGGCAGGCAGGCAAGCTGAGTGCAGCTGAGGGCCAGGGGCAGGGCTGATCCCCGTCTGCTGTCTGAGCGGCTTGCTGTGTGGCCCTGGGCAGGCTGCTTCCCCTCTCTGGGCCTCCGCTTCCCTGGGCCCCTCTGGCTCTCAGAGGCATCTGCCTTTCCCTCCGTCACCCTGGTCTTTTCAGTTGGGGTGGTGACCGCCAGTTGGAGTGGCACACTGGACTGGGACCAGCTACCCAGGAAATGGCTCTGTGTCCCCCCTGGCTGTAGGGTCCCTGAGGCATAGGAAGCCATGCTCTGAGCTGGCCGGGGTGGGGCATATGGCCACTTCAGTGGGCCTGGCTCTGGTTTGAACGGGGAGTGCTGTGGCCAGCTGCGTATGGGCTGGGGGAGTGTCTTCTGGGAAATAGTGGACCTTGAGAATGAGGGTGGGGTGGGCAGAGCAGGCAGCAGTGGGGGCTGTAGCTGAGTGGGGTCAGTCCCAGCACCAGCCCGCACCCCAGCCAGGCCCATCCACCCCTTCTCTGCCACCTCTCATGCCTGGAGCACTCCATGGCTCCCCAGCGCCCCCAGCGTGGAGGCTGGGCCTCTGCCTAGTGTCCCCTCGCCCTGCAGCCCCCACCTCACCGCTAACCCCTTTCCCCTCCCCCCAGCTTCTCACGACTTGTTGGTGAGAGAGGCCACCCGGTGTGACTGTGAGTGGGAGCTCCAAGGTGGGGCTTCGCCTGTGTGGGCTTCAGCCACCTCAGCTGTACATTGGAGGTCTGGGGAGGCCCATCTCCTTACAAAGACTCCGTGCAGTAATCCGTGTGAGGCCTTAGCAGGCGGCAAGCTCTCATGGCTTGGGGTTTCTGCTTTTTCATTATTTCCGAGGCTCTTTGAGGGACACCTGCAATATGCCAGGCCCCCACTGCTGCTAGGGGCTGGCCTGAATGTCTTGTTCTGCCCTCAGGGCACCCTGCCTGTTGGGGAAACTGCAGTGGCCAGGGCAGCTCCTCACAACAAGGGTGTATCAGAGGCAGGGGGCGTTTCGGAGTTCAGAGCAAGGAGCCATAACTGCCTGGGGAGTCAGGGATGCTTCCCAGAGGAGGCGATGTTGTAGTTGGGTTTTGGGGGATGAATAGGAGTTTGTTAGGCTGAGTGTGGGGAGGGAATCAAGTAGAATGAGTGGAGTCTCTCAGGGAGTTCTGGCCCCAGCCAAGGGTATGGGGAGGGAATGCTCTAGGTGGGCGTGGGGTGGGGGTCCTTCCTGGAGGATTTTCGAATGACCGGCTGCCATGACCAGGCTCCTCTGAACTGTCCCTTGCTTGCTGGGCTACAGGTCTGGACTGGTGGGGACATGTGAGCAGGGGGTGGGGTCAGCTGATCTAGGAGCGATTAACCCTGTGAGGGCTGAGGCTGCGAGTGGATCTGCCTGTGACCTGGTGGCCGCGGCCCCTCAGAGCCAGTCTGATGTCCCCTCTGCATCCTGGAATGCCTGCTCTGGAGTGTGGGTTTCCTTCCCTGGCCTGGTACACCAGCTCAGGGCCCCCGCTGCTGGGGTGGGTGCACTGTTGGGAAGTGTTCTGGGTGGAAGTGCTGGGGCTCCCTCCCCTCGCCTGTCTGCCCCCATGTCCCCCTGTTCATCCCTCATGTCCCTGGCCCTGCCATGGTCCTGCCTTGCCCCCCCCCGGCCTTCTCCAGAAGCCTCCTCTGTGTGCTGCTCTGATCCCTCGCTGCCCTTTCCTCCTGGACTGAGGAAACAGCCCTGATTGGGACCAGAGTCCATGTGGTGGCAGTGCCCCACCCCGCCCCTGGCTGCTGGACTTACCACCCAGGATCAAGGTCAGGGAGGAGGGCTGGGAGGCGGGGGCCTTAGTCACTGGGTGCCCGGCCCGCAGGGCCTAGGGGTGAGGCTGGCCTTGGCCCTGCGTGGGTGGTGCTGCGGGACCCTTTCTGGGCCCTGGTAGAGGACCAACTCCTGGAGGGGGCCTGGACCTTCCCTCTCCCCTCTCCCCTCTTCCTGAGTATTCCTGAGTATTCACAGGACAAGGCGGGTCCCCTGGAGGTCCCCCCCAACCCCAGCCCTGGGTGGTGGCGGCGGCGGCATCGGCTTGGGCCTGCAGCTCTGTCCTGGCTATGCCGCATGGACTTTGTGACTTTGGTGAGTTACTTCCTCTCTTTATCCTGGTTTCCTTGTTTGTGGGATGCAGGGAGGACGTTGGACCCGGCTGGAGGTGGGAAGTGCGGCAGCCCGGACCCACGGCAGTCGGTCGCTGCCTGGCCGGGCGTTCCCAGCACAGGGCCAGGGCGCCCCCCAGTAGTCGATCGTGGCGGGCTCCCGGGTCTTGTTCCCGGCTGACTGCTGGATCCCCAGTGCCAGCAAGCTCAGGCCCATTTGCGCAGTGAATGAATGCCCCCTTCTGACGTGCCACTGTCCCCTCCCTGGCCCCTCAACTACAGCAGTGCTGTGAGGGGTGGGTCTGTCCCTTGCAAAGTTGACTTTGAAGTTACTATCATCCTGAATTACCCTGCTTCAGGGCTCCTCCTGACTTCTGAGGGCAAGGAAGTCCTGCTGTGTGTCTACCTGGGTGCTGATTACTGTGGGCCTGGACCCTGCCTTAGAGGTGTCCCTGGCCCAGCCCTCGCAGCTGGGGGCCCCCATCTGAGGCCGACAGCCTCGCCTGGCAGAGCCCCCCACTGTAGGTGGGCCTTTGCTTTAGATGCGGCTGCCTCTGGATGAATCTGGAATTTCCCTGGGACTCAAGGGGATTGATGCCTTTGAATTGTGGTGTTGGCGAAGAATATTGAATATACTGTGGACTGCCTGAAGAATGAACACATCTGTCTTGAAAGAAGTACAGCCAGAATGCTCCTTAGAAGCAAGGATGGCAAGACTTCGTCTCACATACTTTGGACATGTTATCAGTAGGGACCAGTCCCTGGAGAAGGGCATTTCATGCTTGGTATGGTAGAGCATCAGCGAAAGAGAGGAAGACCCTTAACGGGATGAACTGACAGTGGCTCAGCAATGCGTTCAAGCATGACAGTGTTGTGAGGATGGTGCAGGACCGAGCAGTGTTTCGTTCTGCGGTGCATTGGGTTGCTATGAGTCGGAACCGACTCAATGGCACGTAACAACATCAACAGTGCCCCCAGTTCAGAGAGGGAGGCACCCTCAGGTCCCCAGTGGCCACCATGGGGAGGCCTGGTTCCTGCTGCTGTGTATATCTTGGGAGATCAGAACCAAGAGGTTCTGAGCAGACCTCCCATCCCCCCGCCGTCCATCTGTCCATCTGATCCACCATGTGTCCACGTCTGTCTGGTCTTGGCTGGCTGCTGGGGAGGCAAAGCTGAGCAGGGCCCAGCCCTGAAGTGTGGTGAGCGAGGTGCCTAGGGTTGGATGGACTGGAATGGAACACCAGGGTGCCATTTCCCAGCTGTGTGACCTTGGACAAGATGTTTTTAAACCTCTCTGGGCCTCAGTGTTGTTATTTGTGAAGTGGGGCTATCCCTTCCCTACAGGGGGTGGAGCAGAAGTAAGGCTCACTAGTGACATCATCCCTGTCCCTGTCTGGTGGCAGTGACAGCGTGAGTGTGGTGTCAGGAGGCAGTGGGGGCACAGAGGAAGTTTTTCTAGCTCTCCCTGGTCTGCAGTGGGCTGGGGATGTCTGACTTGGGTTGTGAAGGATGTGTAGGAGTTCACCTGGGAGAAGTCAGCATCCTCACACCTGTGTCTCAGTCATGCATCTTCAGAGCCTCGCAGGCAGAGCCCTCAAATCCGCAGTCCTCCTGCCCCCCAGACAGTGATGTGCCTTCCCCTGGTGGGACCTCCCCCGACTCCGGGTGTCCCTATGGCTCGAAGCCTCTAGCAGCTGTGTCCCTGACCATGTCTGAAGTGGAGTGGATACAGGACTTGACCCCAAGAGAAACAGAGCGGCAGGTCTGGTTCAGCTCAGCCACTTTCGTTGTGCACCGCTGTGTGCTGACCCTGGCAGGTTCTGGCAGACGAGGAGCAAGGCGCCCATGTCCATGAGGCTTAAGAAGCACCTACGCTGCCAGAAGCTGCTTAGGCCGGCCGTGCCTCCTGGGCTGGTGGTCCAGGGGGAGACGGAGGCCAGCGGGTAACATGACGAGTGAGGCAGGAAGAGGGGCGGGGGGAGGGGCACAGGTACGGTGGGACTGGTCCGCAGGTGTGTGGAGGAGCTCCCCAGCACAGGACCACCGGGGAAAGGACGGCTGGGGTGTGCTGGGGTGTCAGAGGAGGAGCGAGGGGCTGTGAGTCTGGAGCCCGGTACAGGAGGTTGGGGTCTCATACTCCGAGGGGCTGGAGCCGTCAGAGGGTCTGGGGTGGAGGGCACGTTGGACCTGCCTGGGGAGGCTCTGCTGCCACGTGACGAAGTGGCTGTGGAGGGCAGGGTGGGGGTCTAGGCAGGAAGTGCAGGTGATGGATCGGGCGAGGGGCATCCAGAGCACCTGGAAGGGTAGAGGTGCCTTTCACCAAATTGGGGAAACTGTGGAGGGCGCAGGTTTGGGGACAGTCAGGATTTGGGTTTGGGACGGGGTGAGTCTGAGCTGCATCTGGCCCCCACTGGGAACGGGCAGTGGGCCATGGGGAGAGGGTGGTGGGCAGTGTCTGAGAAAGGGTCAGGGTGATCCGGACCCGATCTCCTGGGTGGGGATCCATCCAGGGATGCAACCCATAGGGATGGACACCAGGAGAGGACCCTGGGGGCTTCCCCCATCCATCTCTCAGGCCTGGCTTGTACTGCTGAGGGGGTTGTGTGCCCTGTGCTGGTGGACGGTGGCCCTGACCCATGGCGGGAAGTGTGCTCCTGGCCTCTGTGAAGGCCAGGAAGAAGCTGGAGCAGGACGGGGGGAACCCCCGTCTCCTGGCGGCCCTTGACCTGCACCCCTCTCTGCCATGGGATAGGCGGCTGCAGGACTCCTCAGTGGATCTGGCGGGAGCCGCAGCTGTCCCGCATGCATCCTCTGGCCCCGCCATGCTGTTGGGAGGGAGGATCCTGCCCCCTCTGCAGCAGCGAGGGGCACCGGGAGGCGGCATGTCCCGTCACCCGCGTGTCTGCCGTGACATGAAGCTGCACCAGGATTGCTTCTGGCACCTTGGAAGTTACAGGCTGCCTGGCCCTGTGGCAGGGTGATGTGCTGGACCTGGGAGTGGGCAGCTTAGAACATCCCGTTGGGCTCTTCTGGCCTGGCTGGGGTGGCTCAGTGTCCACATCTGCACCTGGGACCAGGCTGGCCTGCGCCTGGGCAGGTGGCTTGTGTGGACCCTGGACACCACGTGTCCTCGTAGCTCAGCTTCTGGCCTCCTCCTGGGCTGGGAGGGCGGCAGGTGTGTGGGCCCCCGGCCTGGGACCAGCCTCCTCTAGACCTATGCCATCCCTGCCGACGTGTTCCTGGCTGCCCTCGGTGGGCGAGGGCCGTGGTCTATAAAAAGAAGATGCTTGTGGGATTTACCGGGTCTCTCGTGTCTGGGGCGTGATCAGGTCTGATGGCTGAAGGATCTGCAGATGCTCTGAGTCCAAAATGGATGGTCCCCAACCCAGGTAGCGTGCCTGGTCCCTCCGGCCCAGACCAGCGCCCCGGGTCAGGGGATCATTGACTGCACGCAGCGCCTGCCCCTGCCGCCATCGCTGGCCTCATTGCAGGGGGAAGCTGCAGGCTCGCCTATCAGCAGCGGGCAGTCTGGGCACCGAGCCCCCGGCTGTAGCCGCCTGCAAGCCTTGTCGGCTGCTGAGCAGTAACTGTGTCTCCCTGCTGGTCAGGGCAGTGCCCCCGTGCTGGCTGGCGGATGGAGCGCCTTCAGGAGGATGCACTGGCCCCGGACGGGGCTGATAAGCTGTGGAGCTCCTTATCGGCACCTTCCCCCCCATCACGGGGGACCCCTTGTTCCACCCGGCCCCGGGGGCACGTGGGCCAGGGGCCTGTCGTGGCTGCAGAGAGCCAGCAGACTGCTGTGGCGCTCAGGGCGCTCAGGGGACCCCAGAGTGGAGAGAGCCCTCCAGGGCTCTGGAGACGGCCTGCCCACCACTCTCCCTCCCCCGTTTCCCTGGCCGCCTTTCCGAGAACAAGGAGGTGGTTGTTGTCACCACCATTGTCTCCCTCCGCCTCTGGACTCCCCGGCTGGGCTCGCAGCCCACGCCAGCTGGCAGCCTGGGGACTCCGGCCTGCTGAGATCTGGGTCGCCCGCCCCCGGACCTGGTGTCTCGGTGGGGCCTGTGGAGGCACTCCCCGAGGATGGGGCCCAGGGCCGGGGGCCCCGGCTTTGCCCACGTGTCTTCCTCCCTGCCGTTTGTCCCTTGTCCATGGGACCCCACCTCGTGCTCACCAGTCCCCTCAAAGGGTCTGCGGGCTGGAGGGCACTCGGCAGAAAGACTGAGACAGCAGTGGTCCCGGGCTCCCTCCCTGCTTCCCTCCCTGGCCGCCCTCCTCAGGGACCTGGTGCCAGGCCCACGTGGAGTAGAGGGACGGGGCCAGTGCTCTCCCGCCATGGGGTTCTGGAGCCAGAGTGTGTGCGTGTTTGTCTGTGAATGTGCGTGCCCATGTTCTGTGGGCGTGTGTCTTTGTGCCCTCTGCCCCCCACCCCCGCTGTCTGGGGTTGAGATTAGGCCCCACAGCCTGTGTGGCCTGGCTCCCTCAATTAGTGAAGGGCCCCAGGCAGAGAGGACGGCCCGGCCCGGCGCGCGCGCGCGCGCGTTTGTGTGTGTGTGTGTGTATGCAGGGGAGGCTTAGCAGATCAATGTGTGTGTGTGTGTGTGCCTGTGTGCAGGGGAGTCCTAGCAGATCACTGTGTGTGTGTGTGCGTGTACTTGTGTGCAGGGGAGTCCTAGCAGATCAGTGTGTGTGTGCGTGCGTGTGTGCCGTGGAGTCCAGGCAGGTTAGAGTGTGTGTGTGTGTGTGTGTGTGTGTGTGTGTGTGTGTGTACATACAGGGGAGCCCAGGCGGGTGTCAGAGACTTGTGTAAGAAAAGTGGCAGAGAGGGCCCAGTGTGGGCAGAAGGTTCTGGACTTACTCCTGAGGACAGGAGTACAGCGAGCCATAGAGGCTGAGAGCAGATGCGTGTTCTGGAAGGATCTCTGACTGTCACAGGAGGCTGACTTGGGGCAGCCTGGTGAGGGGTCAGGCCAGTGATAACACCCAGGCCGTTCCTCAGAGCCCACCCAAGTCCCCAGGGAGAGGTGAGGGGGGCACTGAATGTCAGACCCAGCGGCAGGGACTGGAGGGGCCAGGGGGAGATGAGGGGCACTGAAGTCAGACAGCGTGGGCTTCTGGGGACACGCGTGTGGCAAGCGTCTCCCTGCTTCCAGGCGCAGGCTGGGCAGGCATCACTAATCATCTGCAGCACTCAGATTCCCTTTCAGCAGGTGCCCTGGGCAGACTCTACCAGTCAATGAGCGTTGATCCACAGGTTGCCCCAGCAGGTGCCTTAGAGAATGAAGCCGGTAGTGGAGAAACCCTGCCATGGAGGATGGAAGACGGGGAGGCATTGTGGCTGCACCCTGGCCCTCTGGCTGGGACAGATGAGCTCCAGGAGCAGGGAGTCTCTCTTTTGTGGAGCTCTGTGCCCTGGGAGACTGAGCTGATCCTGAAGCCAGGGTCAGTCATGCACACTTTAGTGTGAATGAGCCCAGCGTGACCCTGGAAAGGCCTAACGGGAGAGGATAGAAAGGAAGCTTCATCCCATTGTGCCGATGGGGAAACTGAGGGCGGGACAGTACACAGTGAGTTGGGGCGAGCTGGGAGTCAGGCTTGATCTCTGGGCTGTACGTCTGGTGCTCTGCCTTCTGACTGCTCACCTTTCTGGGGGGGCGGAGTGAGCGTGTGGACAGGAGGGCCGTGGAGAGGAGCTTGGGCAGGGATAAGTGGGTGCCAGGCTGGAATGGGGCCCTCCTTAGCCCCTGCCGGAGGGCCTTCAGTGGGGAGGATAGTGCCAGCCACACGCTCACTCACTTCCTCTCACTGATGCGGAAACTGAGGCACAGAGGTCCTCCGTTCCTTGCCCAAGGTCCCATGGCTGGTTAGTGGCACAGCCAGGATTCGAACCCAAACTCTGGAGGCTTTTCTTTGACAGGCTTCCTGCCCAGGCCTGGGGCCATGGCTGGAGTGCGGGTGGCAGCTGGGGGAGGAGACGCTTCTCCCTGGGAAGGGCCTAGAGCCCAGCCACCCTGCTGGGCAGGGAGATGCCTTGTTTCCTACACAAACATCCCAGTGCTGGCTGCGGTGTTTTATTTGTATTTCCTATTTTGACTTCCCTGTTGGCTCTTTTTAGCAACTCTGGGTTAGATAGGCCCCAGCTGTCCCGTCTCCACTCAGCTGCCTGGCCGGCCTGGGGCCTCAGAGCAGGGAGACTTTGGAGGGTGTGTGTGTGGGGGGTGGCTCAGAGCAGGGAGTCCCTGGTGTGTGTGTGGGCGGGGG
>NW_004444150.1:2270798-2286597 GCF_000243295.1 Trichechus manatus latirostris | reverse complement strand
GGTGTGTGTGTGTGTGGGTGTGGGTGTGTGGGTGTGGGTGTGTGGGTGTGTGTGTGTGTGTGTGTGTGTGTATGTGTGTGTGTGTGTGTGTGTGTGTCCAGGGGAGGGGGACAGCGCAGCGCAGCTTGGCTTGCATATACGCGGTGATGGAGAGCTCACTCCCTCCTGGGTAGTTGGGAGGGGAAGCCCGTTCTCGTTCTCTGGGAGCATTCTGGGACCAGCCAGAGGGAGCGGGAGGAGGTGGGGGGTGGGGGATGGGCTGCAGGCAGTGACTCAGTTTCCCCACACCCTCCCCTGGTTCTTGGCTGGAGATTGAGCACTGGGGTGGCTGTGACAAGGGGAAAGGGTGACAGTGTGGGTGTGGGTGCTGGTCGGGGTGGGCTGTGGGTGTGTGCTAAATAAATGCACGGTGTTCCTGCCTCGGACTGGCCGGGCAGGTGCATGGGCAGGGCTGGGCTTGTTCAGACCATGTCCACTGCTGGCTGTGCCGGACCTGCTGAGAGGCTGGCCGCTGTGCTCGGGGCCGTTGAAGCCCACAGGGTGGGGGTTGTTGAGACTGCCCACCCAGCCCGGGGCCTGCCCGTGGTGGGTGTCGCCGGGTGTGTGGGGTGTGGAGACCCGGCTCTTGGCCCGGCCTCGGGGGTCCTTGTCCGTGGCGTGAGCATAGCCCAGGCTGTGTGTGGTGTTCGGCCTGGGAGGGGGTCCTGGACTGCGAGACCCAGGCTAGAGAAAGCCCCTGCCTGCTGTGGGCCTGGGACCCGAGGGGTGGGCTTCAGGCCCAGGACCGAGAGCCGCAGTGTATCGAGCATCCCTTGAGCCCCGCCTGCGCCCAGCCTGCTGCACTCGCCAGTCCTGGAGGAGCGGTCTGCCCCATTGGCAGATGAGGAGGGCTCAGGGAGGTGGAGCCAGCCCTCCAGGTTACACGCTGGTCGGTGGTGGTGGGGCCAATCCTTCTTTTCCTACAACTCCACCATGGGTAACCCTTATTTTGCAGATAAGGAAACTGAGGCACAGGGAGCTAGAATAACTTTGCTGAAGCACTGCAGGTGGCCAGGCCGAGAGCCTGAGCTCCCCACCACCGTCCTGTGCTGCCTCTTCCAGGTTTGCAGTTGTTATAGCGAGGGGGCGTGCTTCCTGCCTGGGCAATCCCAGCAGGCTTCCTGAAGCAGGTGGCATTGCTCTGGGCCTTGAAGGCTGGGTAAATTCCCGTCAGGAATGAAGGGCAGAGTGCCGTGGTGGTGGGTTGTGGGTGAGGCCAGCTGCTTCCTGAGTCCTGAGTTGGGGGAGATGGGGTGACAGTGGGCCTGGAGGCCCAAAGGTGAATCTGCAGGGGCTTCTTGTCCACACCGTCAGGGGCGATGCCTCTGGCCCGCGGACGGCCCGGCGCCTGCTGGGAGTAGGTTCGGGCTGTCTGTGGGCAGCAGGATCTGGCCCTGGCCACGTGGAGGGTGCGGGATGGTTCTGACTTCCTTCAACAGTTTGTATTTAAGTGCCTGAAATCACTCAGCTAGTGGGCTAGGGAAAGTTCTAGAGCCTTGGCCTGCAAGAAGGGCTGAGGTAGGGGGTGAGCGTGAGGTCATGTAGGCGGGGGGCGTCTGGGCAGGGGTGGGGAGGCTGTGCGGTGGGGAAGGGCTGTCCCTTTCCCAGCGGCTTGGAGGCCAAGGGCGGTTGGTGAGGGGTCAGGTGGCAGGGGCTGGGGTGTGAGGCCAGCCAGACTGAGGGCAGGAGTTCAAGATCGGGCCTCTCAGCGACAGTGGGCAGGGCAGGCTCTGTGTGGATGGGGTGGGTGCTGGCCACCTGCCGTGACTGCCCGCCTGCTCTGGCTGGGCCTGGCTTCCTGCGCGTGTTGCTGTGACCACATCATCAATGGCCTTTGCCAGGTGTCTGCCTGGGGGGTCTTGGGGCTGGTGGTGGCTGGGGTAGGGCTCCATCAAGGCCTCCCCTTTCCTTGTGCACTGGGCAGTGGAAGCGGTCACCCCTCCCTCCTCCAAAGGACACGGTGATACCCTGAGGCCCCTGTACAGCGATGGGGGGTTGTGGCCTAGACCGAGTCTGGGCCTGGCCGCCCTGCACTTTGTTTTCCCCTCTCTCCCCGGCCAGCTCTCGGCTGGCGCTGAGGCAGTGCCCCCAGCATCTGCTCGACACTATGGGAGGATATGGCTCTGAGTCAGACCAGGGCCCTGCCAGCCGGGGTGAGTGTTTGTGGTCCCCGCGGGTGCCAGCAGAGCAAGATGGTCCAGTGGAGGCTTCTTTCGGACCACACTGCACCCAGAACCATGTGGTGGGGGGCTGCAGGGCCAAAGAGAAGGTGCCACAGGTCTGGGAGGGAGGGGCGCTGGACATCTGTCCCCAGCCTTGGCTCTGCTGCCTTCCCCAGGAGTGCCTGCTCTGGTGTCTGTCTTTCCGAATGCACGCAGCAGCCGCAGTGCCCAGAAGCAGCCCAGGAGACCTGGCTAGTGGGTCCCTGGATGCAGCCCAGTGGTCACTCAGGTGCACTGGGTGCCTGTGTAGGCGGAGCCGCCACCCTGGCTGCAGGTCTGAGAGGTCGGCTGAGGCCCGCCTGCCGGTCAGGAGTCTGTCCGGAGAAGGTGGTGGAACACTGAAGGCAGCCAGGGGTTCTGCCGGCCTTTCTCCTGTCCTACGGCTGGCTGGCCTTTGTCCCGTGTGGGTGACATGGTGGGCTGCCTGGATGTGCCCAGTGGTTTGTGCACATGTGGGCCTGGTACTGCCAGGTAATCCTCTGATTTGAGGCTGGGGCTGCATGGGGAGCATCACCTGCTTGGAGAGGCCCCCCAGATGAGGGGATCTCACCGACCTGCCGTGGGAGGCCCCAGGGCAGGGGGTGTTTGGCCAGTGGGAGCTGCCTTGTCACTGCGGCCTGGGGTCCAGGGGATGTAGGACGAGGAGCCCTGTGGGCCCCGTTCCTTCACTGGCCAGGCCCCTCGAAGCTGTGTGACCCTGGGGCGGGCGCTTCCCTCTCTGAGCTCTACTTCCTCCCTATGGGGGGGTATGCTCTGGCTTCCTGGGTGCTCCTCAGGGGCAACTGAAATAGGACCCGACCTTTAGTTCTTGCCCAAGATCAGGGAAGAGCAGTGGCTGGGGTACCCCTGGACCCCGGTGTCCTCGTCGGTGGTGAGGAGACAAGTTTCTTGCTCTGGGTTGTCGTGGGCTCACGAGGGCCCATCAGCTCCCAGTGCTGGCCTGGGCACGGCTCTGAGGGACAGGTGTGGACAAAGCCCATGTGAGGGTCTGCTCCCTTGGGAAGGGGGTCTCTGCAGCTGGTTCCAGAACCATCTGGAGCCCAGAAAGCTGAGACCTGTGACCAGTGCAACCTCGACATCGACTTGGGGGCTATCGTGGGTCCCCGGCCTCTGCCTGCCCAGTGTCTGGGGCAGGCACGTGTGTCTGGCAGGGTGGCTCTGGTGGGTGGGCCCTGGCAGGCACCCCAGCCTCGGGTACTGGGCCTGGAAATGCACGACTCTGGTTCTCTGGTTCGCCTTTTCCTTTGAGCAAAGAGGATCTTTCGTAACTGTGGAATAAGCGCTTCCTCCCCAGGGCAGGGTGGGGCAGGGTGGGTCAGCAGATGTGACGCCCAGCACCCTCTCACCCTCCTGCCCCAGTCACCCATGACCCATCGCTGACCCTCTGAGCACTCTCGAGTGGGGCAGACATTGGCCAGCCGTGCCCCGTCTCCCAGCCGCTGCTCAGGCTCTTCCAGGCCTGACTCAATGCCCGCTCCTGGAAGCCCGTCCTGAGGCCCCAGCCAGCGTCCCTCCATGGGGGAAGTTCTTGCGTGTAGCCCTTGGGTTTGTCTGTGCAGCGTGGGCGTGGACAAGCCCACCCTCCTCTGCCCTGGCCTCAGTTTCCCCAGCCCCCAGCAGGCCCTTCCAGGCTGACGCTCGAGGGCGTGGTGGTTTATTTCCTCCTGTGGAGGGAGTGTTCACAATGCTGGGCTGGCTGTTCTGCTTGGCCTGGGCTGGGCACGCGGTGGGGGCTGGGGGCCGTGGGTGCATGAGGGCGGTGGGCCCGCCAACCCAGCTTCCTGCCCACATGGTCGAAGGAAGGGGGCTGTGCTCCTGACTCAGCAGCCACAGGCTGGGGGAAACCGGAGGTTTCTCGACAGAAACCCCAACCCTGGCACCTGCCTGCAGCCCAGATTTTTCTTAAGAAGGCGCCTGACTCTGGGTCCCCAACAGGCCTGGGGTGTGAGCGTGGGTGTGGAGCTGTGGCCGGGACCCCAAGCTCCTAGGCCTCTTCTTACGCTCCCGAGGAGCATGTCCTCTCTGGCTCCCCAGGACTGCAGGTGGCGTCCTCTCTGCAGTCCCGCCCCACCCTGTTCCCAGCTGCCCGCGCCCTGCTCGACCCCAGTGGACACCCCTTGGTGCCCCAGAGTACTAGTCACTCCCTCCCCAGGTCTGTGCTCCCCGAGTCCGTGGGCCTCTGCCTGGACGCCGCCTCCCCCAGGAAGCTCCTCCAGGTTATGTCGCTTGCACCCTCATGGCCCGTGGGGGTGGTTGTGGGCCTGGGAACCCTGGGTCCCCAGAATCCATGCTGGGGATGGCCTTGTTCCGGGCTCCGCACAGTGTCAGACAAGTGAGTGTTAGGTGGAGGAGAAAGGGGGCTGGCAGAACCCCTTTGTGCCCACAGCCTGTTCCTGGCATCTGAGAATTGCTGTGGGTAGGCGGGCGGGCAGAGGGGCCGGGGAGAGCTGGGTCTCAGGCCTGCGCTTGAGCCATGGTGTGGATGTGCCGGTACCACAGAGGGTGTTGAGAAAATGCAAGGGAGTGTGTCTGGAGGTGAGCACCCTCCAGCGAGGGCTGTTCTCTGGGCCTCTGTCTCCCCACCTGTGACATGGGATAATGGCTCCCACGGGGCGGTGTCTGGAGCTGATGTTTGCACAGCCCCGAGGTGGTAGAGGTGGCATGAGTCCGGGGAGGGGCTTGTTAAGTGTATCCTGGGAAGACGTTGAAAGTTGAGACAAAGTTCAGAGATGGGCTTTCGTCTGCCCTCGGTGGCCAGCTGTGGGGTCCCTGCTTGGCCCTGGGGCGCCCTGGCTCACCTTGCATTCCGGTACATTCTAGCACAGGCCTCTGCTCTCCCGCCGGGTCTACTCAGTAACTGACACTAGCCCGGCACCTCCCTACCGCCACCAGCACTCGCCTTGTCCCCTTGAGGGGCTTGTGCAACCTGGAGCTAAAAACGGCTGCATCTCGTGGGGAGAAGCCAGAGGAACAATGGAAGCTGAAGTTAATTGTGCTGCCTGCTCCTCCTCCCCCTTGCTGCCAGCGTGGAGCGGAATAACTGGTGTCCGCTCCAGCTGGGTTCATTCATGACTAAATCTGGGTTGCTCCCGGCAGAGCCAGCACGGAGCTGGTGCGCTGTGGAGTCGCTTCCCTGCTGCCCAGATGCCCCCTCCTCTGGGAAGCCTGCCTAGGTTCCCCATTCAGAAGGGCCTCTCCCACGCCCAGATGCTGGTCCCTCAGGAATCTTATGGCATCTTTTCCCACCTTCCTCATGGGGGTTCCACTTCCCAGCTGGCCCATTGCGGGGCTCCATCCTTCCCCAGGAGGTGGGCTGGAAGAAGAGGCAGCAGCCTGGGCAGCATCTGGGGATGGGGAATGTGTAGGTGATAGTCCAGAGAGGTGTGATGCTGGGGACACGCAGGGCTTCCCGCTGCCCTGCCCACCAGTGCTTGCTCTTTCAGCACTCCACCCCGATCATGCTGTCCCCATCCTCATCTTTAGATTCCCCCACCACCACCACCTATGGTCCCTGGGTGAGGTGAAGCCCAGGCCGGACACTGCCCCCAGCTCTGCTCGCCAGGACCAGGCATTCCGATGATCTGCTTCCTGTTGCTGGGTGCCTGGTCCACCCCACCCCTGCACGGCCCGAGCACGTGCTGTTCCCCTGCCTCGACACCCTTCCCTGCTCTTCCCACGGCCCCTGCCACTGTTTGGGCCTCGGTGGGGGCCACCTGCACCCCAACTTTGTGGCCTCGCCTTCACCTGTCACAGCTCTCTGTCCCCTCTGTCTGCTGGCTGCCACCCGGGGCTGGGGTGGGAGGAGCACTCTGGGTGGAAGGGCCCCGGGTGACCACCATGCAGGTGGAAGGCAAGTGGGGTGGTGGGGGCCTTGGCGTTCACCTTGGACACCGTGGGGTAGCCGTGTGCAGAGCAGGGACAGAAAGGGTTAAGGAGCCGAGGGAAGTCCTGACGTTTCTAATTTTCCTGCGTGATTTAATAAAAATGTAAATCGCTGGGCGGGGGACTCGCGCCCGCCGGGTACTGACCGAGATTAATCGCGACTCAGTGGTCAACCTGCCTTTGTCTCGGAGCCCCTGTGCTGCTGAGGACGCCAGACGCTGGAAGGACACCGGGCCCTTTGGCCTGGATGGGTGGCCAGAGTGCTGGGGGCGGCCCGGCTGGGGTCGAAGCCGGCCTCCCCTCTGACCTGCCACACCCCCAACCTCCGGAGGCACGTAGGGCCTGGGCCAAGATGGCCTGGGGCCTGCACTGACCGTGGTCAGATCCTGGGTATGGGGGGTGTGGTCTGGCCAGGGCCGTCAGGGGAAGCCCCTTGCTGGGTGACATTGGTGCTTAGCTTAGGGGTGAGAAGGAGCGGCCAGGCAGAGACGTGTAGCGGGGATGTTCCCAGCTGCGTGAACGGCATGTGCAAAGGCCCCAAGGTGGGAGAGTTAGCGTGGCCCAGGTGAAGGTCATCGCTGAGCTGGGCGTTGGGTCGTAGCAAGCGAGGGGCATGGTGTGGTTGGTGCTGGAGGGCAGAAGGTGGCCTGTCCTCGCCGGGATTCGAGCCTTCGATTTGGGCCTGGATGCAGAGCTGGTTGTGGGGTGGGGCGAGGTGCGGAGGGGAGTGGAGAGCTCTGGGCAGCAGGCATGTTGGGGAACATGGGGAGACCCTCTGGAGACTGGGGGAGCTGTGCCCCTGACCCCGAGCATGGGGAGGTGGGGGCCTCCAGGAGGCAGAGCGAGGGTTGCGGTCCGAGCTTGGAACGTTCCAGGTGCGGATTAAAGGGCCAGGACACATGCTCGCCATGTGGTGGGTCGGCATCCTGGTGGACGACACCAGGCCCGTGTCAGGTGCTGAGGGTCACGTCACGGCCGTGGGCTCTGGCGATCGAGCCGTGACCTTGCACCCCGACCTTGCCCCGCATCCTCGCGGTCCCCCAGGGCTCCATCGTCATTGTGCCATTGCTAGTCAGCCATCGCCAGGGGTGTGGGGCCGCCTGCGGGTGCCCGCCTCGGGCCAGCTGCTGGGAGTTTGGTGGGAGGAGCTCAGCGTGACCCCCCCACCCCATGGGGGGGTGCCAGGGTAGGGCAGCAGGATGGGGGTCACAGAGCCCAGGCAGAGCTGACTTCCGTGTGTGGCGCCCAGCACCGGGCCTGCGCTGCCCTGGGAACCCCAAAAGGACTGTGCTGAATGTAAGCCCGCGTGGAGCCAAGGTGTCTTGTGGTGGGCGCGGAGGCTCCCAGGGAGGTGGTGGCGTGTCCAAGACCCAGTTCTGTCACTAGCGATGAGGGCAGTGCCCTGTGAGGTGTTGGAGACGGCGTGGTGCGTACCCAGGAGAGGCTGTGATGCCTTTGGTCCCGGCGGAGGGAGGGTGGGTCCCGTGTGGAGGCTCTCCTAGGAGAGGCCCGGGCTGGGAGTCAGGGGGAGCCCCACCACCACACCACAGTCTTCGCTGGACGGCTGCATGTGGTGGGTGGCCCCACTTAGGGAGGCAGTGGGAGGGTTTGGTGGGTGGGGCGGGAAGGCATTCCCAGAGTGGGCAGGAGAAAGCAGGCAGGGACAGGCTCTGGGAGGCTGCGAAGAGGGGGGTACCCTGGAGTGAGGAGTCTGGCTGGCGGGTGAGCGAGGGTGAGGGAAGGGGGTGCCTGGGCTGTGAGTCGGGGGCCTCCGTGGGTAGGCTGGGATCCGCCCCCGTGGCCCTGGGTGCCCAGATGCTGGGCAGGTGAGCGTTGGTTTCTTTGGTCTGCCAGGTGTTCTGTGGCCTGAGTGGGTCGTGCCTTTTGGGCAAGGCTGGTGCCCTGGGCGGGGGGGGGGTGAGGGGCAGTGGGGGCTGGGGCAGGAGCCTCCTGGCCCCGAGGAAGTTCATGGTGTCCAGGGAGCGTGCATGGACTTGGACCCTAGCATCTAAGTGGGCTCAGGCAGGCAGGCGCAGCAGCCGTCAGGTGGCCCCAGAGACCCCTACACGGGCTGTGCCCCGTGTGTCTCATGGGCCTTGGGATCTTTGATCCCACCAGGGCCTGCCTGGGCTGTGGTATTTTTGTGTGTATATTGGACACATCAACTCTGTGCACTCGGTTTCCCAGAACGCAAGCCCTTGGGGTGGTGTCCACCTGGGGGGCTGCTCTGAGGAGGGGCAGTGTGGCTCACAGGGCGGGTGGGCAGGGGCCAGCACAGGCTGCCTGTGACAGGAATGCTGTCCGCAGCACCCACCACCTGCTCTGCCCCTAACCCTCCAGTCCGTCCTGGCCAGGCCACCCTGCTGGGCCCTGTTCCCGTGCCTGGGTGCCCTGCTGGTCCGCCCTGGACCCCGACTCCTGCTTCTGTCCAGAGCACACATAGGCCCAGGATCTGGAAGACCAGGCCCACCAGATGGCTGGGCGAGCGCATCTGCCCAGCATTGAGGCCGATTGCAGCTTTGATTAAGCGGCCTGTCTGAGGGCCGCTGGGCAGCTGGTCAGTGTCATGCTTGCCCGGCAGGACGCGTGTAAGCTGGGCTGTGCACCACGCACTGTCCTGGGGGAGTCGAGAGGGGGCTGCCAGAGGAAGGGCAGGGCCTCGGGGCGGGGGTGGCTAGGGGAATAAGAGGGGGTGGGCAGAGGAAGGGCAGGGCCTCGGGGCCCCTGGGGGGACGAGGGAGTGCGGGCGGAGGAAGGGCAGGGCCTGGGGGGCCATGCGGGGGGCGAGAGGGTATGGGTGGAGGAAAGGCAGGGCCTTGGGGCCCCTGGGGGGATGAGAGGGGGCGGGTGGAGGAAGGGCAGGGCCTCGGGGCCCCTGAAGGGCTGGCACCAGAGGAAGGTTATGAGCACACCACCAGCGTGGGAGGACCCAGGCTCACGTCCTGCCCCTCAGCTTACCTGCTGGGCACTCTTGGGGTCTCCCTTTGCCCCTCTGAACCTCCATTTTCCCATCTGTGGAGGAAGATGGTCACTGTCCCTCTTTTGGGTTGGCAGCTTAAGACATGAGGTGCAGCAGCCACGTCGGGCAGTGTCAGTGGCCCTGGGACTCCCCCGGGGGAGGGTCCCGTGCCCCTGCTCAGAGGCCACACATTGTGCGCTTGCCCCCAAGCACATCTCTACCTGGACAGGAGAGGGCAGACATCTGCCCAGTAAGAAGCCTTGTGCCTGCCGCCCGCTGCCCAGTCAGGAGCCTCGTGCCTGCTGCCCGCTGCCCAGGGCTCCTGTCCACGGCTGGCTGGCCCTTCCTGGGGTCTTCCTCCAGCTCTTCCCATGATATTCCCGCCTCTGGGGAGCTGTTCCATGGGGCCCTTTAATTCTTTGCTGAGGAGAAGCAGAGGTGGGGGAGCTCAGGGGTCAGGGCCTGCATCTGAACCCCTCTGCCAGTTTGGCTGTGGGCCTTCGTGGCCGGGCGCCCCCTCACCCAGGCCCCTGTCTTTGTCTGCACCAGGGGGATGGCGGCAGGCCCGTCAGGAGGTGGCCTGTCTCACACCCCTCTGCCACGCCATGGTGAGCCTGGGCGAGGGTTGGTAGGTGCCAGGGTGGCTGGAGCTTGGCTTGGGCAGGCCATGGGGGAGCTTGGCTTGGGCCGCAGTTGCCACTATCTGAGTCTCAATGTCCGCCTTTGTAAAATGGGGGTGCTGACTTGGTACAGACGTCCCATTGTGCTCATGTGTCGGTATTAGAGGGCTGGGCCCTGTGAGTACTTTGCTCAGGAAATTAAAATGCCGCTGTCTGATTCTCCCGGGGGCCGGGCTTGGTCCTGGCGGTCGGGACGGACGGCAGTACCGGGGCCTGGCGGGAAGTTGCTGGGTGACCTCGGGTGAGCGTCTGAGCCCGCTGGGCTGTGGTGTCCTTTTCTGTGGAGGGTGTTGGTGAGGTCACCCCCAGGAGGCCCTGGTACCTGGGGTCTGTGATACTGCTGGAGGAGAGGGGATGGGGTGGGGGGTGGGAAGAGCTGTGGCTGAGGGCAGGGACGGGCGCTGGCCGAGGGGCAGGCTGGTCCCAGCCCAGCCCCCTAGAGGTGCGCTCCTCCAGACTGTCCTGGCATCATCACCCCAAACCCGGTGTCTTCATCTCGGGGAGCCACCAGAGAGGGCAGGGATCCTACCTCGGGAAACGCAATCCCTCCCAGCCTGTGAATATTTTATCAGCGGATTAAAAATTGAAGCTGACCGTCCCTGCCCCTGGGGTAAGGGGGGGCCAGGGCTCCGTTTCAGGCTTGTTCGCGTGTTTTTCTTGATAATGAGCCGTGTCAATTAGAAGATGTGCTGCTTAAATGCCACTCTGGGCTCTCTCTAATTAAGGCCGGGATGTAATAACCAATCTGTGGCCGAGAATGAATTTTTAGCCATCAGGGGAGGTGCGTGGCGCACAGTAGGATCTGTCTGGCTGGGTGTGGGGGCCTCTGAGAGCTGTATGGAGGCCATGCAGGGGCTGCGGCTCTGGCCAGGCGCCGGGCATGTGTGTGTGTGTACACGCATGTGTGTGCGTGCATATGAGTGTGTCTGCGTCTGTGCACGTGTGTCAGGGTGAGGAAGGTCAGTGGGTGTGCACGTCGGGTGGAAAGGGCTGTGTGTGCGCCGTGGGTGTGTATGTATTGTGTGCAGTGGGTCAGGTGGTATCTGTGCTGGGGCAGGGAGGGACTGGTTTTGTGTGTGTGTGTGTGTGTGTGTGTGTGTGTGTGCACGCGTGTGTATGTCAGCTGGGCCGGGAGCTGTGGTCTGGCCTGTTGCTAAGGTCTTTCTGAGACGTCTTGGCCCTGATGCGGGGGACTTGAGGTCCCCATGCCCATCTGCCTGTCCCATAGGAGGGAGGTAGGAGCAAGCTCCCCGGCCAGCCTGGGGACGGGGCCCAGGAGCCGTGTCTGGGGCGCCCTGAGGGACTGCAGGAGCTGGGCACAGCCAGGGGCAGGTGTCCAGCTCTGGAGGTGAGGCACCATGCCTTCAGAGACGTGCAGTAGGTGTGCGGGCCGCGGAGGGGGCTAGGCTGCTGGTGAGGGTAGGGGTGGGCAGCTGACTCAGGGCCCAGGCCGTGGGCGAGCTGGGCTTGGAGCCGTTGGCAGTGGGGAGTGGACAGCACACAGGAAGGGGCCGGGGAAGAATGCAGGGCCGCGCTTCTCCCCGGGGCTCCCACTCCACCCCGGGACAGGCGGCATGGAGCTTGGCAGTGTGGTCCTGCCCGGCCCTGCCCAGCAGTGGGCAGAGGTGGTTGAACGCCAGAGCAACAGACCATGCAAGGACAAAACCAGGCCCGTGGTGGCACTCCCACTACGCAGCACTTATTTTCCTCGGGTGGCTGGAGTGGCCCGCGGCTGCAGACGGCTCCGGGCGGCGCTTCCTGGCCCGTGGCCCGCCGGCCAGCCAGCACTTGGGCCTCCTTGGGCATCAGCCCCCTGCCCCGTGGTTAGCGGGGGTGGGGACGAGGGCGAGTATGGAGCACCGACACGGTGGGAGTCGGCTCTGGTCCCTCATACGACACCTGTCGGGCCACCTCCTGGGCATGTTGGGCTGGCTCCTCCACGGGCCAGCCAGGGGCATATCTTGCTGTAAGCAAAGCTTCACCTGCTTTCGGTGTTGGACTCACTCATGCTGGGGGCCCAGCCCAGGGACAGCCATTTGCTCCCTGTGGGGACCCTGAGGGTCCGGCGGCTGCTCTGTGGAGTGGAGGGGCAAGCTGACCCCCCAGGTGCTTTTGGGGATGATTACCTTCTCCCCACCCGCATGGCACATGGCAGCGAGTCTCAGCCTGATCCTGTTCCTGCCTTCTTTCTCTTGGGGACCTGCAGCTGTGCCCTGGAACCCTGGTGCCTGCCAGAGGCAAGGTGGCTGTGCCTGGCAGGCCCTGCGTGTTTTGTCCCAGTCAAGGAGAGGGCGAACACTTTCCCCTGTGGGCAGCAGTTTGGGCCTGTCCCCCGTGTGTCCTCTCAGTGTCTGGAGTTGGGGTGCCCAGTCCCTCTTGGTGCTGCTGGGTGGCTGGGGTGCAGGCCCACAGGTGGAGGTTCTGGGGTGTGAGGAAAAGCTGAAATTTTACTTTCAAAATGAGAGCAAATACCGCACTGGGCTGCCCAGTCGGGAGGAGGCCTGTTTATTTTCTTACTTGGGTTGGGAGTGTTGTTAGCTGGCTCATGGTGATCTGCAGAAGCTGGAATTTCTGATGGCCCACGGTGCGGTGTGGTGGGGTCGCAGGTGGGCCTGAGCTGTGCACGTGTGTTTGCGTGCATGTATGTGTGTGTGCGTGCGAGCATGTGTGCACAAGTGTGCCCTGTGCATCTGTGAGCACGTATGTGTGCATGTATACCTGTGTGTGCACGTGCTTGTGAGCTCACGCACATACACTGCACACTTACGCATGTCACGCTGGCCCTCTCAGAGCCCAGCCATGGGCAAACCTTCACCTGCTTTCAAAATGTTGACTTTACAACATGGTTTCCTGCTGGGTTCTTTGTACCTGTCCGTCCCCAGTGCATCCAGCTGGACCTCCCAGTCCCTCAGGAAGATGGTGGCCCACAGTAAGGGGTAAGGCTGCCACCAGTCAGTCTGTCCCTCCCTGCCTTTTCCCCAGGCTTTGGGAACGGCCGGGGAGCTGCTCGCACGTGAACCCCCCTTTTGGGGCATTTGGAACATGACTCATTTACAGGTCTGGGGCACACCAGCTTGGTCGGCTGCAACATCGGTGGTCTCCCCGCATGTTCCTGACTGCTTGGTGTTGGAGGAAGGACTCCAAACCTGCCCACGAGCCTTGCTGGGATGAGCACAGAAAGCACCACCTATGCTTGGGGACCGTGTCCCCAAGGTGCTGGTGGAAGTGGGGCTCGGCAGAGTGAGAGGGTGATGCTTCAGAGAGCAGGGGCCAGGGTGCCTGGGGCTCTTCTCACTGGGGAGGGACAGGAGGCCACAAGGCCCCTGACAAAGAGCTGGGGACAAGCCTTCAGACGGTAGAATCACCATGTGGTCCACACTTGGTATCTTAGTCATCTAGTGTTGCTCTAACAGAAGCACCACAAGTGGGCAGCTTTAACAGACATTAATTTTCTCACAGTTTAGGTGGCTTGGTGGTGGTGTTAGGTGCTGTCGAGCCAGTTCCAACTCATAGCAGCCCTGTGCACAGCAGAACGGAACACTGCCTGGACCTGCACCATCCCCACAATCCTTGCTATGCTTGAGCCCCTCATCATAGCCACTGTGTCAATCCATGTCACTGAGGGTCTTCTCTCTTTTGCTGACCCTCTACTTTACCAAGGATGATGTTCTTCTCCAGGGACTGGTCCCTCCTGATAACATGTCCGAAGTATGTGAGACGTAGTCTAGCCATCCTTGCTTCTAAGGCGTATTCTGGCTGTACTTCTTCCAAGACAGATTTGTTTGTTCTCCTGGCAGTCCATGGTATGTTCAATGTTCTTTGCCAGCACCATATTTCAAATGCATCAGTTCTTCTTCTGTCTTCCTTACTCATTGTCCAGCTTTTGCATGCATATGAGGTGATTGAAAATACTATGGCTTGGGTTAGGCGCACCTTAGTCCTCAAAGTGACGTCTTTGCTTTTCAACACTTTGAAGAGGTCTTTTGCAGCAGATTTGCCCAGTGCAGTGTGTCTTTTGATTTCTCGACTGCTGCTTCCATGGTTGTTGATTGTGGATCCAAGTAAAATGAAATCCTTGACAACCTCAGTCTTTTCTCCGTTTATCAGGATGTTGCTTATTGGTCCAGTTGTGAGGAATTTTTTTTTTTTTAACGTCCAAGTGTAATCCACACTGAAGGCTATAGCTTTGATCTTCATTAGTAAGTGCTTTAAGTCCTTTTCGCTTTCCTCAGGCAAGGTTATGTATGATATGTCAGCTGCACATCACAGGTTGTTGATGAGTCTTCTTCCAATCCTGATGTCACGTTCTTCTTCATATAGTCCAGCTTCTCAGATTATTTGCTCAGCATAGGAGACTAGAGGTCTAAATTCAGGGTGCCAGCTCTAGGGAAGGCTTTCTCTGTCTGCTCTGGAGGAACATCCTCGTCTCTTCAGCTTCTTCTTACCTAGTTCCTTGGAGATCTGCTTGTGTCTTGGCATCTTTTTTATTCCATCTCTGCTTGCTCTCTTGCTTATTTAAAAAAAATCTCTTTTATATCTCAGAAGAGATTGACTCAAGACATACCCTGCACTGACCCTGCCTGATTTACATACCAGACAGCCCACTCCGCAATGGGATTACAGCCACAGGCATGGAGGTTAGGGTTTGCAGCACCCATTTTTGGAGGACACAGTTCAATCCATACCACCTGGGAACTCCCTGAGCTTTGCTCCCTCCGTGTGCCTGTACCCGTGGACTGGCTGTGGCTGCTGGAGCTCCTTGTGAGAAGCATGGGGGCCTCAGAGAGAAGGGTGCAGAGAAGGACGAGGATGTCTGCTGGGCGGATGGTGAGCCGTAGTGGGTGCGTCGTCTGCGGCGGAGCTGATCCCGCTCCTTCCCCGGTGTTGAATGTCGGGCTGTGTCTGTTTCTGTCATGATTTCTGCGGAGTGTCCAACCCATCACTGCCCCTGGTGCTCCGGCTCCCCGCTCCTTGCCCAGGTGTGGTGTGGAGGGCGCTCAGGCCTTGCAGAGTGGACGGACTCCCCTGGGCTTAGCGCAGTCATGCGTTGGTCTCCGTCAGAGGCTGTCACCCAGGGGCAGGTGAGGATCCTCTGGGGAGCACTTACAACTTGGTACCCAGGCCACATGGCACTTGTTACACCAGTGCCTTTGGAGGCTGCTGAGCGGGGGGTCTTTCCAGTGCTCCCTGGGTGGTTCTGATGTGCAGCTGGGGTGTGGCCACTGCACACGTCTGGGCCAGAGGCTCCAGCATGTTCTTCCGGCGGCTCCCCTCGTGTCTGTACTGCACCGGCTTTCCCGGTATCTGGGGCCTGAATGTTAGAAGCTCTGCTGTTGCTAGAAAGGCCCGGAGCTGGGGCACCCCACCCTCCTGTGCCCAGGTAACTCTGCTCCTCAGACGTGAGTGTCTGAGTCCCCAATCGCCCCTGAGACCTGATCGTGCCTCGTCCCGCAGACCTTGTCCTTCCAGGGCCGGGCTCTCGGTGGCCATGGGGACATAGTGGCTGAGGAGCCAGCAGGAAGACTTGTCTGGGACTGTGGAGGCTGGCCCCAGAGTGCCCCGGGGTCTGACCGGCTCCCTTGCTCCTGGGGACTGCATGAGGTGTCCTCTATCTAGAAGGATCTGGGACAGGTGGTTCTAGAAAGGGCATGTCCCTCTCTCCTGCTGAGGATTGCCTCTGGGGCTCAGGGCTGGGCTGGGCCACCATCCCCACTGGGAGGAGCCACGGTGTCCCAAGCCCTCCTTGGCCCCTTCCCGTGACTCACCAGTTCTTGGGTACCACCCAGGGCGTGGGGACAGGGGACTTTCTAGGGGACGACTTGTCTTTCTCCTCAACGTTGTTCTCACCTGTGGGAGGCCCAAGTCCTGTAGTCAGACTGTAGATCCACTGGGCCTGTATGTGGGGCACCCATGTGCTGGGTGGGCCGTGGGCCCCTGGAATGTGAGAGGGTCCCCTGGGCCAGGGAGAGGCACGGGCCCCTGGGATGTGAGAGGGTCCCCTGGGCCAGGGAGAGGCA
>NW_004444150.1:2266806-2270619 GCF_000243295.1 Trichechus manatus latirostris | reverse complement strand
GGGAGAGGCATGGGCCCCTGGGATGTGAGAGGGTCCCCTGGGCCAGGGAGGGACACGGGCCCCTGGGATGTGAGAGGGTCCCCTGGGCCAGGGAGGGGCACGAGCCCCTGGGATGCGCGTGAGGGTCTCTGCATTGGTGGCTCACTCCTGGGCAGGCTTCAGGTCTGACTTGGGGGCAGGAAGCCCCGCAGGCGTTAATGACTGCACCAATCATTCCCACGTCAGGGGGGTGTCAGCCCTCCTGTCCTCCCCTTCCCCCACAGGACAGCTGGGATGTGAAGTGAGAAGGTGTATGGTGGGCCGCCTGGCACGCGGGGAGTTCCAGGTGGTTAGTTTTGGTTAAGTAACCAAAAGTTACTTTAGGCTGGGGCCTTACCTCTCAGGGTGGGGCCTGGAGGGCTCAGGCTCAGACCGTTGGGGGCAGGAAGGGCACCCCACTGGGAGGGGGCTATCTTCAGAGAGGTGTTCAAAGCTGTCTCCGTGTCTGCCCGCGAGGCCCAGGCTGAGCGCCCCGGGGAGGCGGGGAGCTGCCCGGCCTGCTGAGAGTAGGGGCCCTCACTCCTGCACCAAGCTCTCTGTAGCAGGACCTGGCCGGGACTTGCAATGCTGGGCAGGCAGGTAGGGGCCGGCCCATTTTGCAGCCGGCTGTGCTGGGAATTCCCCCCAGGGCCCTGGGCCTGCCCTGCCCTGGAGTCTGCATTGTTTGGAAAGCTTCGAGGCACCTCTCCCCAGGGCAGCGGAGGCCTCAGGAGGCTGGTGCCCAGGAACCCTGCATCTCCCAGGCTGAGGCAGGCCACCCTCCTTGCCTCCCCCCGCACCCCCACGGGAGGTGGCAGAGGGGCAGTGGAAGTCAGGCCCCAGGGGGCTTGCTCTGGCCGGGCTCTGTGGGGAGCGCTGGCCGAGGGAACCTGGCTGGGCGGCCTGGCAGGCCTCCTTCCTATGACCTGAAAAGGTGAACCCCACACCCTCTCCTCCACCCGTGGGGGCTGGGCGGGGCCTTCTGGGGAAGCAGCCCCACCTTAGCCCCACGTCCCAGCCCCCATGAGGCTGGGCAGGCAGCCCGAGGAGAGGGGACTGTGCCAGGCCTTCCACAGTGGGCCTCAGGGGGGGCGGTGCCCAGGGCTGGGCTTTGGGCAAGTTCCCGCGCTCCCCTGAGCCTCACCTCCTCTTCTGTGGAGCGGAGAGAAGTGTCCCCACCTCTGTGGGCTTTGTCCAGGTGCACCATGGCTGTCCCACTAACACCTGGACACACCAGGACTTGCCAGTGGGCACTGCGGTCCCCATGCTGGCCTGGGGCTGGGACCAGGATGTATGGGCCTGACAAGACACCCGGGATGGGAAGTCACAGCCTGTACTCCTACTGTGCGCCTACTGGGACCTTCTGGAACGTTCTCTCTGGAGGCCATCTGGCCCTGGGAGTCTGGCCCATTTCACACGGAAGGAGCCCGTTTTCCGAGCGCCTGCTCTGTGCCAACACTGCAGTGATTGTCCTGGTCGGGGACCCTTTGAGCAGATGTCTTGGGGTGCAGCGGGGGAAGGGTGGCTTCTCATCCGGGGGGGTGGGGTGCAGAAAGGTACCGCTCAGCTGGCCTATGCTCCCCAGCGGTGGGAAGGAAGGCTTCTGTTGGGCCCCCACCCTGCCCCCAGGTCTCCTCAGCCTCCACTCGTACAGAGGGTGTCTCTCTGGGGCCCCACCTTCCTGCCCTTCCAGCCCCAGCAGTGGCCCCAGGCCCTATCCCCCATGCCAATGGCCCCCCGGAAACCTTGGGGGCCCTGAGCAGGGCTTGGAGTGAAGGCATGGCCAGGGCGGAAGCAAAACAACAAAACCCACCCTAGCCCACACTGAGCGTCTCATCTGCTTCCCACAGCACTGTTGCAATCTCTCATCTCTGAGAGAGCGGGTTGAGAAATGCCGATGGAGCAGATAGTCGCCCAGGCGCTCAGCTGTCTGGGGCGGTTCGGCAGGTTTGCTTCCTGCTCCCAGGAGAAACCTGGCCAGAGTTCGCGGCCGGGAGGGCGCCCAGCCGCCTGCCCCGGCCGCGGTCTGCGCTGGCCCCTGGGAAAAGGCAGGGACAGAGGGAGGTGTTGCACAGCTGGCCCACCCTGGCCCCTCTCCTGGCCTCTGTTGCCTCATCTGTTGGGGACAGGGGTGAAAGAGATCGTGTCCACAAGGATTGTTTAGACTGTCAGCATGGTGCGGCGAGTCGCGTGGCCAGGGGTGGCTGCATCGTGGTGGGAGTGGGCGACTCCAGGCCTGACGCAGCCCCTGCCTTGCTGTGGCCCTGGGCTCGGGGACCCTGAGGCCAAGGGATCAGCGACGGTGGACATGAGCCGAGAGTTGTATCTTAGGGAGGGATTGCCCTACACAGCCAAAAGTCAGACTTGTTAGCCGGAACCTTCTAGCACACAAACGTGTCACAAGTAAGCAGAAAGACCTACCCCCAGGTCAGAGCCTGTATTCTTAGAAAATTGTGTATAAACCTTGGTTTCTTAATAGGTTTGTTTCGAGTTTGCCCTGGCAGCCTTTGACCTGTCTTGTTGAAGGATGAGACTGTGGGGCAGCCGGCCAGACGGCTGAGGAGGGGCTGGAAGTAGCCGCTTTGGCTGGCCGTTCAGCCGGGGGGCAATAGCACTGGGAGGGCTGGGAACGGGGAGGGTGCGTGGTGCCCCTGGAGCACATGAGGAGGGGCGGAGAAGTGGACCGTGGAGAGAGGAGACTGAGGGTCCTTCTGAGACTCTGGGGCGTGGGGAGTGATTTGTGACCCCCAGACGTGCTTCTGCAGCAGAGCCTGACTGCCTGTCCTGTGGCCCAGCAGGACCCAGTGTGAGCCCCCTCCCTGGAGCGGAGCTGACACTGTGGGCTAGCCTGGGTGTTTGCCTGGTGAGTGGGCCTTGAGCCAGACCACTGCGGGGCAGGAGGCGGGTGAGGGGCAGGGTGTGGTGGGGCGAGGGGTCAGAGATGGCAGTTTCCCTCCTGGGAGGGAGGAGAGAGTGGGGCTTGAGGGCGGGCTTCCTGGAGGTGGTGACAAGGATCAGCATATGCAAAGGCCCAGCAGAGAGGCCATGTGCTTCTGGAGATGTTCTGGGGCTCAGCATAGGGAGGCCAAGAGCTGAGGCCAGGCAGGTCAGTGGTGGCCTGGGTGGCGTGGAGGCCTAGAACGGGGTCTGGACTTGACCCTGTGAGTACTGGGAAGCACAGAGGTGTTGGGAGTGGGAACTGATGATTCCAGAGACTTCTGGGACTCGGCTTCCAGGCTTCTGTTTGGGCGCTGTTCTAACAGAGCAAGGCTGCCCCAGGCTCCTCCTCTCCCAGCCCCCTCCCCACTGTCAGCCCGTGGGGCAGGCCTGGGCCCAGGCTGGGGTCTCTGCGGGCACTGACGGCCTTGGGAATGTTTGCAGGCCTGAGGTAGGCCTGTGAGCTGAGCGTGCGTCGTACTTGGTGGGTGGGAGGGCCACGGGCAGAGTGCCAGGGCCCCAGTATCCTGGTGGTGGGCTCAGGGGCCCCAGCGTTATCCGAGCCCAGTGGAAACGGAGTTGGGCAGGTGGAGCCCTTGGTAGGCGGGCTGGAACGGCCCAGGCTCACATCCCCATGTGAGGGGGAGATCTCTGTGAGGCCTTGCACGTCCCCTGTCCTCACTCCTCCTCCCATTTTTGGGGAGCCATGCCGGGCGAGGTACATTCAGTTCAGGGAGATTTATTGGGAGCCTCTGGGCAGGTGCCATGAGGAAAGGTTGGGATGAGGCCCTGGGTGAGACTCGGGTTTGTGGTGAGAGAGAGAGAGAGAGGGAGGGCGAGAGAGAGAGAGAGAGAGAG
>NW_004444150.1:2229784-2266674 GCF_000243295.1 Trichechus manatus latirostris | reverse complement strand
GAGAGAGAGAGAGAGAGAGAGGGATAGCGAGAGAGAGAGAGCGGAGAGGGAGCCGCCAATGGGAGGCTGGGCCAGAGGCCAGTGGCCAGCAGGAGAGGGGCGGGGGGACCTGGCGTTGGACCATCTTAGACCATGGACAAGTTGGAGAGGAAGGCAGAGGTGCTGGGGTGGGGGCCCCTGCCTGCACCTGAGGGTGCCTTAGAGTACGATTTGAAGGCTGTCCAGCCAGAGAAGCTGAGGCCCAGCCAGGCAGCCAAGGCCGGCAGAGCCTGGAGCAGAACGGGGCCTCCCTGCCGGTGGTCCTGCCCTGCCTACTTGTCCCCATGGGTGCTGCGGGGGCCTGGTGAGGCAAGTGGGCCCTCCATGTCTTTGATGGGCTGCCTGGGGCCTCCCTCCTGTGTTTTGGATTGGCTTCATGATAATTATCCAGCAATAACGAGCTGTTAATCGCTGTAGGTGTGCAGGGCACCCCCCTTCTGGGCATTTCTCCCTCCCGTCTTCACTTCCCCTTCCTCCGAGGGTTCTGCTTCCTTCCTTGCTTGGTGCTGCCACCCGGCTGCCTCACCTGGCCCGGCCACCCCCCTCATCGCTGCCCCCAGCCCCGTGGAGGATGAATCCTATGTATCACCCTCCAGGAGACAGGCCTGGCCCGCATGTCTGGAGCGAGGGTGCTGGGCTGGGGGGAGACCCGAGATTCCAGGGAGCTCACTGACCCCCCAGGTGGGCCCTGGGTTGCTTTTTCTGAAAATTGGCAAAGAAAGCACCCTCTTCCCTCTACCCAGTGTCACAGTGACAGGCATCCTGCTGAGAGGGAGAGTCCAGTCCCTGCGTTGGTGTGGGCCTGGGGGCTGAGTGACCGTCCTGCCAGCTCCCTGGGTCCTGCTGAGAGGGAGAGTCCAGTCCCTGCTTTGGTGTGGGCCCGGGGGCGAGTGGCCCAAGCGGTAACAGGCTGCAGGTCTCATCTGTCATTGGGTGAGTGGGTGGGGGTGCAGAGTGGCAGGAAGCAGCTGCCCGCCCCTCCCTTCCCATCCTGTAGCCACAGGCGGGCTTGGAGGAGGAGGAGGAGGAGGAGGAGGAGGAGGAGGCCAGTCGCCTGTGTACCAGGCCCCCAGGCACAGAGCCCTTCTCTGGGTGCTGGGTTCAGTGCCCCGCTCTGTCAGGCCTGGTCGTGTGGCCTGAGTCCCCCCAGCCTCGGTTTCCTTCTCTGAGGTGTCATGAGGCAGCGTGGTGCCTCCCGCTTGGGCCCTTGGAAGTCCTTTGCGAACGGAGGTCGCTCTCAGGCCTGGAAGCCTTCCATGCCTCTCGGGCCGGCTGGATTTGGAGAAGCTTTGGCCACGGGGCTTCCCTGTATCAGGGAATACTGGGGCCCGGATGCCGAAAGGGGCGTTCTGGTGAGGAGGCTGCTTGGGGCTGGGGGTGGACACGTGGACAGGTGGGCAGCTCTGATGACCTGTGTGTGACAGGGAACGCTGCGGGGGGGGCGGTGTGCGGCAGCACAGGGCCCCCAAGGTTTGCTGTGGGGGACAGGGTCCCTGACTGGCCCCGGGCCTCAGCTCCAGTGGCTGTTAGAAGCCTGAGGTGAGCCCTTGTCTCCTCCCTGCCTGGGGTTCAGGAGCTCCTCGGGGTGATCTGGGGACCCAGAGGCCCCGGAAGGGTCCTGAGCTGCCTCCTGCTGGGGGCTGCTGGTAGTGCTTGGCTGGGGCTGCGGGTCCCCGTTCGGCTCTGGATGTGACCAGCGACGCTGGCCCTGTCCGGAGAGAGCCAGCCTCGGGGTGACACAACCACTGCCCCCAGGTCCTGCGTCTGACTTGTCAGAGTAATGCAGTGGCTGTTTTGCTGATTAACTCATTAATTAATTCCGGGACCTTAGATGATCACCTTCAGTGGGTCAGACCCTGGTCTCAGAGCCAGCAGGGAACTTGGAGATTCTGTTGAATGTTCTCGTTTCACAGATGGGGAAACTGAGGCCTCCTTGGTGCTCTCACGATGGCCCTGCCTTCACCCGAGTCCCCAGCGCTTTAGGCCAAGCCCTTGACACCACCCTGGGTCCCTTAACACCACCCTGGGTCCTGAGACCTTGCTCTGGGTTGTCTCTTGATGCTGCCCTGGGTCCCTTGATGCCACCTCAGTCCGTCAGTGCTGTCCTTGGTCCCGTGACACTTCCTTGGGTCTGGAGATGCCACCCTGGGTCCCGCGATTCCGTGTGCATTCCGGCACAAAGTGGGCGTTTTGAACTCTCATGTCCCTGGTCAGGGAGGACATGGAGGCCCGTCTAAGGACTGGTCCAGCTTATGTGGTGTGTCCTACTCTGTCCGATGCCCCCACGTCCCACGATGCCTCTCCTGGTGTCTCCAGGGATGTCCAGCCTGGCGGGCCGGGCAGCTGGGATGGGGTGGGCGGGGTGGGCGGTGCACTGAGGTCCTGCAGGTCCCGGAGACTAGACGCCCCGAGTGCACATGGTCCATCAACGCCTCAGCGCTGTCAGGGCTGTCGCATCGTGGGCTGGTCTTCCATAATCTCTGTCTCCTCATTGCCCAGCGAGCGCCTAATGGATGTGATTGGAATAGGAGGACTCGTAGGCTCCAGTCTGGGAGGCCAGCCCAGGCGAAGCAGACCGTCCCAGCCCAGAGCTTGGGGCCCAGCACCTCGACCGTCTTGCCGGAGCTCCAGGGTCTGGCCTGGGCAAGGTTCTACCTGTTTGCCCTCAGTTTCCTTGTCTGTGGAGTGGGGGCAGCTGTATGTCTGTCCCCTCTGAACAGGCCCTTTGGCACTCTGGTGGCCGTCACGCTGGACCCCTGGGCTCCCTCTCAGTCTCCGCCCCTCGGGCCGTCTCGGCACCCTGTGGGGACCACCTCCATACGGTGGCATCTGGCGTGGCAGGGCCCGCCTGCCCGCGCCACCCCCTCCCCCTGGAGGCTCTTGCTCACCTCAGCTGTTTTGGCGTCAAGGTCTCTCCTGGGGAGTGCTCTTGGACCCCCTGCCTGGGTTGGGGTTCTTCTCAGACACACTGCAGCCCCCATGTTTCTCCCTTCATGCCACAAGCTCCAGGCTTCCACTGACTTGTCCAAGGGTGGTCTTGGCCGACGCCGCTGTACTGTCAGCTTGGAGTGCCAGGGCCCCTACTGTGACCCCAGCAGGTTTGTTGAGTGACTGAATGATGGTACTGTGGCTCCTGAGCTTGTGCTCTGAGCTGGGCGCAGGGCTGGGTGTGGGGCTGGCCGCCTGTCCCTGCTTAGATGCAGCCTTGCAGACAGACCCGTGTGACAAGCTGCTCCCTCCAGGCAAAGAGGCCCAGAGCGCCTGCACAGAGGGGACTCAGATCTGTGTGGCTCTGTGCTCACCTACCACACCTCCTGTCAGTCCCACAGGGCCTGTGCCCGGCCAGGCTGGGGGGCTCGGGCGTGGAGGGGCTGCTCCTTGGGCGGGGGCCTGGCCTGGAGCGTTCACTGCAGCGGCTGTCCCCTCCTCTGGGCCCCACGCACCCTCCCTCCCGCCCCTTCTCCTGGACAGAAGTCCGATATGAATCAGAGGCTGTAGGCCTCCCCTCCCCGGGAGCCAGCAGTGGTCCAGGAGGCCCGGGCCCCTGTCTGCCCGCCCCACCTCATGAGGAGAGGAGAGGTGGGCAAGAGTCCATTTAGAGAATCAACCAATTTCATTCCTCACTGGTTTCCCAACGAAGCACCCAGCCCTAATGGCTGGTGGATGCGCCAGCCCGCTCTGCCGGGTGTGTGGGTGGGCTCCCACCCCTCCCTCCTTGGGGCTCAGCCCTACTCTCGTTTCTAAGACTCCAAGGCACCGTCCTCCAGGGAAGGCTCACATGGTCCAGGTGGACAGTGACGCTCAGGACAGTGTGGTGGCAGCTGCCGTGAGGCCCTGCGCTGTGTCACCTCCCAGCACGCTGACATTAGGACTCGGAGGAGGAGCCCACCTGGCCCCCGTCTACAGGTGGAGGCCCAAGGCCTGGCGAGCGTGCGGCCCAGGCATGGGACCAGCGGCGGTGGTGGCCCGGGTCTGCGGGCAGGCCTCCACACGTGTGCACTGAGGTCCCCGCTCTGTGGTGATGGGCCCTGAGTGCAGAGGGCTCTGTTGGGGTGCAGGCAGTGCGGTTTCTGGGGGAACGCAGGTCATACGGGCCTGTGGCCTGAATCCTTGTGCTCCTAACGTTTTGTTGTCTCCCCTTTTTTTAACGGTTTTGGGGAAAAAAGCTGTCTTAGTTATCTAGCGCTACTGTAGCAGAAATACCATAAGTGAGTGGCTTGAACAAACAGAAATTTATTTTCTCAGAGTTCAGAAGGCTAGAAGTCCGAATTGAAGGCGCCGGCTCTCGGGGAAGGCTCTCTCTCTCTGTCGGCTCTGGAGGACAGTCATTGTCTCTTTGAACTTTTGCTCCTGGGCGATCTTCATGAGGCTTGGCATCTTTCTTCCCCCATCGCTTCTCTGCTCACTTGTTTAATCTCTTTTCTATCTCAAAACAGATTGATGGAGATACAGCCTCCACTAATCCTGCCTCGTTAGCATAACAAAGACGGGCCATTCCTAAATAAGAGTATGACCACAGGCATAGATGTTAGCATTTACAGCACATATTTTTGGGGGCACAATTCAGTCCATAACGAAAGCCTTCTCTGAGAATTTAGCAGCCAGGAGAAGGGCAGAAGCGTATCAGAGCCAGCGTGATGGAGCACCCGAATCACGAGGCTGGGTTTCCTGTCCCCCAAGCCTTTAGCCCGTTCGCTAGACTTTTCCGTGGTGGTAGTGTTTCTGATCTCTTTTTCTGAATCTCAAGCTGAATTAAGGCATCTTCCCTTTTACCTGAATTTGTGAGGTCGAAACATCTTGTTTGTAGAGTTCAGGCATTAAAGAAAAGGGTGAAGGAGCGACGGGGCACGGGCATGTGCATTTGAGGGTGGGGAGGGCAGCGGGTCTGTTAAACACTGCTCTGTGAGCACAGGTGTGTGCTCGTGCCCATAGGGGTGTGTGTGTGTGTACAGGTGTGTGTATGTGCCCAGGTGTGTGCATACCTGAGCACAGGTGAGCGTACACAGGTGTGTGTGTGTGCACTGGTGTGTACATGAACACAGATGCGTGTGCACACTGGTGAACCCTGCCCCTGTGTGCGAAGTGTGGATGGGCCGACCTGCAGAGGTGGGCTCAGGAGAGGGCCTGGTGCTGGCATCTCTGAGCACAGTGATAGTAACAACAGCCCCTTCTTGGGTGCTCACCCGTGCAAGTGTCCTGGGAGCCCTCTGTGGGCACAGTCCCTTTGGATGCTCCCAGCGGCCTGAGGAGGACCGTGCACAGCTGTGGACGCTGAGGCCCTGACCCCTCAGGTCCAGCTCCTCCCCGGCCCTGGGGCCCCTTCCGACTTCCTGGGCTGCTTCCTGGTCCTGGCGCCTGCATTGGGAAGGGCAGGAGGTGTGGCACAGGTGAGCCGGCTGGGCGTCCGGCCTTCTGTGGCCCCAGCACCCCGTCCCTGCCTTGGCAGGGCTCAGTTAGACATGGCCAAGGGGTGGCAGCCCAGAGGTGCACTGGGCGGTTAGGGAAGAAATGTGTGGGGCCTTGTTTGGTCCCCCTACCCCCGGTGCACAGCCGGCCCTGGTGTTGGGTGCTGGGGGAGTGGGGAGCAGGGGGTCCAGGCTGGGGCTGCCTCTCTGGACCCTGGCTTGTGGTCCCAGCTTTAGAACATTATAGATCGGGGGTCCTGAATGCCTCCCACTCCTCCCTCTTAACATATGAGGAAACTGAGGCTGGGAAGGGTCGTGCCTGTCCGAGGGCACACAGAAGAGAAGGGAAGCCCCGCAGCGTCTAGGGGCGTCTCTTGTAGTGAAGACCATGGACTCTTGGGGGATGAATGTGGCGGGGCTAAGAGCTGGCTGAGGAGGAGGTGGTGGGCTAACGAGCAGAGGCTGCACCCTGGCCTTGCACTGACCGTGGCCAGGCCCCAGCTTTAGCAGTTGGGCACCTGTGTGCCCCACCAGGCAGCCCCCAGGACAGGACCCCCATCAGCCCTGACGGGTGGGATGAATGACTGGGGGATCTTTCTGGGTGAGACATCTGCTCCTCCACTCGGAGTGTGCCGGCCCCGTCCCCTCCCTCAGGAAGCCTCGTTGGGGGTGGAACTCGTGGGGGCAGCCGGCGCGGTGGTGGCCAGGTCTGGGGAGTGGCCTCTGGGAGCCTGTCGGCAGAGCTTTAGGGATGGCAGAGCTTGGTCCCGTGCACGCTGCACCCCTTCCCCTTTCCTGGGACAGGGGTCAGCCTGTCTTAAGCATCTCTCATTAGTATCCCTGGGTTCCAGACGAGAACCAAGGTTCCCAGGGGCCCGGGTCTCAGTGAGGCGGTGGCACGTTCTTGGCCGTGTCTCCAGCCTCGGTGGCCCGCTGGGTGGTCTCCAGCGGTGTGCTGGAGTCCCGGCAGGCACAGGGAGCACACTCAGCCCCAGGGAGGGGTCTGCCGCTTTCCTCCTGCTGCACGCCCCTCCCCGTCCAACGGGCCGGCGCGGGCTCAGGAATTCCACGTTATCTCTAATGTTGCCGGCTTCCTCAGCAGGACGCAGGGCTGCTTCTGTCCTCCACTGGCCACATCTGGAACGTGTTACATTGGTGTCAGCAGCTGAGTGGCCTGGCTGCAGCGGCTCCTGCAGGCAGCGGAAGCGGCCCCCTCCCCATGCCCCCTGCGGCCCTGCTGCCCTGCACAATGCTGGTCCCCAGTGAGCTGGAGGAGCGGGCCAGCTTTGCAGGGCCTGGCGGGGGGGTGGGGGCGGGTGGACAGTCCCTCCCCAGTGGACTGGGGCTCCTCAGAGGAGCTGGGTGGGGCTGGGGGAACCTTCTCCGGCAGGCAGGCTGGCTCTTCCTGGAGCTCCTGAGCCTGGAAACGCCGTATTGGAAGGGCCTTAAGGATCAGCCACACAACCAACACCTTCCTGTTCCACATGGGGAAATTGAGGCCCAGAGAGGTGAGGTCTCCTGCCCAAGGCCATGCGGTACCCTAGGACCAAGGGTGGAGCCTCGCCTCCTGAAGCCCAGCTCCTGTGCACGCTGTGGATAAGATCTCAGCAGGCTGGTGGGCTTGGATTTCTCAGGCTGGTGGGCGGTTGGATGGAGCAGTTTCCAGGCCCAGGGCCTGGAGTGGGGCCTTCTGCTGTCGTTGGCCAAGCTGAGCCCTCCGGACTCCATGCAGGCCACCTTCAAAGTTACAGACACCCCAGGGACAAGGATCTGTTTTAGCTGAGATTTGGACTCGGGACTTGTCCCCGTGGTGAAACACGGTGACAAGGCAGGCCGGGCCTGGGTGGCGTGGGGCGGTGGGGGGCCCTGTTCATAGATCTGTGTCTGGAAGCGGGCCCTGCTCTCCACCCACTGGGAGCCGACACTTTGACAGGGCAAAGCCCCCGGCCGCCACCACAGCCTTTGCTGGGCCCCAAACACGGATGTGCTGCGTTTATGAATGAACTAAGCTTTATTGAGATATAATTCACATACCATAGATTCATCGTTTCAGAGGGTACGAGTCAGTGCTTTGTCATGTATTCACAAGCTTGTGCAGCCACCACCACAGACAATTTAGAACCTTTTTGCCACCTGAAAAGAAGCCCCATCCCTTTAGCAGTCACCCCCCATCCCCCAGGCCTGGCAGCCCCCACTTTGCTTCTGTCTCTGATTTGCCTGTCTGGGTTTATGTTTTATTTCATCCTCAGAACAACCTGACTGGTGCAGGGGGTGGCGAAGCTGAGGCTCCAGCCTGCATGAGGTGGTGAGGCCCTGGGCCCTTGCTCTTCCTAGGGAAAAGGGCCTTTCTGGGCCCAGACAAGGACCCTGAGTTCATGTTGCGTTGCAAGCACTGCGTCCCCAGGTGCTACACGACATGCCAGGCACTGCGCTGGGCCCTGCACTCCGCGATACCGCTTTATAGACGGGGAAGCTGAGCCCAGAGAGGTCAGGGAACCAGCCGCCCGCAGAGCCGGTACTCTGGATCTCTTTGCTAAGCTGTTAGGACTGCGTGGTGACCTCGGCTAGTACCTCCTCGAGTGGCAGCGGGGAGGTTTAGGGGGGCTTCTTCTTGCTGGGGAAACCCTGGTGGCGTAGTGGTTAAGTGGTACGGCTGCTAACCCCAAGGTCGGCAGTTTGAATCCACCAGGTGCTCCTTGGAAACTATGGGGCAGTTCTACTCTGCCCTAGAGGGTCGCTATGAGTTGGAATTGACTCGATGGTAAAGGGTTTGGTTTTGGTTTCTCCTTGCTGGGGCTCTGTGGCGTGTGTTGGGAACTGGAGTTTGCCTTGAGAGCTGCCTCCTGGCCCCGGCCTGCCCCCGAGACCACCACCTTCACACCTCTGGCCTCCCTCGGGTGGGGGTAGCCCGGGTCCCCCTGCCTTGCCACACCCCACCCCCCCCCCCCCCCCCCCGCTGGGCCCAGGCCGCCTGGCTGTTGTGCTGAGCCTGTAGGAATGGTTAATTAAGCTAATAGTTCCTGGAGCTCCTGACAGCAGCCGATGGTATTGCCATGCTTAGGTACTGGCTGATGGGACAGCCCGCCTGCTCGGTGTCGCTTGTTATTAAACAAACACGCTCCGTTCCCTCACTTGCCTCCTCTTGGCGCGCACGCGGCCGGCTCCAGGCCCAGACAGGCGGCCGTGTTCCAGGGGAGCCGGCACAGCGGGTGAGGCTGCCTCCTCAGCCCCCTCGGTCTGCTCCCCCTTCCTAGGGGAAGGGAGGGGCTCCCCCGCTGGAGACTGCAGTCCGTGACTCTTCATTCTCCCTCTGGAGTTACGGGATGCTCATTCCCCCAGCTGTCACCTGGTCACCAGCTTGGGGTGGTGGCACTAGACAGAAACCCCCTCCCGGGCTCCCATCTCCGTGAGCCCCATGTTAAGGAAGACCCTTGGTGGAGGAAGACAGGCGGGCCCGCCAGCTCCCTGACAGAGGCAGTGCCCAGGCCACCAGGGGCTTGGCAGACAGCCATCGGGCTTTGGCAGGATGAGACCAGGTCCCCATGAGTAGGCCAGTCCAGGTGGCACGGGGGGCGTGGTGCTGCATTTGCACTGACCGCCCCAGGGCTCCGGTGAGGACACCCTTGCCACCCCCTCCCTCAGGGTCTGTGCCCACCAGCCCTGCCACGGTGCATCCCCGCCTTGATGTGGGGGCACACACCCTTCGGGGTGAGATGGCAGGTCCCGGGGAGCTGGCCGTATCGCTGTAGGAAGTCTGCGGTGTCACTCTCTGGATGGTGCGTGCGTGCACGTGTGTGTGTGTGTGTGTGTGTGTGTGTGTGTGTGTACCACACTTCCGAGGGCCTCTATGTGAGCTCTACACCCCAGTCCCTCTCTCCTCCCAGCTTGGGGCCGGAGGCCAGTATATGCCCTCTCCAGGGCCTCCCTGCCTGAGGGTGCTCAGGGAGACAATGTGGGCTCGGGGTCAGGAGGCCCGGGTTCGAGTTCCAGCCCGGGGGTCTGGGGTCCCTCTCTGGCTGAGTGACCTCAGACAGTCCCACTCTGAGCCCCAGAGGACGTCCAGAGGAGCTTGGCATAGTGGAAATGGAAACTGTCCCCTGCTAGAGACTCCTGGGCGGGAGTCCTGCCTCGGGGCCTCTGCCCTGGCTGTGCCTGCCCTTGGAGCTGGCGTGGCCTCCTCCTGGCTGCCGGGCTCTGCTCGTCTCTGGCCGCCTCGAGGCCTTTCTTGCCTCCCCAGGACCATGGTTAGCTGGTTTTGGGGTGTGCTGGCTCACTCTCTCCCCTGCTGGACTGTCAGAGCCCAGATTTAGAGAAGCCCTGGCATCGAGGGCCGGCCGGCATTTGCTGATGGCCACGGTCACCTGCCTCACTTGTGATTCCTTTCCTCGGTCGGTGAAGCCTCTCTGTGCTGGAGCCTTTGGGGTTCCCGAGAACTGATAGCGATTTGAAGCCCCCATCATCCTTCTGTATCACCTCCCAGCACCCCCAAGCATCACCCCAAGAGCCGGCCATGTGACGGGTGGGCACTGTGCAGGAGCTGGGAAAGTCCACGGTGTGGGGGCTGGGGGCCGGCATTGGGGGCCCAGGGAGGCTGACGCAGAGCTGCGCTGAGTCCAGGGTGGGCTGGCCGGAGGCCACATGAACGTGGCCACCCCTTGCTCACATGCTCGTGTCTTTGTTCACAGAGGGATGCTGCCAGGGTGGGGGCCGTCCGGGAGGCTGGCTGGCCGGGCAGCTGGCTGTGCAGTGCTGTGGTCATTGTGGGGGGTGGGCGGCCAGTGGTGAGTACACTGTCCCCCCAGCTCGTGCCACGTGAGGAAACGTTTCTGAGGGTGGTGGGCCTGGGAGGAGGCTGGAAAGGCAGCCGTGCTGGGAGTCCCTAGAGCTAAAGGCTGAGTCGGGGAGGGGGCAGGCTCTGGTGGTGAGCTGGGAGATGGGGGCCTGGGTGGCTCACAGGGACACCTGTCCCCTGCTCTCCTGCGGAGGGTATGTGGGTGAGCCCAGGCGTTCGATATCTGAGGTTGATCGCCCACCCCCTCCTGACACTCTGCCCCAGTTAGTTCTTCCTTCCACTGGCCCAGTGGGGTCAGCCGGGCTGTGGGGCCACCCTGCTGTGCTGTGGGCAGCCCTCAGTTTCCCCTGCTGTGGGGGGTTGCTGTGAGCACTCACTGGGACCATCTCCTTGAGCCGGGGTTGCCCTCAAGCTGCCGTTTTGCTTAAAATGAGTAAAGTCTGGGAGGCTGTGGCAGGGCGTGTGCTCCTCACAGCTGAGTGGCTGCGGGGCGGCCCGCAGGAGGGACCAGCACCGGGCGTTCTGGGCCGTGGATGGCTGGGGGTGAACCCCTCCCCGACTCGGCTGCACCTCCCATGCTGACGAGGGGCCCGAGCTCCAATGGGGTGCCGTCTCCTTCCAGAACATTCTTTCCCCTGAGCGTCGTCCTGGCTAGTTGGTGGGGAAGTCTTGTCCTGTCTCACGGCCTTGGAGCCGGAGGCTTGGAGCAGAGCCGGCAGCCGATGGTGTCCTGGCACCTGGTTCACTTGGCCAGCAGCCCTGGCCCGGGGTGACGAAAACAGGCTTCTGCCTCTGCACCTACAGATGGCCGCACCCTTGTCCCTGACCGCCCCTGATGATGAGGATCTGTCCCCGTGTCGGGAGGCGAGGGGAGCTGGGGGCGCTATGCTGGAGGCCTAGCCTCTCCCCTCGAGTGGCAGCCGGGGCAGGTGGGCGAGATGGCCTGTCGCATGTCGAAACTCGTCCCTCATGCGTCGGCGGTGTTGAAATGAGTGCCTGTGGGTTTCCCAACATCCTGCCTGTCACAGGACTGGTGTCCGGAGGTCTGGTGTCAGGCCTGGAGTGGCCCGCCCTCGGGGTCCCATTTCCTCCTCGAGACGAGAGCAGAGGTCACTGCTGCCAAGGGCACTGGCGGAAGTTGTGACGTGAGGGCAAGATGACCTCGTAATCCTCATCACTTTCCCATTGTACGGAGGGGAAAACTGAGGCTCGGCGAGCTCAGGTGGCTGGCTCTGGGGTCGGGGGTGGGATCTGAACCCAGGCGTTTGAATCTGTGGCTTTGCTGATAGAAGGGGCAGGAGTGAGGGAGGGAGGGGATGGAGGAGCAGAGGCTGCGTCCCTCTCCTGCGTGCAAGGTGCCCACCGATGGTGGGTGGCGAGGGCAGCGGCCAAGGGCCAGCACCTTGCCCTTCCCAGGGGCCACCTGGGGACTGGCCTGTGCTGCCCTAGATTGTCAGTGGGTGCTGAGTGCTGGAGACAGTGGGGAGGGGAGCCCTGGCAGCCCGAGGGGCATGGCTGGATCAGGGCCCGGCACACAGTGGTGCCTGCGCGTGGCAGACAGCAATGTCCATGAGGATTGCCCAGCTCAGTGATCAGCAGCGTGTCCCAGGCACTGGGCTTAGGGGCAGTGTGGCATCCTGTCTGTAACCTCAGAGGTGGGCATCATGTGTTCAGAGGACATGGGGGCTCTCAGAGGCCGAGTGACCAGCCCAGGGGCACACAGCTGTGTCAGGAAGGGACAGCGAGGGACCTTTGGGTGTGTCTGCATGTGAGCGAGCCCTGGTTCTGCCCTGCTCAGCTGTGTGACACCAGATGAGTTGCCCAGCCTCTCTGGTCCCCATGGGACCTGCTGGCCTGGGCACGGTGTGCTGGCAGTTAACTTCCGAAGTCTGGTTCTTGGGGTGAAGGGGCAGTGTAGGGGGAGCAGGCTGAGCCTCTGTCTTTGGCCAAGTCATTGCTGCAGACCCCTGCTGGGCAGGGCCAATATTCCAGGAAGCCCTGTGGTCAGGCCTTGCCCAGGCCAAGGCCTCGGGGAGGGGCCCTGGAGGCCCTGTCCTGGATGAGGAAGCGGCATCCAGAGAGGGTGAGGCACGAGGCCTGGCCACACGGGAGGTGGCCGAAGGGCTGGACCCACAGAGAGGCAGTGGGCGTGGATGCAGTGCTCCGGTAAGGTCGGGATGGGGCTGGGAGAGGCCGTCGGGAAGGGTGGGGGTGACTGAAGCAGCTCCCATTTGCTGAGCACCCCCGTGTGCTGAGAACATGGTCTGGGGCTCAGAGAGGGCCAACGCTGCCAGGGTGCCTAGCACATCAGCGGTCAGAGGCTTCTGTACCCCAGCCACTTCCTTCTTAGGTGACGTCACCTTGCAGAAAAGGAAACAAAGGCTCAGATGGGCTTTGTAGCCTGGCTGGGGCAGCACAGCCTGCTGGTGTGTGGGCTCCTGCTGGGGCTTGGCTGGTCCTTAGGGACTCTGGTGCATCCTGCAGCCTGTCCTGGCCCGTCTTGGGGGCCCTACCCCAGCTGGAAGGATCAGGAAGGGCTCCCTGGAGGAGGAGGGCCTTCTCCTGAGCCTGGAGGGCTGAGGTGGAGTGAGCCAGGGCACAGGCAGGGGATCTCAGGCCGAGGGAACACCACGTCCAAGGCTGGAGGCGAGAGCCTGTGCGTTCCTGGAAGTGACCTGGCTCCCAGGTGGGTGGGGAGTGGCCAGGGCCAGGCCACGTGGTCATCATGGAGCGGGCAGGGAAGAGAGGGCGTGGCTGCCATCCTCCTGGTCCGAGTGGGGTGGCTGTGGCCCACCTGGGTCTGGAGGAGGTGAGGATCCTTGTGGTGGCCTGGCCCTCTTGGAGCTCTGGGGTCTGCTGCCTGTGGGAAGTGGGTCCCTGAAGCGGGCGGAGGATTCCAGGCAGGCCCTGGCCCAGAGTAAACCCAGTTCATCTCGGGGTCAGCCCAGACTATTTGGAGGGCTCGTGTTGGTGCTGGAGGGGCTGGAGTGATGGTTGGGTCAGCCAGCTCGGCTTACAGCTGAGAAAGGACGAGAGGCCCTGGGTGGGGCCGGTGAGTGGGCGCAGGGCTGGGTGGGCGGGAAGCCGGGCTGATGGACCTGTCCACTGCCACCTGGCCGCCTGGGCTGTTCTGGTGACTGCAGGCCCTCCGTGGCAGGTTCCCGCTTACGATGGTGGAGGGTGGAGGGGCTATGGGATGGGTGTCGTTCTGGAAAAACTCAAAACTGTGGTTGAGGAGCACAAGTGTTTGCTCTGGGCTTGGAGAGAGAGCATTTGGTGAGAACTTGTCTAAGTGGCTGATTGGGGAAGTGCTGAGATTCTGTGACAAAGATACCTTCTCCCCAAAGCAAACCCAGCACCCTGCACCTTCACGATGTAAGCCCAGCAGGGAGAGTGGAAACCACCCCAGCCTGGCGCTGTGCTCTGGCCTTTTCCTCTGCCTGGAGGGTGATGCGTCTTGGTGTTTTATCATTTTCTAAGCAAAAATGGAATACAGAGTTTCCATTTTCGTCAAGGTTCGGCTCTCCTGTGGGGGGGGGGGGATTGCCCCTCCTGTCCACTGCCTGTTTTGGAGGGGAAGAAGTAGGCCTTCCCTGGGGGTTGGGCGGCTAGAGGAGAGGCTGCAGGTGCTGGACGCTGGGGACACTGGCCCTGCCGTGCTTCTGCTCCGCCCTGGCCCCGGGCAGCCCTGGAGCATGGGAGGGCATTACAAGGGGCCGGGGGATTCTAGGCCCCTGACAGGGTGTGTGTGGGGTGGGCCTTGTGTCTTGACCTCCGCATGTGCCAGCATCTGTCCATCCGTCTGTGCTGCTCCAGTCGTCCATCCCCTGTGTCCTCACTAGTGCCGTGATGCAGCCCCGCTCCTGCCCACCGGGGCCAGAGGGGCAGGACACAGGCTCGAGGCTTGCCCCTGACAGCTCGCTCCCTCCCCTCTTCCTCCCCCTGCCTCCTGGCATGCACTCCCTGGTCGGGCAGCCTTGGGCTCAGGACCTGGCCACCACTGACCAGCCACGTGGCTTGGTGTCTGTAAGCCCCCTCCCCCTTCTGTACAAGGGGGTGACGCCTACAACACGGAGTTGTTGTGAGAAGTGACAAGGGACGTATTGTGAAGTGCCCAGTGCAGGGCCTGGCCCACGGTGGATATCAGAGATCTCTGGCAGCCCCCAAGCCCAGTCGCCATTGGCTGGTGGGGCTGGGGCTCGAGCACGCGCCTTCTTCCCATCCTAAGGCAGGAGCTTGGAGGTGGCTTCTGGAAGCTGAGAAGAGTGAGGGGCCGGCCACGTAGCAGCCTGGCGCGGGCCTCGTGGGCCGAAGGAGGGAAGACAGGCGCTGGAGGCATTCTGCGGTGGGCAGAGGAGTTGGGCTCTCAGGCATTTGTGCGCCCTGCTCCGTGTGCTCCGTCCCAGGCAAGCCCCCTGCTGCCGGTCCTGACCCCTGAGCTGGGCAGGCACACAGGCTCCCTGTAGCCCCAGAGGGCACACGTGGGGCATGTGTGGTGGCCTTGTGCGAGGTCCGTCCGAGGCAGTGCATGAATCAGGGCTTAGCTCACTGAACGTTCCCGTCAGAGGGTGTCTGCTGCCCATCCACCCACCTGTGTGGGCCTTGGGCCCTTCGGGTGGCCAAGGTGGTGGCTCTGGGCAGGTCTCGGTGGGACAGCACGCACTGCTTTGTTTGCAGCCCTGATCAGACCAGCCCACTCCGGGGGTTGCCCGGGACATCGGTTTTCCTGGGGGGCATCCAGTTAACGCTCCCTCAGCTCAGCGCTTTCCTGGGCGTCCTCCCTGGGGGGCAGCTGTCTCCCCATTTCCTCAGTGACGGGTGAGGCCTCAGCATTGGACGACTTGCTCAGCCCCAGGCTGATTAGGGATGGAGTTGAGGTCTGGACCCCAGCTTCCTGTGGTAGATTTTGGAGGGAGTGAGGAGCACCCCAATTCTTGTGGAGATTTTCATTTCTCCTGCCAGGAGCCTGCGGCCGCCTGCTCCTCTCAGAAGCCACACCGCGTGTGGTGAGCTGGTTTCACGCTAGCTGTGTTTGGGGATTAGGCGGGAGCCCAGCAGGAAGCTGGCAGCGGCAGGAGCTGTGGGCAAGGCCAAGAGGGGGCAGAGAGCGCGTTGAGGCCTGAGGCCACTGTGGCTGCTTTAGGAAGGGGTCTTGGCTCGCTGTTGTCACGGGTGGGGGGGCATGTTCTCCATGGGAGGGGAGCAGTGTGGGGCCCCATAGGTGCTGCTGTGTGGTGGTTTTGTGCAGGGACCAGTTTAAGTCTCTGGAAGGTGGAGCTGGGGGCCAAGGTTGCTTGTCCTCGTAGGGGACCCTTGGCCTGGAGGGGAACGTGGGTACTTGCCAGTTTGTTTGCTCGGAGCCATGCCCTGGGCAGCCCACGGAGCTGCCCTCTGGTGGACGGTGCCCAGCCGGAGCACCAAGTGCTGAGGGGCAGGGGCCCAGGTGGGGGCTCTGGCTACCTCCCAGGCCACCTGACACCTGGTCAGTGGTCCGAGTCACACGGCGAGGGGGTGGGGAGCTCTGAGCCCCGGCCACTCTGGGGGGCAGCCTGTCTTGGGGTTTGCTGAGTGCGGGCGGCTGTCCATCCTTGGAGCGCCTCCAGCCGGGCCAGTGGTGGTCCTGCACCGTGGCCAGCCTGGACCTGCCAGTGGCTACAGAGGAGCCTGGAGCAGCACTGGGCGGGCCAGGCAGTCCTAGCTCTGACCGCGTTGTTTCCTCAAGTCAGCTTGTCCTGCGTGCTGTGCCGAAAGAGAGACCCCACTCTGTCTTGTGGTGGGGGCACCAGGAGCCCCTGCCTTCTCTCCTGGCCAGGGAGGGTGGAGGTGGGCTCTGAGGGCCTCTGCCTTTGTCCTCTAGTCAGTCAAGACACGCAGCCATCGCCGGCCCCTCCCGCTGACATGGCTCCTGGACTCCAGCTCACATCCAAGCCGCTGGCCTGCCTGGCCTCTCCACCTTCCCTTGCCCCCAGGAGGTGGCTCCCTTTAGGAGCAAACGCACTGGGTGAGCCCCCCTCAATTCTCTCTCACCCCTGGGGGCTCCTGAGGGCGGGGTCCTGGCCTGTCTTCTTCACAGCACCAGCCCATTTTACAGACGAGGAGACTGAGGCCCGAGACAGGCAGACACTGGCTTGCAATCCTCAGGGTGTCCATTCAGAGCAGAGGACCATGGGCCCGTTGGCTGACCGCCTCCTGGGTGAAGCCTTGCCTTCCCGGAGGCCTCCTGTGGGGAGGGAAGTGGGCCTGGATTGAGAGTCCCAGCCCCCAGTTCAGCAGAGCCCACGGGCTGGCTGGTGGCCTCTGCATTGGTGACCAGAGAGGGTGCAGGCTTTGTCTGTGTTCCACGGCCACATCTGCCTGCAGGGGCTCTGGCGTGGGGCCTAGTGTGGACTCGAGTGTTCTCTTGGGCCCTTCGAGGACTCCAGCCGTGTGGGGGCTTTGCAGCCAGCGGGTGTGGATGACCGGCTGCTTTCCCCGCGCCCCCCACCCCCGAGGGCATTGCCTGGGCTCCCAGGGGCCCTGTCCTGCTGTCCAGCAGCCTGAGTGGCCTGGCGCTGCTGGCACTCTCTGCCATCAAGCCCGGGCAGGTGTGTGTTCAGAGGGCGGCCTGCCTGCCAGTGTGGACGGGGGCGTCGTGCCGGCCTCATGAGTCACGCTAAGCCCAGGGGCAGGGGTGGGTGGGGCAGGCTCCCGCCGGCATGCCGAGGCCTGTGTGGGGCCTACCTGAGGCCCGGCCTGGGAACCTGCTGGTGGCACATGGGTACAGGGCAGCAGTTGGGGGCTGCCTGGTTCCCCTGGGAAGCAGGAGTTGAGGATGGAACCTGGGCCGGAGGCTGGATTGGGGGTTTCATGTTCCTAAGACCAGGTCTCTCCCAGGCCCTTCAGTATGCCAGGATGGGAGGCTCTCCGCCAGCCCTCGGGTTCCTGTCTGTGACGTGGGGCAGGCAGGCTGGGTGGACGAGGGGTGAGGAGCCCCCCCCAGTGTAGGCCCCACACCACTCTGAGCTGGACCAGGCAGCCTGTGCCCCGGGGTCAGCTCAGAATGGCCCAGCTGCATGGGAGCCGAGGAGGAGAGGTTGGCCAGGAGGCCCAGGGCTGGGACAAAGATGGAGCAGTCAGGAGCTCGGGGCCAGGCCCCGTGGCTGGCAGGGATGCCCGAGGACCAGATAGGAGAGGGCTTGTCCAGGGCCAACGGCCAGTGACCTGCCACTGTGGAGCATCTGCCCCTCGGGCCAGGTCTCAGCCCCCTGGGGGCCCTTCAGCCACTGGCCTTGCTCTGTCTAAGCTCCTGCTCCTTGGCAGGGTGGGAAAAGGCAGCTGGCCGCCAGCCGGCCCCGAGAGGCTCTGAGTGCCTTGGACAGACCCCTCACGCAGGTGCTCGGAAGGTCTGAGGCCAGAGGAAGGGCCCCCTGGGGCTCCAGGGCTGCCAGCCCAGGGTCATGGGGCTTTGAGCCACAGAGGTCTCCCAGGTGGCCAGCGGCCCCCACCTGCACTGAGACCTACAAGGCAGAGGTTTCCGTTATCAGAGACAGCAGAGCCCTGGTCTCAGGAAGGCCGCCCTGAGGGCTTGGGGGCTCATGTCCTTGAGGAAGGAGAGAGGTGGGCCCTGGGCTTCCGAGGAGGTGGGCCAGCTGCGGCAGGGCTTAAGGGGTGCCGAGGCCTTGAAGTGAGAACAGGGACGGGGCAGGTCTCAGAGCCCACGGTTGGGGGGGAGACTCAGACCCACAGAGACTTACCGAAGGGAAGGGTGGGGGGGCACTTGACCCTCTCCCGCGTCCAAGGGGCACCAGATGAGGCTCGGAATGACATTCTGAGGCGCCACAAATAGAAAAGGTGCCTGACTGAGGCAGCTGGACAAGGGGGGGAGATTGTTTCTGCTGTCAGCGTCTGTTCGTCTTGAAATGGGGGGAGAGGGGGTACAGCTGAAGAGATTGCCCCTGGGCACTTGTTACCCTCACTACGCCCTGCAGACCCACAGCTGGCACCTGCTGCAGGGCTGGGGCTGGATGCACTGAGAGTTGACTGCCTGCCAGGGGCAGGGAAGGCTTCCTGGAGGAGGTGTCCTTAGAAGGAGCTGAGAATGACCAAGGAAAGGAGATGAACACGTGTGCCCCAAGGCCGGGACTGCAGCCGGGAGGGGCAGATGGCCACTTCCACACGCCAACCTAAGCTGATGGACAGAACGGGCCCCTGATGGTGAGCCAGCAAGCAGGCAGAGGAGACCACTGGCGGATTCAGGCGTTCTTCTAGCTGACAGGGCCTCCTGGCCTTGCCCACCTTCTGGGATGGCTCTGGTCGGCAGCTTTGAGGGATGACACTGTGAATTAATGGGATACCTGGGTGTCCTTACCAGCCCAACTACTGAGAAGCAGGCAGCTCCCTCACCCAAGTCTGGGTCCGGACACAGAGGTACCCAGTGGAGGGTGGGCTGTGGCTGTGCCTGGCACCTCCGAGTGTTCGGGGGTGGGGGTGATGAAAACTTGTCTTGGGCTTGCCCCTCGTTGGATGGCACATCAGTGTAGTGGTCAGCAGGGCCCCTTCCTGAGCTGGCCCCTGGCCTGTGGTCTCTATGCTGAGGTCCCCCAGCCCCCCTGCCCGGATGAGGTGAGAGGGATGGGCAGCTGGCCAATCCGAGGTATGGAAGGGAACCACGAGCTAGGCTGCGTCTGCCTGCCCACCTCCCCCCACCCCCGTCCGGTGCTGGGCCTGCTCGTGCTGCTGGCCGCGGGCGGGCGTGAGGAAGGAAGTGGGGGTGTTGTGTGTGCTTGCTGACTGGGTCCTGAGGGCTCTGGCCAGGGGGAGGCCTGTGGGAGGGCAGTGGGGGCCGCAGGGGGCCAGTGGGGCCCCCCAGAGCCAGGAGCCTGTGCTGAGGAGTCCAGAGCAGTGCTGGGGCAGAGTCCACCCGGCAGGCTGAGAGGGAGGACGGGGGCCCCAGGGGTGCTCCCCAGGGCTGCCGTCTTGGACGCTGCTGCCCTGGTGAGTGGGCTGGAGGGAGAGGCTGGACACCAGGAGCCCCTCAGGCTTGGATGGAGCAGCAGGTCTATGGGCTGCGGGTCCTGGGGTGAGGGAAGGGTGCTTTCAGCTCTCTCGTCCAGTTCCCTCCAGCCATGAGTGGGGAAACTGAGGCCTGGAGAGGGGCAGCTGATGCACGTGTAGCAGCTGGCTCTGGGGCGTGGGGGTTCCTCTGTGGTGTTTGCCGATTTCTGTGGCATGAACGTCCCATCACGGCCTATTTCAGGCTGCCAACCAGTCACCCCTGAGCGTGGAGTTGGGGGGAGACGTGTCCGAGAGCCGAGGGCAGCTGCACTCCTGTGGGGTCCCTGTGTCTGCCCACCCTCAGAGAGGCACACGCTTGTCACGACTCTGCGGGGCCCGAGCATAGGCCTGCTGCATTCCTGGAGCTTGCTGAATGTCGGAGCGCTTTGGCTGGGGGCCAGGAGGCATCAGGCCGCGCCCAGGTGCAGGCTCCGACCCTCGGGGCTTCTGCGTGTGCAGAGGAGGGGGTGGGTGGCCGGGGGCTGGGAAGAGGAAGACCGCAGCCTTCGGGAGGTTGTTCTGTGGGGCCGGAGGCTGGTCCACATGGGTCTGAGGGGGCGGGTGGGCTGGGAGCCAGACTGCTGGTCAGGACAAGCCCCTTTTCCGCCAGCACTGGCCCGGCTGAGGAGGCTTCACAGTCCCGGCCCCACCTGCCCCCTGCGGGGCTGAGGTCGCACCTTGGGGGCCCTGAGCGCCTTCTCCTCCCTGACCCCCGGGGACTTCGGTTCGTTTCCAGGCGATGAGGCTAGTTGGGCACAAATGAACCAATTGGGTGGGTGAGGGCCAAGAGGACTCCACGGGCACTGCCTTGCCTCTGCCCCACCCAGGAGCACAGGCCCTCAGGCAGTTGAGGAGGATCTGGGAGTCATGGATGACCACCAGCCACAGCTGAGTTGGCTTGGTTTGCCTCTTGGGAATAAAGCCTTTGACTTGGGCTGGGCCAGGAGGAGGTAGGCTGGATCCTGATCCTTGGTCCAGGCAGAGCCTTACCACGCCCTCCTCCCTGGGTGAGCTGGCCCGGGTGTGGTCCCGGGCCCTGAATGAGCCATGCAGGCAACAGGGAAGGTCGAAGGAGAAGCGGGGTCTGTCTGACCAGTCTCACTAAAATTGGCTTGGGGGTTGTTTATGTCATTATTATGAAATACCACGTGCAGGGGACAGAGTCCAGGCCAGATAAAGACACAGAAAAGGACGCACAGTCACCCACCCAGAACCGAAGCCTGGACCCCCTTCACTCTGCAGTGTAGCCCCTCATCATTCCTGAACCCCATGCTGGGCAAGCATGGATGGGTGCCTGCTTCGTTTGGTGGGCGTGGGTTCCCAGTGGACTCAGGTGAGCCAGGGGCCATGTTGGGCTGCGGGGAACACGAGGGCATGCAGGACAGCCGGGCGAGGAGAGGCCTGGGGAGCTAGTGGGTTTCAGTGGTGTGGGCCTTTGTAGGGGCGGGGGGAACCTGCCGTGGGTCCCACAGCTGCTGGGGTTTCAGGTGGCGAGTGCAGCGTGAGCAGATGGCTGGCGCGTGCGTGGTGCGGCTAGGAAGGAGTGACTGGGGGTCTGGAGGGTACGCCAAGGCAGGGCAGCTGCTGAGCCCCGGGGGCTGTCAGCCTGGGCATGAGGCTCTGTGCCCCTCCTCTGTAAGTCTTCTGGGAGCATGGGCCCCGCCCAGCCTGCCCTCTCTGTCAGGCGCTGGGGTAGAGAGCAGCGCCAGCCCTGGCTAGTGGGACTGACAGACACTACTGGGCGGGCGGGCTGGGAGGGCCTCTCAGACGGCGTGAGACTTCTGGTGACCCCCACCCCCAGTCCTGGGCGATGTTACAGCTGCTGGTCCCCCGCCCCGGTGCTGCTGGGCGGCAGGAAGCGCCCAGGGCCTGGCATGAGGCAGTGGGCAATGTGCCCTGCCCAGAGCCAGTCCTGGGCAGCCTGCCTTGGCCCCTGCCGGGCAGGGCAGCCTAACGCGGACAGGGCTGGTTGGGCCTTGGGGCTTCCAGGGTGGGGACTGAGGACCTCCACTTGTGAGCCAGGGACTTTGCTGTGCCCACTCACTGTCCGCCCTGGGCTTGGCCACTGGCTGATGGACACCAAAGGCATCTGTGGCCGGAAGAAGGACCCTCGTGTGTGACTGGAGGGGGGATGGGGCCATGCAGGCCCCTGAATCTGCCTCCCACGATGGCCCCTCCCCTGCCCGCGGCCCTGGAGGCCAGGTGTCTGGTCCTGCTCAGGTTCGGCCTCCTTGGTCGGAGGGCTCCTTGTCGCTCCCCTGAGCCTTCCCGGCATTTGGGACTCTTCACCACCCCCCTGACTCTGCCCCAGTTCAGCTCGGGCAGTCCCTGCCGTGTCCCAGACCCTTCCCCGCACCGGCCTCTGCCGCCACCTCCCCTGCAGTACCCACTCCCCAAACCCTGCTGCTCTCTCCGCTTGCTCGCCCCCTCCCAGGCCCCTGCGCACAGTGCCTCCTGCGGGGGAACAGGTTGGGGCGGGGGGAGGTGAGGGTCCTGGGAGGAGTAGGTGTGGCCCCCACCAGCCTTGCCGGCTCTTCTCTCTGCCCAGCTGCCAGCCCAGGCCAGGAGTAGCTTTCACATGGGTTATTAGCACTCCTGGGCACCAGCTGGCACTGTGGCAGGCATGGGCCCCCAGCTCGCACCCTTGCTTTTGTGGGGTGGCGAGCTCTACCCTCTGCTCCCAGCCTGACCCCTCGCTCGGCCAGCCCCTGGGTGGTGATCCCGCTGGCTGCAAGTCTGTGGGCAGAGACGGACACGTCTGGATTGAGGAAGTACGGCCGAGGTCCTTGTCCTCTTCCCCAGAAGCTCCTGGGTTCGGCCAATGGAAGCTGCCTGTGGTCACAGGTGTCTGGGTGAGCGTGGCAGGCCGGGTGGGCCCTGGGAAAGGGGAACTTGGCCTCTGGACAGTGCAAGCCACCCACTCCCAATGCCAGCTGCTTCTCCCAGGACGCTGCTACCTGGTCTTCCTCTCTGTGCCCTGAGCCGCCACACTGCTTCCCTGGAGGCTGTGGGACCTCGAGCCGATGGTCTGGCTGCTGTGGGGGCTGGAGCCGCCCTCGTGGTGGGACCTGATGCCCACACTGGCCATGCGGCTACACCTGCTTGCCTCGCTCTCGGGTGGCGGCCTGCCCTGGTGGGTGGCGGACCGCAGGTGGCTGGCAGGTGAGGTCCAGGTCTGGGAGGGTCCAGGTGTGCTGCCTGCAGGGGTGTGGACTCATGGCAGGCCTGCAGGGGAGCAGGTGGGACCCCAGGTGAGGAGTCTCGGCCAGGGGCTGGACACTGGGCGTGGGATACTCACCATGGAGCCCGCATTTCTGACTCCCAGGGGCAGGAAGCTGTGCCGCAAGGCATGGCTGTGGGGGCATTTTGGGGTGGCCATTGAAGCAGCCTTGCCTGCTCCTGATTCCGCCCTCCCAGGTAGCCACTGTCACCTTGCCTAGCCACAGAGGGCAGACAGGCCGGGTGGGGCTGAGTGACAGAGCTGAGGCCACATGGACATGGCCGTGATGGGGCTGCCTGTGTCGGAGGCCAGACCACTGTGCTGGGGGGTCTGGCTCATCCTTCTCCCTCTTGCCTTGAGGCCCCACGGAGGGCCCCTCGGGGTCGGCCTTACCTCCGCTTTACAGATGGGGAAGCTGAGTGGGGAGATTGGTGGGGTGACCCGGGACTCCTGCTTGATCCTGGTCTCTGCTCTGGTCTTGGAAGCCTGTGCCTGCAGCTTGGGTGTGGAGGAAGGGCAGCTGTGCGCATCTCCTGGTGGCCTCCTTTGGCCGTAGTCGCAAAGGCTTCAGCCTAAAAGGGCGGGCGCCGGGTCTGGGCTCGAAGTCCGTGCCCACCCAGGCCCCATACTCCGTCCTGTCCGTCCTTTCTGACCGAGCTCTGAGGGCAAGGAGGTCTCTGTGCGGCACTCGCGGGACCCGGGTGGGGCACTCCCTCGTCTCACAGACCTCCCTAGAACAGTGTCCTCTTCTGTGCCTGTGTTCCAGGGGAAACTGAGGCTCGGAGGTGAAGTGACAGGCCCATGGCCCCACAGTGGGCTGGAGAGGGGCTCTAACCAGATCTGGCCACCTAGTGCCAGCTCCTACCTCCTTGATGATGTTGTTGGGTGCCATCGAGTGGATTCCAAATCATAGAGACCCTGTGTACAATAGAACCAAACACTGCCCAGTCCTGCACCATCCGCACAGTCGTTGTTGTGCTTGAGCCCATTGTTGCAGCCACTGCGTCAGTCCATCTCATTGAGGGTCTTTTTTGCTGGCCCTCTACTTTACCAAGCATGATGTCTTTCTATAGAGACTGGTTTCACCTGATAACATGTCCAAAGTACGTGAGACGAAGTCTTGCCATCCTCACTTCTAAGGAGTATTCTGGCTGTACTTCTTCCAAGACAGACTTGTTCTTTCTTGAGGCAGTCTATGGTATATTCAATATTCTTCACCAACACCACAATTCAAACGCATCAGTTCTTCTTCAGTCTTCCTTATTCTTTGCCCTGCTTTCACACACATACACCCCTCAGTGCCTCAGGCCTTTTTAAAGTACCTTTGCAGTTTCTAAATGTTTAACCCTTCACACATGGGTGCCTCACCTGCCCCCTGTGGTGGGATCCAGCCTGGCTGTCCCGGCGCTCGTGTGGATGGTGGTAGACAGAAGGTGAGGGCACGCTGGGCACAGCCTGAAATGAGCGGTGTGGACCGCCGGGCCGCATGCTGTCCTTGACTGGGAACTGTAGCCTTCAGCGTGCTGCCGATCCACATCTCCCTCCTTCTGTGAAGTCCATCACTGGGTGATCAGCACACAGCTGCACACAGCCCAGCACGCTGGGCGCCCGGGGACTGGCTTCCCCTGCCCTAGTTGTGACTCCTTGGGGGCCAGAAGGCTTGGCACAGGTCTGAATCTGAGCTTGAGGCTTTGGGAAGACGCCTTTCTCTTCTCAGACACGTGGTTTGGATCTTGGGCTCCGTTCTCTTTTTAGGAGGTGATGGTAGGAGGGCTTGGATTCACACCCTCAGCACCCCGCTCCTGTAGGGCAGGTACTGGCCACCTGTCCCCCGCCTCATGGTGACCACGGACAGACCTGTGCAGTACCTACGTGATCCTGGCTCCCTCTGTGAGTGGTGCAGAAAGGGCGCTGCTGTCCAGACCAGCTTGTTCGTCACGGCCTCATGACGGTCAGAGTCGTCTGAAAGCACCGTTACTTGTGTTGTCTGCCTGTTGTGCGTCCTTACAGAGGGTGGGGGCCTCAGCGGCTTGTTTGGGGCTCTCACTGGATGTGGGGTGTGTTGTGGTGTTGCAAGGTGCGTGTTGGGGGGCCAGGCGTTCTCCATGCCCCACGACACGGCTGACGGTCTCCCTGTGGGTGACGAGGGAACATTGTTCCTGCCCCACTGTGGGAGTTAGCCCAGGGTTCCTGGGTGGTGCCTGACTTCCGTCTCGCTGTGGCCTGTGGCCTCTCGTCTTCCCTCGCGGCGTTCAGCCAGTGCTTCTGCTGTTTTGCTCTCGGTGGTCAGGGAGCAGTCTGTTAGGGCTGTGCGTAAACTGAGGCAGTGGGCTTTCGGTGAGGAGGTCCCCTGGGGGTCCAGGACGTGGGCTGGGTGGCTTCTGGACTGGGAGTGTATGGAGTGTTCCGTGCATTCCCACTCATCTCCTTTTCCACAGAGGGTGTGGGCGTTGCCCTCAGTAGGGGAGCTGCTGGCAGCCCTGCCTGCTCCCCAGGGCTGAGGTCTGGCCTCTGTGCCCCCCTCACCCCCGTAGCTAGGTCCCCTCACTGTCTCGCTGCCCAAGCTATGAGCAGTGCAGCCCCATGTGCTGGCCGAGCTCTACTCCTTCTGGGGAGGGTGTGACAGACCCACCCCACCACCTGACTGCACCTCCCGGGAGAAGGCTCCCTGCCCTGCCCCCCCCCCCCCCTCCGCTGGGCGTGCAGACACTCAGGCTGTCCACTCTTCATGGAACTGTCTGCGGATCTTCCCAAAGAGAGGAGTGACATGCAAGCGCTCTTTTCCTGATTCCTGACTGCACCTAGACTCTGACCTGGGTCCCTCCTGGCTCTGGGATACACGTGGCACAGAATGTCTGGGAGCAGCAGTGAGGGGTGTGAGGGGAGGGCAGGCATCAGGTGGGTAGGGCAGCAGAGGCCTTGGCCCAAGGTGACCAGAGCAGAGGGCACAGGAGGGCTGGCAAGTCCGGCGGAGCTAGGGCTTGGGCCATCTTGGGCTGGTTCACCTTGGGCTTGTTCACCATGGGCTGGTTCACCTTGGACTGGGCCAACTTGGACTGGGTCACTTTGGGCTGGGTCACCTTGGGTTGGGCCACTTTGGGCTGGTTAATCTTGGACTGGGTCACCTTGGGCTGGTTCACCTTGGGCTGGGTCACCTTGGGCTGGATCACCTTGGGCTGGGCCACCTTGGGCTGGTTCACCTTGGGATGGTTCACCTTGGGCTGGGCCACCTTGGGCTGGTTCACCTTGGACTGGGCCAACTTGGGCTGGGTCATCTTGGGCTGGGTCATCTTGGGCTGGTTCACCTTGGGCTGGGCCATCTTGGGCTGGTTCACCTTGGACTGGGCCAACTTGGGCTGGGTCACCTTGGGATGGTTCACCTTGGGCTGGGCCACCTTGGGCTGGTTCACCTTGGGCTGGGCCACCTTGGGCTGGGCCACCTTGGGCTGGTTCACCTTGGGTTGGGCCACCTTGGGCTGGTTAATCTTGGACTGGGTCACCTTGGGCTGGATCACCTTGGGCTGGGTCACCTTGGGCTTGTTAATCTTGGACTGGGTCACCTTGGGCTGGATCACCTTGGGCTGGGTCACCTTGGGCTTGTTAATCTTGGACTGGGTCACCTTGGGCTGGATCACCTTGGGCTGGGTCACCTTGGGCTGGTTCACCTTGGGCTGGATCACCTTGGGCTGGGCCACCTTGGGCTGAGCCTGGAGCTTTGGACTTTGTGGGGGTGATGGGGAGCCACTGGCAACCACAGCCAGGACAGCATAGAGCCTTCCATGACCACCCTCAGTGCCAGGCATCTGGCCCTCTCCTGACCCAGCCCTCCTCTGCCTGGTGTGGCCTGTAGCCCTTGCCCAGGACAGTTGTCCTGTCTAGGAGGGGAGAGGGACTTAATGAAGCCATCTCGTGGGCCTGTGCCACGTTGGCAGTGCTGGGAACTTGGTGAGGACAGGCACCAGTGCTGAGACAGTGGCTGACGGCTGGACCCGACCTGGGTGTGGAGGAGGGTGCTGCAGGCAAGCTCTCGTGCATCTGAGAAATGAGGCTGCATGCTGGAGCACGGGATGGGGCAGGGGTCCTGGGGTGGGAAGCCAAGGGTGGGAGGGAGCCTCCCTGTGCAGCCTGAGAGGCTGCTGGGAGGAGGTTTTCTCACCTGGAGCAGGGGAGGGGAGGGGGCTTGACATGCTGGGATTGTTTTTAAGAGATTGCTCTGGCTGTGGTGGGGGCCTGTGGGTGTGGAGGGGCATTCGGGCTGCCGTCCTGGTCCACTGAGCCCTACAGAGGCCCAGGCTGCAGGCACCGCAGGCAGCAAGGTGCTTCTGCCAGTCTATGATGGGGAAGCCCCGCTCCAGGGGATGGGCGTCCTGTTCTCGGTCTGCGTCACGAGTAAGGCCCCCTCCTCCCTCGTCTGCAGAGGCTGGGCCCCAGCTGGGATGCCACCGCTGACTCAGGGACAGTGTGGGTGGACCTCGTGCCAGGGGACGGCCCCCTTTGTGCTGGTACTCACAGTGCAGGGGTGGTAGGGTTCTTGGAAAGCCAGACTGACCAAGGTCCCCCAACTCCCGGCGGACCCACATGAACCTGTGGGGAGCCAACAGTCTGCCCTCCCAGGACTCCGGTTGGGCCCCCTGCCGCGCTGCGCCCTGGGCCGCCGCACCCTGCAGGTCTGTGCAGTGACAGTGCAGACAGTGAAGGGCCCCAGGTGACCCCCCTGCCGCCCTAGGCCCTGGGCCGCCCCAGCCCTGCAGGTCTGTGCGGTGACAGTGCAGACAGTGAAGGTCCCCAGGTGAACACCCTGCCGCCCTAGGCCCTGGGCCACCCCAGCCCTGCAGGTCTGTGCAGTGACAGTGCAGTGACAGTGCAGGACTCTGGGTGGCACCCCTGCCCCTGCCCTGACTGCTGTGGGGTCCCCTGGCCTCCCTGCCCTGGTGGCCACCCGGCGTGGAGCCCCCGATAGTAACAAAGGCTGGTGGGATGTGGGGCAGGGCTCCGGCTCTAGAGACAGCGGGGAGCAGGTGGCGATCAGAGGAAAGGCTGGGGGTGGGGAACCTGCGTTCCACGACAGAGCAGGCAGCGGGCCTCCTAGCCGCCTAGACAGCATGGCTCAAACTGAAACTGTTTCTTGTTGAAGAGAAACCGCCTCCTGGAGCCCGCAGCCTGCAGCCTCGTCTTGGGGCCCAGGGCGGGCTGCGGAGCGGGGATTTCACCAGGAATTCCCCGCCTCTGTGGTCTGGGCAGGCGCCCTGTGGTGTCGGGACGGTGCCGGGGGACGGCCTGGACGGGAGGCTGAGGCTGGCGTCTGGCCTGGCAGAGGTGAGCGCCCTCCGGCCTGCCTGCGGCGGTGGTGGGGGGCCCTACTGGGCCCCGGGGTCCGTGCCCTGAGCTCCCAGGGCCCGTGGGGGTCTTTGTGCGGGTGAGGGGTGTGGGGTCCCCTCGCTCGGCGGCTTCTGCACTGAGCCCTGCTCCTCTGCAGGGTGGCTGTAGGAGCACCCCATCTCACACGAGGCATCCTCAGGCCCCTGGGATAGGACGCCACGCCCACATGCACGGGGGTGCTGTTGTGGAGGCTCCGCCGGCGGCCCCCCCCTTGCAGTAGGTCGTGATTGCCTTTTAGCGGCTGTTTTCAGGGGGCGTCACCCTCCTCACTGCTGCTGCGCTGGGGGCAGGTCCACGGGTGCCAGGATCTCCATTTTGCAGAGGTGAGGGTGGGGACATATTCAGTGTCACACAGCAGGCCAGTCACCGGCGGGGACCCCCAGCTTCTCGATCCTGTGGTCCCGTCTTTGTCACAGCCCTGTGTGGCCGGGGCCCCTCCCACTGGACTCCAGAAGGCCTGCGGGGCGGGGGGGGCGACTCCTGGCCCTGCCCCGCCTCTCCCCCGAGTAGCACATGACCACATGGTGCAGTGGTCCCTCCGAGGGGGGGGCGGCCGCAGGGAGTGGACCGGGCCCCTGGCATCCCTCTGGGTGGGTGATCCTGAGCTCACCTGGCAGCCCCCCAGTGGGGGCTCCTCCGGGGGCCAGCTAGAGGGAGCATTGCCGGGTGGGGCACTGTCGCCTCACCCCCTTGACTCCTCTTCAGAGCAGCCAGCTGGGCCACCCTCACCCATGGGCCACAGAAGGGGTGGACGAGCAGTCTGTCCTCCTCGCTCCTGAGATGGGCAGGGGCTGTGGGGTGCCATGGGGCACAGTCAGGTGCCTCAGAGCTCTCCTAGAAGGACCAGCCTCAGATCTGGGGGCCCTGGTTTTGGGTCTCCATCTCATGGGCGCCCCAGGTGGCCTGCACCCTGGGGTGGTACTGGCTGTCTGTACTGGTACTTGTGAGGTTCTGCCCACGGGGTGGGTGAGAAGCAGGCTGGAGTGGGTGAGCGGCCGCATCTCCTGCCTGTGGCACCCCATGCCAGGGGCCGGCCCTGTCCCTGAGTTCACACAGGGAAGAGCAGGGTGAAGGAGGGGCTGGTGCTTCCTGACCACATTTGGGGTGTCTGTGCAGGCCCTGGCCCATCCTCCTGAGGCCCCGACCCCAGAATAACAGGGTGGCCTGGGAGGGTGGGGTGGACACAGCCAGGGGCTGGCCAGGGAGAGAGGCCCTGGCTAGAGTCAGGCTGGAACCTCCTGCCACCTGGCCAGGGTGGGCGTGGGGGGTGCCTGCTGCCCTTCCCACGTGGCTGTGCAAGCTGGAAGGGTTTAGGGTGGATGCTCTGGGACTCAGTTTCCTCTCTGCCATGGTTTTTGGGCAGAGCTGCACCCATACCTGGGGCACCCCCAGATACGGGCCGCCACGAGCATCTTGGAGTCCTACTGTCCTGGGGTGGTGACCCCACCTGGCATCCTCAGGGTGTTGCCAGAATTGGGGGCAGACGCAGATGTGTTTGGTTGGCCCTCTTGGTGGGCTGCAGTGGGCTTCTGGGGTGACCTCCTGCAGAGACCCGGCCCTGGTGCCCCAGTGTGCAGCACCCTCACTGTCTTTCCTGGGCGCCTCTGGGAGGCTGGCGCTGGCCTGCCCTGGAGAGCCCTTCCTGGCCACCCCCTCCTCCTGGCTGTGCTCTCTACTTCCCACTGTGATGGCTGGACTCCGGCCGCACCTGCCGGCCGCTGCATCTGCCTCAGGGCCCAGCCACAGGCCCCCAGGCTGTGTGCGGGCGAGGGGCAGTCTGGGCACAACTTCCCCTCCCATCCCCCTTGGTATGGCCAGTGGAGCCCCAGAGCACTGTACCTGTGCCACTCAGGGTAAAATGTGGTCAGTGTCACCGCCCACCTCTCTGAGCTCAGCCTCCATCAGCTAGGGGTGCAAGATGGCCTCGCTTGGGTGACGATAACCATGTAGAGGGTTGGTGACTGCCCATTGTCTGTACTGCAAGCTTTGTTATCGAGCAGGGGCTCTGGTTTGCACCCTTGAAAGCTCGATGGAGCGTGTGCCCACTGTCCCGGGCTGGACGGCTGTCAGGACCAAGGGCCAGAGCCTGGTGTCTCCTGGCTGAGACCCGGAGAAAGTTGAGGCATTGGGCAAGTGAGCTTTGTCCCTGAGTCCTGGGAGGCCGAGTGGGAGTCCTGCAGATCTGGGGACCAAGCTGCCTCGTCCAGAGCCACTGCCTTGTCCAGAGCCACCTGGCCAGCATGCACCATGCTGGATGCCCTCCAGTGCCCAGCGTAGAGGCCTAGGCAGCGCCTTGGGCCCTTGCCACCACTTTACCCCACAAACCCCAATTCTGAGCCAGCCCTGATTCAGTATTGGGGGTCAGAGCAGGCCCAGGGGGAACTGGACGGGGTCCCTGCCACTGAGGCCCTCCCAGGCTGGTCAGGTGGAGGGCGGTGAGGACATCAGCCGAGCTGGAGGAGGGAGAGCTTGGCCTCGGGGCTGCTTCTGGGTCTGAGGAACTGGGAGTGGAGATCCGCTCGCCCCTGGTTTGGGCAGGTTGGTGCCGACAAAGGAGGACTTGAGATTCCAGAGTCCTGGAGGGGCTGAGCTGGCCTGGGTCTCGTTGTCCCATGGAGCCTGTGGCCAGAGCTCCCAGAAGGGGCGGGGGCAACCCTGGACAGAAGACCAGGGCTTGCCAGCCCTGTCCCCTGGGCTCCCTCCTCAGGCCTGGACGCCTGGGGCACCCTGTCTGTCTGGTCGGTGGTGCTAAAAACTGGGCTGTGGAAGGGCTGGTGGTGCTCACGGGGCCTGAGGGAGATGAAGTCCCCGCTGGTGCCTGGGGCCTGCAGTCTTAGGGCCACTTCCGGGGGCTGCGAAGGAGATGTGCATCTTGCTTTCCGTCCTGTACGGGCCCCCTCCTCCTTTGGGGTGGGGCTGGGCACCCGGCTCGAGGGTGGGCAAGGGCCTGAGCTGCTGGCCTGCAGGCTGGTGGGCTTGTGGCTGAAGGAGGGGCTGGGACCCTCTGGCCAGCTGGGGACCTCTCCGCAGGGGCCTCTTGAGGCTGTCTGCCATATCAGACCCTGATTTGGGGCCTCCTGAGGCCGTCTGCCGTATCAGACCCTGATTTGGGGCCTCCTGAGGCCGTCTGCCATATCAGACCCTGATTTGGGGCCTCCTGAGGCCGTCTGCCATATCAGACCCTGATTTGGGGCCTCCTGACCCCCTTACAAAGACTGAGCCAAACCTGAGCCCTCCTCAGTGGGGGCTGAGATTTGGGGCGGGGGCCATTGGCTGGTAAAAGGGCAGAGTGAGCCTAGAGGAGCCGACGTTTCAGCCGGAGCCGTGTGAGCCATAAGCGGACACGGGGCCAGGAGGTGATGGGTGGGTCATGCTACCCCAGCCAGAGGTCACAGGCCCTATTCTTGGCTCGCCTCCCCAGAGGGCGCCAGGGAGGTGGGAACAGGCCCCTTGGCCTGAGACCCTGACACAGTTCGTGCTGGGAGCCCCCCCGCCGAGGGCCTTACAGGGCCTTACAGGGCCCACTCTGTTTTACAGCAGGGGCCCAGTCAGGTCAAGGGACTGTCCCTAGGTCACTTGGCCAGGGTGTGGTGGGCCCTGTGGTCCCCAGGGTGGCAATCCTGTGTCGGGGGCAGGTCTGCCTGCCTGCCTGGTTCCTGAGGGCCCCTCACCCCACGGGGCCTGTAGTCGCTTCCTGTCCCCTCCCACCTGCCGCTCCAGCTACCCTCAGCCTCCTCAAACCCCATCGTGCTGTGGTCCCTGCCATGTCCCCACCACAGTCCCTGCCACTGCTGCCACTTCTCCCTGGGCAGCAGGGGAAGCAGTACTTCCGGAAGACGGGGGCTGGAGGTGGGCGCCCCAGGAAGCTCCTGAGGGCCCGCTAGCTCCCCGCCGCAGTGTTTCAGTTCTGGGGGAGTCCCCAGGCAGGATGGGGGAGTGGCGCGTGTGCTCCGAAGCCGTGCCTGGCTTTCTCGGGCCTCCAGCCCACCCCAGCTCCCTGCTCCTTGGTGTGAAGTTAACAGATGGCCCGTCCCTGCCCTCCACTGGCCTTCCTGCTGGCCCCTCTGGAGGGCCTGTTTCCTCGTCTATGCCACTGGACACCTGCCCCCCGCCTGTGGTCTCCCAGGACTCAGCTGTGACTGGCCCTGCACGCTCAGGACTGAGAGTGGGGTTCCCACACTTTGGGGGAGGGGGCTGCATTCTGGGGGCTCCATCCGCCAGTCAGGCTGGCATAGCCTGCCTCCTCATCTGCCTCCCCTGCCTGCCAGGCAGAGGCAGGAAGGGAATTGATGGGGGTTCCCCCGCGTCCTGCCAAGGAGTCCGTGTTGTTGGGGGGAGCCTGTGCCGCCTAGGGGGCCCTGCACAGGAATTTCGGTCAGTAGGATGTCCCTTCTCTCTTCCGAAGGAGCCCCAGCGTCACCTAGTTGGCACGTGAGTGCCCCCAGGGCCATTCCCGAGAGGTGGCTGTGGTTTGTGCTTGCATGCCATTGCCATGGGGAACTAACCATTCGACACTCAGGCGATGCTGTGCTTGGGCAGCAGTCAAGGCGACTACAGCCCCTCTGTTAACTTTGTTCCGTGTAACTTTTACAGTGTGCCCAGGCTGCCCTCGGGGCCCCGGGAGCAGTGCAGCCTGCTCTGGAGGCCGGCCATCCCAGCACATTCCGTGTCTTTACTCCAAGGCCCTTGTCTCTGGTCTCCAGATATTTGCATCCTTGAGTAAGCCTGGTGGCCTGGCAAGCTGTTAGTGGCACGGGAGGGGTCTGTGCAGCCGTCCTGGCCTGCCCCCCGGCAGCCTTGTAAGTGGGCTGAGGTGCTGGACATCTCTGTGTGGACTCCTCCTTCTCTCTGTTCTCCTGTCCTGGGTTGTCTGCTCCAGGTTGCTCTGTGTGCACCGGAGCCCTGTCCCTTCTCTTTCCCGAGCCCCAGGTCTTCTTGATGGCCTGCAGATCAAAGGCTGATGGCAGGCCCAAGGGCCGTGAGGCTCTGGGGCTGGAGACCACTGGCTCATAGGCTCGGAGGTGTCTAAATTCGGTGTTTTAGTTTTGCCACTCAGCCCCCCTCCTGAAGCCTGTCCGTGCCCCTTGGGTGGGCAGATGGGGGTGCCGTGTGTCAGCCGGCTCCAGGTCAGGTCTGGGCGCCGAGGCTGGCATCCTGCAGCGGGGTCCCCGCCCCCAGCCTGGCCCGCCAGCCCCACCAAGCAGTGTGGGAGTGAACGCGGTGCATCAGATAAGCGTCTGGGGGCCCCTGCAAGTCCAAAGTCTGACTTTTAAGAATAAGACCTTATCACATCTCCCGCTTATCAGTGGGTGGGTACAGATAATGGCCCTAGGAGGCGGCACACGTGAGGGGGGCAGGCCCCGCTCTGCAGGCCGAGGATGTTTAGACACGATCTCTCTTTTCTTGTCAACAGTCCCTTCCTGGCCAGAAAGTGTCTCTGTCCAGAAGCGTCCAGAAAGCACACCCAGCCCATTGTCGCCGGGCGCTGGGAAAGTGTCTGCTGTGGCCGCTGTGTGTAAACAGGAAGTGCTCGAGAGTGGAGTGGGTCATGGCTGGGATGGCTGCGCTGGCGCTGGGAACCGCAGGGGCCCGAGTCTGCCATCCCCCTGCTGTTCTCAAGCAGTTGGGGGTGCTCACCCTGTGTGGCTTGGCCTGGTGTGCTGGTGTAGGTGCAGGGAGGATGGGGGGCTGTGCCTGAGGAACTGGGCACCCCACCTTCGTGATGGGGACCAGCTGCACCCAGAGGCTGGAGGCTGGGGCTCTCTCTGGTGGCCGAACCCCTGCCCTCACTTCCGTCGTGTCTGCCCCCGTCCCCAAAGCCCTCCCTGCCCCCGGCCTTTCCCTTGCTGACCAGTTCCCCCTCCCCCTGGTCAGCTCCCACCTCCTCCAAGGTGCCTCGAGGTTGGGGGGCTTTGGGGTGCAGCCTGCAGGGGGCAGCCAGACAAGCTGCCTCCTGCCCTCCCTCCTTCCTTCCGGCTGAAGCTCTGTCCTCCTTCTCCCTCCCCTTCCTGCGGGGGAGAGCAAACAAGCAAACAGACAACCTGGCCAGCCGCTCAGGCCCAGCCAGGCCGGAACACGGAGCATGGCCGTGGAGCCCAGGGGGTTCTCTCCGGCGCCCTGAGTGGCTGCAGCTTCGGGAGCTGGCACTTACGGCTGAGAAGTTGCCCTTCCTCCCCTGGGCCTGCTGTCCTGGTGCCATGGGCACCAATAGCTGGACTCTGCCCCTTAAGGGGGGCAACCCTGCACGTGGTCTGGCAGGCTGTCCCCAAACCCTCCCTAATTCAGATTACCTAGAGAGGGAGGAGGAGGGGAGGGGGCAGTAGGGGGTGGTGGGAGCTGGGAGAATCCAGGAATGACCTCTCCCCCCGCCCCAGCCCTGAAATCCTCGTCTTGTTCTCAAGCCGGGGAGAATGGTGCGCAGCTCGAGGTTTGACACCTGGCCCAGCTTCCGAGCGGACTCCTGGGTCTCAGCCCTACCCGGTCAGCCTCCTTCCGGCGCCTTGCCCTTCTAGCTTGTGCTCTGGTGGAGATGATTGCAGAGCTGACTGGTGCCCAGTGAGCCTTGCTTTCCTCTCTGGATTGCACCAGAAGGTGAGGGAGCCAGCCCTGATCTGTGCCAGCCCATGCTCTGTGCTGTGTCCGCTCCCATCAGCTCACTAAGAGTGGGCGTGCCTGTCTGCTTTTGGCAGGTGAGGAGACCGGGCGTGGAAGGGGAAGAGGCTGGCTCAGGGCTCTTGATCCCGGGCAGCTGGAAGGCAGGGCGGGGTGGTGCTGTGATGCAGCCAGCCCATAGCCACCGGAAGGCTCAGTAGTTGCGTGGCCCAGTGGCAGCTGCAGGTTTCTGGGGGCATGACTTTAGGCACCTCTCACGCCTTCTCTGTGCCTCAGTTCCTTTGTGGGTCACGGGTGGTGGTAGCTTCTCAAGGACTCTGTGTGATCAGCCTCACTTTGTATTGTCAGTCCCCATCTTGGGATTTTTCCTGGGCTTGGGGACTGCCGGGCTCAAAGTGTTTGACACCCACACAAGGATGCCACCCATCCTTGTTCTGGGAGTTTAATGACTAATAGGGCTGATATGCAATACCATTCTCTGCCAGTAGGCGCTGCTACCGTCTGGCTCTGGAATTCTCTAAGTTTGCATTTTCTAGTTAATGAACTGGTTTATTCACTTCTTTGGGAATGGTGGAGTTTTCAAATGGATCACATGAGGCTTACTTTGCCGGTGGTGGCTGTGCCCGGGTCAGACGGGGCACCAGTGACTGCCAGGCTCACCTTTCGCATGGCAGGCCTGTTTGTAGAACAGTGACAGATTGAATGGTGGCATTCCAGGCCCCTTCCCTGCTGCTGCTCCTCCCTCAGAGGGGAAGCAACAGAGGAAGTGCCCAGCAGGCTGGAGGCTCCAGGAAGGGAATGGGTGAACTCTCCCTGAAGAATGGGCAGGCACGGGGTGCAGAGCCTCCTGTTGGCGAGGGCCGACGCTGGAGTCACCCTGCGGGCATAGCACTACCCAATGTCCCCGTGGGCAGTTTCCTAAGGCCCCAGAGAAGAACAAGGGCTTGGCTGGTGTCACTGTGCCCACATCCTGACAATGCCAGCGGTAGTGGGGTCCTAACGTGCGGGATGCCTCCCTCTGAGACTCACTGTGCAGCTGTCAAATGAAGGAGACAGCACCGAGGAGGGGACTTGGGGACGGTGCATGGACAGACAGCACTGCTTCTGCTCCAGGCCCGGTGCTCAGCCCGCTCAGGACCTGGTCCCTCACTGTTGGTATCAGCGGGGCCTGCTCCAAGGGTAGGAGTGTGCTCGGCTGTCGCAGCCAGGGTGTGAACACCACCCGGGGTGCGTGCACTCAGTCACAGCATGTGGGTGGAGGCACACTGAGCTCCACGATGCCCCCGGACGGTCAATATCAGGCGCCCCTTGTCTTGCTCGACTTCTTAGGAGCACGTGGAATGCCGCTAGCGGGGTGGGAAGGGCCCAAGACCATTTTGCAGATGGGAAGGCTGAGGCCCAGAGAGCTGGAGTGACCCCCAGCTGCCTGGCATGCTCCACCATGTTTGGGCTCCTGCGAGGGTTTCCTGGTGGTCGGACCAAGGCCATGGGCTATGGCTTTGCGTCCCAAGAGCCTCCCTCCTGGGGAGGTTTCTGCCTGCAGTGGCTCAGGCTAGGGTGGGGACCTGATTAGTACGCCTTAGAAGCGAGGATGGCGAGACTTCGTCTCACATACTTCGACGAGTTGTCAGGAGGGACCAATCCCTGGAGAAGGACCTCATGCTTGGTGAAGTAGAGGCTCAGCGAAAAAGAGGAAGACCCTCAACAAGATGAATTGACACCGTGGCTGTAACAATGGGCTCAAACACAGCAATGATAGTGAGCGTGGCGCGGGCCCAGGCAGTGTTTCCTTCTGTAGGACGTGGGGTCGGTGTGAGTCGAGACTGGCTTGACACGCCTAACAATGACTGGGCCTTGAAACCCCCAAGATGTAAGGCCGGGTGCATGGGGGTCCTGCCCTCCCTCACAGCCCCTGGCATGAACCCCGGCCCCCTCCCCAGCCCCACCCGGGAGCTCCCCACTCCGATGCCGCACCCGCTGCCAGGCCTGGCACATACAGGAAGTGCCAGCTGCCCCCTGCACACCCTCCCTACTCCCCTTCTACCCCAGGGCCCCACAAGAGCCAAACAGACCCTAGATCATGGGTCAGAGGGGTCCACAGGGGGCCTGGTGTCTCTGCCGCCGCTGCCACAGTGCCTTTTGGGTGGGTCAGGCTGCCGTGCAGGTGTAGGCTCTGCTGCTGGTCAGCTGTTAAGAACTCAGGGCCTCAGATTCCCCATCTGTGAAATGGGGTTGATAATAGCACCCAGATGGCCATGTCAGGGCCCACCGGTGGCAAATGTCAGCTGACTTTTCACAGGCTGGGCCATGTGGAGGACAGTGCCTTGGAGGAAGCTCAGTGCTGCTCTGGGCACCCCCACCTTGGGCACCACCCTCTGGGCTTGTGTGGGTCTGAACTGGGTTGGATGTG